>NC_060129.1:60885029-61195634 GCF_021461395.2 Schistocerca americana
GGGTAAACCAGATGGCGCTATGGTTGGCCCGTTAGATGACGCTGCCATAGCTCAAACGGATATCAACTGCGTCTTTTTAAAATAGGAACCCCCAATTATATTACATATTGGTGTAGTACGTAAAGAAATATGAATGTTTAGTTGGACCACTTTTTTCGCTTTGTGATAGATGGCGCTGTAATAGTCACAAACGTATAAGTACGTGGTATCACGTAACATTCTGCCAGTGCGAATGGTAGTTGCTTCGTGATACATTACCCATGTTAAAATGGACCGTTTACCAATTGCGGAAAAGGTCGATATCGTGTTGATGTATGGCTATTGTGATGAAAATGCCCAACGGGCCTGTGCTATACATGCTACTCGTTATCCTGGACGACATCATCCAAGTGTCCAGACCGTTCGCCCGATAATTACGTTATTTAAGGAAACAGGAAGTGTTCAGCCACATGTAAAACGTCAACCACGACCTGCAACAAATGATGATGCCCAAGTAGGTGTTTTAGCTGCTGTCGCGGCTAATCCGCACATCAGTAGCAGACAAACTGCGCGAGAATCGAGAATCTCAAAAACGTCGGTGTTGAGAATGCTACATCAACATCGATTGCACCCGTACCATATTTCTATGCACCAGGAATTGCATGGCGACGACTTTGAACGTCGTGTACAGTTCTGACACTGGGCATATGAGAAATTACGGGTCGACGACAGATTTTTTGCACGCGTTCTATTTAGCGAGGAAGCGTCACTGACCTACAGCGGTAACGTAAACCGGCATAATGTGCACTATTGGGCAATGGAAAATCCACGATGGTGGCGACAAGTGGAACATCAGCGACCTTGCCGGGTTAATGTATGGTGCGGCATTAAGGGAGGAAGGATAATTGGCCTCTATTTTATCGATGGCAATCTAAATGGTGCAATGTATGCTCATTTCCTACGTAATGTTCTACCGATGTTACTACAAGATGTTTCACTGAATGACAGAATGGCGATGTACTTCCAACATGATGGATGTCCGGCACATAGCTCGCGTGTGGTTGAAGCGGTACTGAATAGCATATTTCATGACAGGTGGATTGGTCGTCGAAGCACCATATCACAGCCCGCACGTTCACCGGATCTGACGTCCCCGGATTTCTTTCTGTGGGGAAAGTTGAAGGATATTTCCTATCGTGATCCACCGACAACGCCTGACAACATGCGTCAGCACATTGTCAATGCATGTGCGAACATTACGGAAGGCGAACTACTCGCTGTTGAGAGGAATGTCGTTACACGTATTGCCAAAAGCATTAAGGTTGACTGACATCATTTTGAGCTTTTATTGCATTAATGTGGTATTTACAGGTAATCACGCTGTAACAGCATACGTTTTCAGAAATGATAAGATGACAAAGGTACATGTATCACATTGGAACAACCGAAATAATGTGTTCCAACGTACCTACGTTCTGTATTTTAATTTAAAAAATCTACCCGTTACGAACTGTTCGTCTAAAATTGTGAGCCATATCTTGTGACTATAACAGCGCCATCTATCACAAAGCGATAATAGTGGTCCAACTAAAACATTCATATTTCTTTACGTGGTACACGATTGTGTAATTAAAAATGAGGGTTTATATTTAAAAAAACGCCATCTAGCGGGCCAACCATAGCGCCATCTGGATTCCCCCTTCAAGCTATACAAGTTTCATTCTTTGTAGTTTTTTCGTTTGACGCTTATTTGACCCGATCATAATCAATGGATCACCCTGTATATTATTTCCCTTCACTATTTACAACGGTCTGCCAATGCTGGGGGTAAGTTTTCTTTTCCACCACAGTAGAAATGACGTGGACTTGAGGCGAGGAAAACGCCGTACCACATTCGGAGCTTATTTTCATCCGGAAAGGAAGTTCATTGAAGGCCATCGGTAGAAAGTGGGAAAGATGAAAGTGTGAAGGCACAAGGTTAGGCGAATAAGATGCGTGTGGAATAGCTTCCCAATCCAGTTCCTGTATAGTAGCTTTTGTCAGTCTAGAAGAATGCAGGCGGGCGTTATCGTGCTGGACCGTGACTTAACGCAGTCTTCCTGGTGGCTGTTCTCGGATGGCGCCTGCCGAGGCGTCTCAGTTGTGAAGGTTACACATCAGGGGAGCACTTCGTAGCACACCGCACGTATCGCTGTTGCACCAGACGCATAACATTATCGTTTGTGGATGTGTGCAGGTATTTCGACGCGGACTTATTGCTTTGTTTGGGCTCGACCATTCCTTTCTTTTCCTTATCTTAGCGTGAAGATACCGTTTCTCGTCACCAGTAACAACACAGGATAGCTGATGGCGAGAAGCAGAGTGGCACGTATGGCCACCTGGTGGTTTTTGTGATTTTGGCTTAGAGCAGGAGTTGCCCACACACCGACTTTTGAACCTTCCACATTGCTTGCGAATGTCGCACGATGGTGGAATTACCGCAGTTCGTCACATACCTTGTTCTGGAGAACACTAACGCTGTCGACAAGGGATTTCAAATTCAGTACGTATTTCTAGATTTCCAGAAGGCTTTTGTCACCGTATTCATCTCTTGGTCTCCCTCTACGATTTTTACCCTCCACGCTGCCCTCCAATGCTAAATTTGTGATCCCTTGATGCCTCAGAACATATCCTACCAACAGGTCCCTCCTTCTTGTCAAGCTCTGCCTCAAACTCCTCTTCTCCCCAATTCTATTCAATACCTCCTCATTAGTTATGTCATCTACCCGTCTAATCTTCAGCATTCTTCTGTAGCACCACATTTCGAAAGCTTCTATTCTCTTCTTGTCTAAACTATTTGTCGACCACGTTTCACTTCCATACATGGCTACGCTTCATACAAATACTTTCAGAAATGACTTCCTGTCACTTAAATCTATACTCGATATTAACAAATTTCTCTTCCTGGTCAACGAAGGTCAAAACAGTGGCATGAACGTCCATTTACAGGAGGTGTTCGAAGTGATGACCATTGGTATCAGTGCAGTGCTGAAATCTTCTTATCATGGATTGAGTGGTATTCCTTATCACTTCGGCACTTATCGAAGCACAATACGGCGTATCCATCTAACGTGACATTGACGTGTAAGCACCATCCGACGGTTTCGCAATACACCACTAATAGGAACGGTAAGACTAGTATCCTCGAATCAAGCGAATCTGAATGATGTATTCCTTCGAAGAACAAGTCGATATGCTTCTCATTTACGGAGAATGCCAACGAAATTCAGTGAGAGCTAGAGACTTATACGCTGAAAGATATCCTCAACATACTCTCCCCTACACGTCGTAAATTTAAATATGTGTATGAAAAATTTAGAACAACTGCATCTATAACGCATCGGAAACATATCCGGTAAAAGGAAAGCTACTAACGAGCAAACAGAAATTGCTACTCTTGTTCAAATGGTTCAAATTTTTCTGAGCACTATGGGACTTAACATCGGAGGCCATTAGTCCCCTAGAGCTTAGAACTACTTAAACCTAACTAAGGACACAACACATATCCATGCTAGTGGCGGGATTCGAACCTGCGACCGTAGCGGTTGCGCGGTTCCAGACTAAAGCGCCTAGAACCGTTCGGCCACAGTGGCCGACGCTACACTTGCCACTGTGGTTCTAGATCCCTGTGTTAGTTCGCGTCAAATCACAAGGGAGTCTGTCACGAGCCAGAGTAGTGTTGTTCGTGTCCTCCATCGCCATAAATATCATCCTTAGCATACCAGTCTCCACCAAGAATCAACTGGTACGGATTATATGCGTCGCATTGAATTCTGCCGATGGGCTCAACTTCAGATTCAGAGGAATGACACGTTTATTAATCTGATTTTATTTACTGACGAGGCTACATTCACGAACCATGGAAATGTTAATTTCCATAACATGTATTATTGGGCAACTGAAAATCCATATTGTCTGCGGAAAGTTGCACATCAAAAATCGTGGTCGGTGATTGTATGGTCTGCTATTTCGTTGATGTAAATCTTAATGGCAGGAAGTACACCACATTACTGCACGAAACATTAGGTCTGTTATTAGAACAAATACCTTTAGGAACAAGGAACAGAATATTGTATGAACACGATGGATGTCCGGCACATTTTTCGCTGATGGCTAGAAATGAGTTGCAGAGACAATTCCCAAATCATTCAATTGGACGCGGAGAAGAAGTGTCGTGGCCAGCTCGTTCGCCAGACTTGACGCTTCTGGATTTTTTCCTGTGGGGATTCCTAAAATACATTGTTTACAAATACGTCCCAACTACACTTAGAACACCTTCTGTAAATGGACGTTCATTCCACCTTTTTGATCTTCGTTGACCTTCAAAGACCTTACTGTTACAAATGGTTCAAATGGCTCTAAGCACTATGGGACTTAACATCTGAGGTCATCAATCCCTAGACTTACAACTACTGGAACCTAACTAACCTAAGGACATCACACACATCCATGCCCGAGGCAGGATACGAACCTGCGACCGTAGCGGTCTCGCGGTTCCTGACTGCAGCGCCTAGAACCGCACGGCCAGCCGCTATCAGAAATTAAGTTCCAAACTATAGCATCCCACTTTAAAAAAAAAGAAAAAAAACAAAGTTCACCATACCTCTGAAGCGACCCCACCAAGCAACAAAAAACCAACGTCATATTATGGCCCTCGTTGTCCAATGCAACTTTTGTCCCACAAACTTTTCAGCTGCTATCATACTTTCTGAGTTATTTTTGCTGGCAATAGTTATTGACTCAACCTGTATAAAATCTGGTGTGACTGTATCTGGTGACTGTTCCCATTATACTTCAAGTGAAATCGTTAAATCGCGATTATATGACGATTTTGTTGTGTTTTAGACAGTGTGGCGTAATATTTTGATATAATATTGTAGATATTTCCTGTAGTTTTTTTAGATCGTTCACACGTAGATATTTTATATTTTAATAAGAGATCTATGGTGTGAGCGAGCGAAAAAATTACAGGAAATATCTACAATATCGACGTGAAAATGAGACTTAGAGTTTCACGTGAAATATAAGGAGAACAGTAACCATATACAGTCACATCAGATGTCGTATATACTTCAGGACAACGCAGACGTACTGAAAATGGAAATCTTCCGGAGACAGCTGGCGTGATAATCAGTAAATGTTTTAAGCAGTGATACTGGAACTTTACTTACAATGTCCTTTCAAGACATATATTTATTTTCAAAAACAAATTTCTCGCTCTATTTCATCCCCTTACTGGTTGAATTTTGGGAAATGCCGAAACGTACTTCTTTTATTTCTGACCGAGAAACCAAACAGCGATTTCCATAATTCTAGCTTCAAAACTGCCTAAATAGCGACATAGTTTCAGAAACAATTTTCAGTTATATTTCGCCCCCTTAGGGGTAGAATTTCGAAAAATCCCTTCTCAAATGACGCCTACAATGTACGATCAACATCCTCTCCATATTTCAAGTATCTATCCTTAGAGTTTGAGTCAGTCAGTCAAGACGCTGCCTTCTATATACAGAGTTAACTGCAACCGTCACAGGAACATACTGCCGAAATTTCCTGGCGAGGTTACGAGAGACGAAGCTGTCCGAGGATTTTGTGTTTGCTCCGCGGTAACACCGCACCTCGCCGTACACAGCAACACCGGATGTTCTTTGAACTATCAAATTTTGTCTCCCCCTACCCTCCTTCGCTTCATTCTCCTGATGGTCGGTTGTTTGGTTGATCTGGGGGAGGGGACCAAACAGCGAGGTCATCTGCCCCATCAGATTAGGGTACGATGAGGAAGGAAGTCGGCAGTGCCCTTTCCGAGGAACCACCCCGGCAGTGGCCTGAAGCGACTTAGATACCACTTTGATATGGTGTCTTCTTCTTCATACCATTGCGTTGATGACATTTCCAGAATGACGACGGATATATTTTCGACGTGGAATGTCCCCTGAAAGGCTAAAATGAACACTTCTGCAACCAAGCCCTCTAAAAAGAGATCCGGCACTTCGCCGAATTTACTAATGATTAAAAAGTGATTCTGGTAGCTGGAGTCCAAGGTTTTTGTTAATCTATAAACATTCTGCGTGGTGTCTGTTTGTTCTATATTGTGTCTCCCTACCACTTTCGCGTGTTTTTTAGGGAACTGACAAGTTTGAACCTGGGACCTGTTGCTGGTAAGGAGACGCCAGACCACACATGACATGTAGAGTTCAGAAGAGTTCAGTGAGATATAACCAAAAACTTAATGATTTCAGCGTCAGCTCCACTGCACTCCCTGTAAAAGAATCTTAATACTAACTAAATTTAGTGGAAGGGGTTCAAGGCTTTCCTATTTTTAGTTAGCTGGTAAAATAACGTCGAAAAAGCAGTTAAGTTTACCATTGGAAATTTTATTCTACTCACAAAACATCGTTTATAAATTGCACTATTGATAAAAGGAAATGTTGTGATACAGGATGGTAAAAACGGTCTGCGTTCAACAAAAATGTGAACGAATATTCCCTGAATGGGTTTCCAAGTTCTACAATGGATCGAAGAATGACCTATGCCATATCACATCTATAATCTAGGTTTAAGTTTCACAAAAGAGAAAACTATCAAAATGGTCTACAGTGACCCTCAATTATCTTTAATTACTCATCTAGCTTGTCGTAAATTACAGTGGCTGATGTGGCTTCTCAATAACTATATAACAGAAAAATCATCGCGTTTCAGATTTTTACTTCAAGTGGCAAATGTGAACACCATGAGCTTTAATTGACTATCGACACTAGTATTACGTAAAGGGGATGTAACAGATGAGACTTCTGCAGTTCTGAGTGAAGCCTCATGCGCTCAAAAATGCGGCATCGCATGCGTTCGTTACCGTGTCGGTGTTTAGGCAGCGTCAGGGGGCGGCGGACAGCACAGCTCCGTCCAGCTCGCCCTCTCGGAAGCAACTCTCTCCTAACACCTCCCTACTACAATTTACCGAAGTTCGTTTAAAAAAAACTATCAGGGTCTCAATGTTAACCTTAAGCTGCGCCTACAAAAATTCTGTCTATCCAATGAGAAACATACTTTTCGTGGTGGGGCAATGTTTTTTAAAGTTTGCGACGTAACAGAGACGCGAAAAAGTCTCACGCTAAAACTTGCAGCTGGTGTGGTCCTTTTAGCGTTATCGTAAGATCTATACTGTTCTTCTGGAGGGCTCTAACTTTTAACATGGGCTGGGGGGTGGTCCTGATGTAACAGAGACGCGAAAAAGTCTCACGCTAAAAACTTGCGGGTGGTGTGGTCGTAGCGGTTAGCTGGCGACATGGGTGTCCGTCCCTTATCGTAGGGCCTTCTCGCTTAACACGGTTCAGCTCTCGGCTTCTGTTCTCGTTTCTTCCCTCGGAGCTGCGTCTGTCTCACGGTGGGAAGGTATGACATGCATTTAGGCATTCTTGTGTTAGTCTGTGGTATTCCATTTGCTCACTCGTTACTCGTATTACTTTGGTTAATTTAATGTCACGATTTATTCGGAGCTATGTGACATACTACTGGATTTGCTTATCATGTCAGGGTTTTCATGGGAGGTGTTGGATTTGCCTGACACCTTACAAATTATGCCTTTTCCTTTCCTGTGGCGATATTTCGATAGAAATTTCCATCCCCTAATACATTTTTTTTTTATATGACTGAGAAGTTAAATACTAATTTTCATAGATTTAGCTTCAAAAATTCTTTAATACAACGAAATATTTTCATAAAACATTTCAGCCCTTTAAGGGATGAATTTCCAAAAACTCTGAAACAGAATGAGATTTTCACTCTGCAGCGGAGTGTGCGCTGATATGAAACTTCCTGGTAGATTAAAACTGTGTGCCGAACCGAGACTCGAACTCGGGACCTTTGCCTTCCACAGCCAAGTGCTCTACCAGGCAAGTGCTTGGGTAACTCAGTTTGTAGAACACTTACCTGCGGAAGGCAAAGGTCCCGAGTTCGAGTCTCGGTCCAGCACACAGTTTTAATCTGCCAGGAAGTTTCAACTATGAAATACATATTTTTCATTCATAACTGAAAACTCAAATACCAGTTTTCGTAGATACGGTTCCCAAAATACTTTAGTCATTCTAATAGTGATTTATTGTCCAAAAAAAAAAAAAAAAAAGAAATAAGAAAAGGAACCTTCGCTCACAACTTCACCGGTGTAGGGATTAAATTTCTAAAAATTATGAATTTCATTATTTTTGACCGATAAGCCAAATACCGGTTTTCATAGGTTTATATTCAAAATTGCCTTATTACCAACATATTTTCAAAACACTTTTCATCCTCTATTCGACCACCTTAGGGATGGAATTTAGAAAAATCCCTTCTTAAACGATGCCTACAGTAGAATATCTACACCCTCTCCAAATTTCAAGTTAGCGGTTTGCGCTGGGCAATAACGGATGTGTGACTTACCTTTTATACATAAAGATTAAAGGGTGAATATGCAGAGAAAGACTAACACCAAGTTCGTGGTTGCTGGTTTATTTTTCAAGGCCATAACTACTCAAATTCTTGCTGCTCGCTTTCCTAGACTAAATACTTCATTTAATCCAGTTGCGCTTGCCCCGGAGACAATCGCTTTCCCAGAATAAACACTTCGTTTACTTCAGTTGCACTTGCCCCGAAGACAATTCCACGCGAAACTAGGAGTGAGAATATACGAAATAAACCGCCACCTTTGGCCTTAGGTCAACACAATGGCCAGAACATACCACCCTCGTCCGTGATTTCAAACAGGTTTTGTCGCACTCGCCCTATGTACCCGTGATTTACCACCAGAGGCGCTGTTCGCCGAAGTGGGGTTAAATTTCAAACAAAGCTAAGCTCACCAACACACGCACACACAATAAACCCCACCGCGCTGATGTTTAGCGAGCAGAAGCAGCCTTTTGTCTGCAGCGCTGCCTTCACATCTCACCGCCTAACAAAACTCCCGACGCTGACCTGCGCCCTTCCAAAAGCGAAAAGCCGGACAGAGGAAAACTCAGACTGTTTTCGCAGAATTTCCACGCTTTGTTCACTGGCACTGCCCCCTACAACCCTGCTGAGTACTTTCAAAACGTACTACACGTAACCGCTTTGTCTTTCTGATCCCATCCACCTCTCTCACTTTCACTGTCGGCACATTGTTCGTCAATTTGTTTCTCTCTTCCTCTCACTGCCTTGCTCCCTTCGTAATCCCTTGCCTGCCTGACTAAAACGCACTTTAGTCCAGTATGATGTTTACAGAACGTCACCAACGGAGTGTCCTACAGTTGCTTGAATGAAACAATTTCTTAATTAACCGAATTCATTGTGGAGGACGAAATTCAACTAGAGGGTGGCGCATGAAATGACAATTTTGTTTTTGAATATAAACTTTATTGTCAATACAATCTGAAAGGAACATTTACTACAATGAAGAGCCATCCATGGAGATTTGTTCTAACTCAGCACATGCTCAATATGTCCACCATTTCGTTTCCTAACTTCCTTCAAACGAACACTCAAGTTAGTGATTACCCTACGGCACATGTCTTCCGTAATTTCACTGCACGCTTGAAGAATGTCTTCTGAGCTCCATTAAATGACGTGGACGTTTCGGGTACCCCCAAAGAAAAAAGTCACATGGATTGAGGTCTGGACTACTGGGGGGCCAATTTTGTCCGTCATTGAAGCGACCTGGAAACCTGAGTGAAATGATCCGCATGTCGAAATGCTCGTGTAAAAACTCCAACACAGTGTTTGCAGAATGTGGCCTTGCTCCATCTTGCATGAACCACTGCGTGTTGAAGGTCAAGGCAGTAGCAAGAAGCTGTGGAATGAAGCTATTCCGAAGCATGCTCAAATAACGCTCGCTGTTCACAGTTTCTTCAAAGGGCCCAATAAGTCCGTGACTGGAAATTGCTGCCGTCGCTGTAATCCTCGGAACATAATTTTGTCGTTCGTGAAGCAGTTGTGGGTTTTCAGTGGCCCAAAAGCGTACATTTTGTTTCTTAGCCACACCGTCTAAATGAAAATGCGCCTCGTCTGAAAACCAAACGTTGTTGAGAGTTTCTTCCCTATCCTCCGCCCACTGAGCAAACAGTAGTCTCTGCAGCTTGTGTTTTTCAGTCAGTTTCTGTGCACAGGTCATCTTGTATGGGTACATATGGAGGTCACTTTTAAGAATGTATTGAACGGAGCGTCTGGATATTCCCAGTTGCACTGCTGCCTTTCTACGCGATTTCCCGGGACTTCTCTGTACAGCAACTCGTACCGCTTCAATAGTCTCCTGTGCATCCAATACTGTTCCTTCCTGTACAAATTTATCGTACAACCTGTGGACGGTCTTCTTGGAAGGGACCCATCGTGTGTTAAACTGTTGTCGAAAACGCCTCTGGGTCACAACAAGGCTTTTCGTTTCATGAAAAAGTAACACAATTGCCGATCGTTGCTGTGTCGTCAGTCTTCCATTGTCAGCCATTGCTGCTTACTAGTCTCCTAGCGGCAGTATCGTGAATTACATGTCATTTCGTAACTCATTTGTTTTTCCGAGCTCTGCTGGTACTGCTGTAGAGATCCCAGCGGGATATATAATGTGCGTCGTAAATTGTGAAAGAAACAATTGGTAACACATTTCGTGCGCCACCCTGTATGACTTGAATTTGGGTGCAATATGCAACCAGTCGCTTTTTTGAATTTGTATACGATTTAGACACTAGTTTTCCATCCACTACAGGCTCACCATCCGATAATATTATATGAACGTTAGCCAGATAATGTGGAGCTACTACTAAATGCTTTGGTCATGGTTCTGGCAGAAATAACGGAAACTTAGAAACTGCAAACGAAAAGTTTATGAAACGAAACAGACGGTACGTTTTGTGACAGTTACAGCGCACTGGTTAGTACATCGACGGCAAATTCATCCTGATAATGTACAGTCGTGGACAAAACGAGCGAGGCCCCTCGCCTTTTCGTTATGCTGACCCGCACAGCTTCAAAGTCTGCCACACAGCATAACAGGCAAGGCGACGAAGTTCTACCAACATACTATGCACAGGCGTGAAACTGAAAAACTATCCGAACTTTGTCAGACTGTTTTCAATCATGTGTAAGACTATATTAATGCTGATTAGTGTGTTAACCACAACACCTAAATATAAAATATAAATGAAAGAAGAAACGCTAATTAGTACGAACTGTACTAATAAATATGGTTCAAATGGCTCTGAGCACTATGGGACTTAACATCTATGGTGATCAGCCCCTTAGAACTTAGAACTACTTAAACCTAACTAACCTAAGGACAGCACACAACACCCAGCCATCACGAGGCAGAGAAAATCCCTGACCCCGCCGGCAATCGAACCCGGGAATAATAAATATGAATTTTAGCTTATCGAGATAACATAACTGTTTTAGTACGACAAAGTAACGCACATCGTTACGAACTAGCAAAATATTATGCGCATTCGGCCGTGAAATGGTCTGTGTCACCGTTCAGACCAGTCATACTGGATTACCGTTGCTGACCTTCCATGAAAGTGTGCAAATTTAGCAATACGTGAAGATTCATAACGAAATTCAGTTAAAAATCATTCAGTGCCACACTTACGTCATTTCAATTACTGACAGAAGCGGAAAAACGTAGGCAGTAACAAGTATGAAATTCTACAAGAGTTTCCTATTGACATCCACAGGGCGCCAGTACAGAATAAATGTAGCAATAAAACGTAATGGGAGCGCGAGAATTTCTTAAAATTGCTTTACTGACAGTCTACCTGCCTCCATCGAGATTAGAACCGAAAACAAACCAGACGTCCCTTGCAGCAGCAAACACCTTTCACTACGCTAGCAGACAACCCAGGCAAACAGCCCTCTATTATTACCCCAGACTTGAATAAGCCGGCAATTTAGCAATGAAAATGGCAAAATGATCTGCAGTTTCTGTTGCATAGAGGTTTCTAGACTCAAAAACATCTATTGTCTACCTTCATGTCACCGCTTATGTGACAATCGTTCGGGATGTTTATCTAAATAGCAAAACACTGTTATTAACGAGTAAATTTAGTTGGATAATTCGGCACCACTCCAGGAAATAAACTGCGACGTAGTTGCCAACCGTATTATACAATGTTTCGAACGATCCATTAGTCTCACCACATCTAGAAAACGTTCATTATCCGAAGTGTTTCTTAAGCTAGTTAGCAATGGAAATGCTCTCACTTCTGAAACGCGGTGGCATTAATACTGGGATCTGAATTATCACGTGTATAGCCAAATGGATATTATTTGCATTCCTGTAAACGTGATTTGGATCGAAAGCGTAGCTACGATTAATATGCTGATGTATCGACTGCAAGTAGAACATTTCGAATAAAGAGTAGCGGAAATTACTATGTGTTCCTCATCTTCAGTATCTGTGCAAAAACAGACATAATGTCTTATGGGATAACAGCAATCAGTGATTTTATAATGTTACTTTAAATCGCCCTATGCCTGTTAGATCGTATAAAAATGATAATTTTACTGTTTTTTAATCCTGACAAGTACAGATTTTAGCTTGACATCTACATATTTTAATTAAATATTTTTAGTATAAAAAAGATCTACTGAATACAGTATGTGCAAATGGAATGTAACAAATGTACCAGACGCCACCTGTCGGTAATAGTGCTATAATTAATATAAATGACGTGCACTCTGCCAACCAATTTTATGTGACGTAGCATGTGAAAGTTGCTGAATTGGACGGGTTACTCCTGTAACTTAAATATCAGGTACGTTCTGGTACATTTGATGTTGATAAGATAGGATGAAAAAGATTTGCTTTCGTGAAATAGTAAATTAGTATAATTATTTTTACAGATCTGAAGATGGTTCTGAATGAACCGAAACCGGTCATATGAATAATAAAAAAAAAAAAATTGCAATCAAGACGGATTTAAAGTAACATTTCAGTATCTGTGGTAGCTATTTTCGTGGTTAGGATTTCGTCACGTAAATCGGTAAAAATGGAACCTTACTAGTCTCACTTTCTTGACCGTCTATTTGTCTACCCAACCCTTAAAATGCGTTTACTTCGAGTACGGGTGGACATAATAAGCAGAAATGCATCGCACTTCCTGCGGTATACGGTCCCTTGGTGGTGTAAAAAAAGTGAGTTACGCCAACGCAACCTAAAGCTGTTAACACTATCTGGTGTTGCCAAAAAGTGATTCACTTCTGCTGAATGATTTTCTGCGCAGTCCATTTAAGAAAGAATAGCTAAGATATATTTGATGTTACGGAAGAGGAAGGACGCCTAATTCATTTCCCCTTGCCTTTATTCATGATGTTAGATTCGCAATCTGAGCACACATACTATCCATAACCACACATTAAATCCGAGTCATAGTCACAGATATGCGAATACAACACATTGGCTTATACTTGAGGTGTTTCGTTTCCCACGAAGTCGTGGCAGACGATGCTGTGGCGTCTTCGAAGCGCGAGTTTCCTAGCTATCTCAGCACATCAGGTGAGCGAACTTGCATTAGTATGTTGGTAGCACTTCGTCGCCTTGCCTGTTATGCTGTGTGGCAGACTTTAAAGCTGTGCGGGTCAGCATAACTAAAAGGCGAGGGGTCTCGCTCGTTGTGTCCACGACTGTACATTTTGTAGGTCATGCAAAAAGTCATACGCACTTCTTCCTGCACCTGACTTCAGACTCATTAACAGTAAGAAAAGAATGAACGAAGTACAAAGAGTGTGAAATGCTACACTACTTGGGATTTAAATTGCTACACCACGAAGATGACGTGCTGCAGATGCGAAATTTAACCGACAGGAAGAAGATGCTGTGCTACGCAAATGATTAGCTTTTCAGAGCATTCACACAAGATTGGCACCGGTGGCGACACCTACAACGTGCTGACATGAGGAAAGTTTCCAACCGATTCCTCATACACAAACAGCAGTTGACCGGCGTTGCCTGGTGAAACGTTGTTGTGATGCCTCGTGTAAGAAGGAGAGATGCGTACCATCACGTTTCCGACTTTGATAAAGGTCGGATTGTAGCCTATCGCGATTGCGGTTTATCGTATCGCGACACTGCTGCTCGTGTTGGTCGAAATCCAATGACTGTTAGCCGAATATGGAATCGGTGGGTTCAGGAGGGTAATACGGAACGCCGTCCTGGAACCCAACGGCCTCGTATCACTAGCAGTCGAGATGACAGGCATCTTATCCGCATGGATGTAACGGATCGTGCAGCCAAGTCCTGATCCCTGAGTAAACAGATGGGGACGTTTGTAAGACAACAACCATCTGCACGAACAGTTCGACGACGTTTGCAGCCGGCCGCGGTGGTCTCACGGTTCTAGGCGCGCAGTCCGGAACCGTGGGACTGCTACGGTCGCAGGTTCGAATCCTGCCTCGGGCATGGATGTGTGTGATGTCCTTAGGTTAGTTAGGTTTAAGTAGTTTTAAGTTCTAGAGGACTGATGACCACAGCAGTTGAGTCCCATAGTGCTCAGAGCCATTTGACGTTTGCAGCAGCACGGACTATCAGCTCGGAGACCATGGCTGCGATTACCCTTGACGCTGCATCACAGACAGGAGCGCCTGCGATGGTGTACTCAACGATGAACCTGGCTGGGCGAATGGCAAAAGGTCATTTTTTCGAGCGAATCCAGCTTCTGTTTACAGCATCATGATGGTAGCATCCGTGTTTGGCGACATAGCGGTGAACGCACATTGAAAGCGTGTATTCGTCATCGCCATACTGGTGTATCGCCCGGTATGATGGTATGGTGTGCCATCGGTTACACACCTCGGTCACCTCTTGTTCGCACTGACGGCACTTTGAACAGTGGACGTTACATTTCAGATGTGTTACGACCCGTGGCTTTACCCTTCATTGGAAACGCTACATTTCAGCTACATTTCAGCAGGATAACGCTCGACCGCATCTTGCAGGTCCCGTACGGGCCTTTCCGGATACAGAAACTGTTTGACTGCTGCCCTGGCCAGCACATCCTCCAGATCTCTCACCAACTGAAAACGTCTGGTCAATGGTGGCCGAGTAATTGGCTCGTCGCAATACGCCAGTGGTATCGTGTTGAAGCTGCATGGGCAACTGTACCTGTAGACGCTCTGTTTGACGCAATGCCTAGGCATATCAAAGCCGTTATTATGGCCAGATGTGGTTGTTCTGGGAACTGGTTTCTCAGGATCTATGCACCGAAATTGCGTGAAAATGTAATCACATGTCAGTTCTAGTATAATATATTTGTCTAATGAATACCCGTTTATCATCTACATTTCTTCTTGGTGTAGCAATTTTAATGGTCAGTAGTGTAGATATCATATTTTGCCACATCGAGATCGTTCACTTGTAATTCATTGCTTTACAGAGTAAACAGTTACAAGCGCAAGTAATGAAGGTAAGTGAAAATTGCCAGTTGCTGGTGACAATACAGGAGCCTCCAATTTCGGTTGAAAAAATGTGGAATTTGTTTTTGGACATTGTGGAATATTCCCACTTCAGAACCTATAGTCTCACTGAGTTCCAACAGGAGGCGGCGCTATACATAGACTTCAAAATGGCGTCTGGCAGCGAAGAAAAGCGCGGTGAGATGTTGGGAGAGGCATCTGTCATCATCCTGTATCCCGGATGATGGACGGCTGCACACAGCTGACTCATCCAATATTGCAACGTGTGGACACTCTCATCCGAGGTGATTGACGGACACAACCAAACACATCTCTGCACAGCTGGACGTCTGACACACTCACCCACCAATTACGCCTCTCAAAGGTAGGTGCATGCTGGGTCCCTACTCTCCTAGCAGCAGAACTTACAGAACGACGAAGGACAGTCTGTGCAGAATTGCTTGCGCGTTACCAGGCTGACAATTTTTTGTCGGATATCATCAGAGGCGATGAAAAATAGGTTCTTCACTTCGAACCAGAAACAAAACGGCAGTTCAAGGAATGGCGCCACACCACCTCTCCCCTGAAGAAAAAGTTCAAAGCCGCACTGTTAGTCAGTAATGTCATGGTCTTCTGGGATTCTGTTTGATGCCCTCCCTTATGGTGCAACGATTTGCCCTGGTGTATATTCTGCTACCCTAACGCCACTGAACAAACCAGCGTGCTGGTCGACACACCTCTCCTTCTCCATGACAATACGAGGCCTCACACAAGTCTACGAACCCAAGAAGAGCACACAAATCTTCAATGGACTGTTCTTCTCATCCACCCTGCAGCCCAGATGTCGCATCTTCCAACTTCAACCTGTTTGGTCCAATGAAAGACGCACTCCAGCACGTGGACCAGTATATGGATGACAGGGAGGTAATTGATTCAGCAAGACGATCTCGACCTGTAGAGTATACCGTGCAGGCATACAGCCTCTCCCAGTAAGGTAGCGTAAAGTCGTTGCATTGAATGGAGATTATGCTAAGAAACATGTTTTTGTAGGCAAAAGAGTGGGGAATACTGTGGTGCATTGGAATCCTGAATAAAACCAACCTACTTTGAGCAGAAAAATGTGCTTCATTGCTTATCGAAAGCCTCTTGCACTTTTACACTGAAGTTGATATGGGTGGAAGACACCAAACAGCGAGGTCATCGGTCTCATCGGACTAGAGAAGGATGGGAAAGGAAGTCGGCCGTGCCCTTTCAAAGGAACCATCCCGGCATTTGCCTGGAGTGATTTAGGGAAATCACGGAACACCTAAATCAGGATGGCCGGACGCGGGATTGAACCGTCGTCCTCCCGAATGCGCTAACCTCTGCGCTACCTCGCTCGGTTTACACTGAAGAGCCAAAGAAACTGCTACACATGCTAATATTGCGTAGGACCCCCGGCGAACACGCAGAACCTTCGCGACAAGATGAGGCATGGACTCGACTAATGTCTGAAGTAGTGCTGGAGGGAAAATGACACCATGAATCCTGCAGGGCAGTCCATATATCTGTACAGTTCGAGAGGGTGAAGATCTCATCTGAACAGCGTCCCAGATATCCTCAATAACGTTCATTTCTGGAGACTTTGTTGGCCATTGAATGTGTTTAATCTTACAAGAGTGCTCCTGTAGCGACTCTGTAGCAATTCTGGACCTGTGGGGTTACATATTGTCCTGCTGGAATTGCCGAAGTCCGTTGGAATGCACAATGGACATGAATGGATGCAGGTGATCAGACAGGATGATAACGTACGTGTCACCTGTCAGAGCCGTATCTAGACGTGTCACGGATCCCACATCACTCTGAGTACACACGCCCTACACTATTACAGTGCGTCCACCAGCTTGAAGAACCCCTGCTGACATGCACTGTCCATGGCTTCATGAGGATGTCTCCACAGCCATACACACCCATCCGCCCGGTACAATTTTAACCGAGACTCGTCTGACCAGAAAACATGTTTCCAATAATAATAATAAACAATCCAGTGTCGGTACTGACGGGCCTAGCGAAGGGTAAAGCTTCGTGTCGTACATTTATTAAGGGTAAACGAGTGATTTACCGCCAGAAGGAGGTTCTTGATCATTGGTCTGAAAATGACCACAGTTGTGGTCGAAACCGGTCACGGAATAAATAATTTGTGATCAAGACTGTTTTTTATAGTAAATATTTGTAAACGAGTGGGTCTTCGTTTCGTTGAATGGTTCGCACACTGACAGTTGTTGATGACCCTACACTGAAATCTGCAGAAATTTGCAGAAGGTTCAAGTGGCTCTGAGCACTATGGGACTTAACATCTATGGTCATCAGTCCCCTAGAACTTAGAACTACTTAAACCTAACTAACCTAAGGACAGCACACAACACCCAGCCATCACGAGGCAGAGAAAATCCCTGACCCCGCCGGGGATCGAACCCGGGGACCCGGGCGTGGGAAGCGAGAACGCTACCGCAAGACCACGAGCTGCGCACAATTTGCAGAAGGGTTTCAGTTCTGTCGCACTGAACGATTCTCTTCAGTCGTCTTTGGTCCCGTTCTTCCAGGATCTTTTTTCCGGCCGCAGTGCTGTCGGAGATTTGGTGTTTCATCGCATTCCTGGAATTGACGGTACACTCGTGAAATGGTCGTACGGGAAAATCCCCACTTCATCGCTGCCTCGCAGATGCCGTGTCACATCGTTCGTGCGCCGACTATAACCCCACACTCAAACTCATTTAAATCTCGATAACACGCCATTGTTTCACCAGTAACTGATCTAAAAACTGCGCCAGACGCTTGTTGCCTTGTATAGGTGTTGCTAACCGCAGTGCCGTATTTTGCCTGTTTACATATCCCTGTATTTGTATACGCATGCCTATACGAGTTTCTTTGCGGCTCAGTGTAGCATGTTGAACACCAATAGGAGTACTAACTCTTCCGTCTGCTTTTTGAAGGACCACGTTCTACGAGCTGAATAATGTCGTGTGCTTCATCCGGGCTCTGTCCATACACATATTCAGACCAGATACGATTGATCGACACTGCAACAGTCTCTCGCAGTTCACTGAAAATACGAGTAAACACCTCTTAGCGTTTTGGAAACAGTCTACCGTATTCTCTGTAAGCAGCGGCGTTTCCATTACAAAACCCATAAACAAGTTCCATATCGGCATGTTCAGCGGCAGTAAATACGCGCTTAAGCGAGACAGTAGAATTCTTATACAAATCAGTGTCACAACTGAAGAAGTCATTTATGTAAACGGAAGCACAACCTGTACTTCAAAACAAAACTGATAACTGATATTCACTGTCCAGTAACATTAATGTGACCACCTGTCAAAGGCCTGAACAAGTTCGCACACTGACATTTGTTGATGGCCCTACATTGAAATCTGCAGCAATAGGCGGAAGGGTCGCACTTCTGTCACGTTGGACGGTTCTCTACACTCGTCGCTGGCCCAGTTCTTGCACGATCTTTTTCCAGACGCAGACATTTCGGATATTTTATGTTCTACCGGATTCGTGATATTCATGGTAGACTCATGGGATGGACGTAAGGGAAAATCTCCACTTTCTCTCTTCCTCGGAGGTGCTGTGTCCCTTCGCTCGTGTGCCGACTACAACACCACGTTCAGACTCACTTAAATCTTGATAAGCTGCCATTGTGGCAGCAGTAACCGATCTGACAAGTGCACCAGGCACTTGTTGTCTTTATACAGGTGTTGCCGACTGCAGCGCCGTATTCTGCCAGTTTACGTATCTGTATTTCTAGTTTCTTTGGTGCTTCAGTGTAGATCAAAAGGTCAAGCAAATATAAAGACGTAACCTACCACTTCAAAAAGTGCGGGGAGTAGATAAATAAAAAGCAGGCAAATAATAAGATGTTGCTTTTAGTGTTTCAGCTGTCCTGCATGTTCTCTGGCCACCTGAGTACTACACGCAGAACATTCAAGCAACTATCTGAATCTGTCAGAAAAGTTTTGCTTTGGATTGCAGCGCAGGCGTAGGAGACCCATTCTGCACTTTGTCGTTTAATACTAGATTCTCTCGTCTCGTCAACCGTACTGTTATTTTTTCGGTAAAAAGTTGTCCACGTTTTGTATTTCAGTGGTAGGCGTCAACACGTCACTGTTTTTGTTTGAGAGTCAAGGTGTGTGTAACATACACAGTTTTCTCTGCTTCAGAACATTCTGGAGCACGTCTTGAATACATGATTTAGAGAGAATAACTTCGTTGCCCTACTGTGATTTCCAATACAACAACGTCGACACACTACCTTGACAAGTCTACTACACAACACTGCTTGCCCAGACTGACTAGAAACGGCCGTTGTGGCCGAGCGGTTCTAGGCCCTTCAGTTCGGAACCGCGCTGTTGCTACGGTCGCAGGTTCGAATCCTGCTCAAAATGGTTCAAATGGCTCTGAGCACTGTGGGACTTAACTTCTGAGGTCATCAGTCGCCTAGAACTTACAACTAATTAAACGTAACTAACCTAAGGACATCACACTCATCCATGCCCGAGGCAGGATTCGAACCTGCGACCGTAGCGGTCGCTCGGCTCCAGACTGTAGCGCCTAGAACCGCACGGCCACTCCGGCCGGCCTCGAATCCTGCCTCGGGCATGGATGAGTGTAATGTGATTAGGTTAGGTTAGGTTTAAGTAGTTGTAAGTCTAGGAGACTGATGAGCTCAGAAGTTAAGTCCCATGGTGCTTAGAGCCATTGAACCATTTTCAGACTGACTGGTGGAATGCACGTCTATTGTTGTTTCAAGCTGCCACTGTAGTTACTGCGCTGACGTCTCTTACACGCCATGAGTAAAATCACTAGCAGAAAAAGTTAAATGGTTGTTGTTGTTGTTGTTGTGGTCTTCAGTCCTGAGACTGGTTTGATGCAGCTCTCCATGCTACTCTATCCTGTGCAAGCTTTTTCATCTCCCAGTACCTACTGCAACCTACATCCTTCTGAATCTGCTTGGTGTATTCATCTCTTGGTCTCCCTCTACGATTTTTACCCTCCACGCTGCCCTCCAATACTAAATTGGTGATCCCTTGATGCCTCAGAACATGTCCTACCAACCGATCCCTTCTTCTGGTCAAGTTGTGCCACAAACTTCTCTTCTCCCCAATCCTATTCAATACTTCCTCATTAGTTATGTGATCTACCCATCTAATCTTCAGCATTCTTCTGTAGCACCAGATGGTGTAAAGTTAAAAATATTTACTTCATAATTACAGAGTGGATGAGTTACTATTATTTGTCACCATTTCTCACAGAGCTGTTGCAGACCGTCGATAGTCGAACCCGGGACTCCAGTTGGCGAAGCTGAAGCCGGAGCCCAACACGCCGTTTCTTGTCAGGAGGCCGAGCAAGTTCAAGAGCGTCAAGGGGCTGCGCAGAGAGATACAGCGGTACTCGGAAGTATTCGTTTATTCAGCTAGTTTACAGAGACGTAATTTCGGCGCGCCGCCCACGCGCAGTTCCGCGAGTCGGTGCCTCTCAGGTCTCCTGGACTGCCGACACGGCTGTTGGGGTCATCAAGGCCGCCCGACGAAGGAAGTCAGCCGCGCTCGCCCGGCCGCCGCCCGCTGAGCAGTAGCGACAGGAGCCACTCTACTGTCCGCGATTCCGGGGACTGTTAGGCCGTCGGCACTCGGGCCGTGCATCCGAACGTTGAGCGTGCCGAGTTTCTGACGTCATACCGTCGAATAGCACGTTCGGGAGACTTTCCGAACATGCAGAGCAATATCTAGCATGTCAGATTTTCTGAGCGTGTGTCTGAGCGTTGACCAATGACATAGCAAAACGCCGCCTACTTAACATGCACGCCGTCTCCCTTCAGTGCAGAGTTGTGAGGCGCCATATTGGCATTCATTTTGTAAGACGTGTTGGTCTCCTGACCTTCATTGCTTACATATTCCGCCCTCACAATCATATTCCGCACACCGAGACGCTTCATTCCAACCCAAACTCGGTAAGATAAAGTCAATGTTGAATTCATAAACGATATGCAATTAACAAGTAAGCGCACCGTGGTTGCGAGGCTGGCGTACACACATACATTCCTGACACGACGGTCACAGAAGCTTTTAGTTCGGGAGAGAAACCGCACAACGGGATACCGGTCCCTTCAGAGGACGACCCAGCCTATGTCAGCCGGTGACCGCCCGTGTAGCGGACAGCGTGGGCCCGAGTGAAAAGGGGGGAACAACCCCGTCTTCGGCTTAAAAACAAATTCCGCTACATTGTGTGGGAGCGGCCAGCCTACGTATTCTTTACACATAGCACGCAGTTTCAGAGGTTTTCACAGGGAGACAGCGAACGCCAAACGGCAATCCTACAGGTTTCCAGATTGGTCGCCTTAAACGAAACGTCATTCTCCCGTTTTAGAACAGCAATGCTGATTGGCAGACGATATTTCTGACACCTTGAGCCAAAGGAATAACGGAAGAGACCGAAAGATATACCCCTTCACGTCTGGCGTGGAGAGGGGCCGTTCCGTTGTCGCTCTTGGAGCGAGAACATGTAACGAGAGTGTGCGCGCTCGTACGTGTACTCAAAGAGCGAGGAACAAGTCTCTCCTCAGTACTCCACTGGGAGAGCACCTCTGTCGGGAGCGAATCGAAGTGTGACTCTCTTTATCGAGTCCTTGCGATTAAGCGTTGTTCACTGTGTTGGCCGCCACACTTATTGTGTGGTGTGAACGGACAGAGTTATAGTAAACGCCTCTGAACGAATTTTGAATGGCATCGCGGTGGACTGGTGTACCAAGCCAATAGTTAGACTAGGGGCGAATAGGAATCCTTGACTTCATCAAGGCATAGGGAGGGTTTGATTGGCCAAGGTAAATCCAGATAGAGCGAGAGTTATCTTATTTGTCAGCAGCGAGTGGTGCAGACAGCAGTCATCGCAGCTTACGGTATTGTGCGCTACAGCTATCGCGAGCCCCATATTTCCTCCACAACAGTACACTTCACTGCATTTCACATGCGGCAGCCTCGACCGTACCTAGCAACATTCTAACAGATAATTATTCAAGTACACAGGCACCAGTTTTGGATAGCATCATGTTGCGATGCAGAGGATGCTTTAACCACGGCAGCACATGAATAGCCTACAACGTCAGTTTTGGATAGCGCCATTTTGCCATACATAGGATACTTTAACCATGGTGGCAGACAAATAGTTTACAAAGTAAACTGTTTCCGAAATGCATCCACCATTAGCCCAAAAGCCAATGATCTGCCATTTTGGACGTCAGATGAATAGCTCCATTCCCGCATTACAACAACAATGGCACTGTCTTCTGCGTCCCTGCTAGTGCTGCTACCTGAAGTCTGTGAGTCGTTATTGTTGTAGTGATGGAGTGGTTCGAGGAGCACAGTGGTGAGTTCCAGTTGATGTGCTCGGCTCCCAACTCGACAGATCTGAGCCCCATCAAACACAACTGGAATCTGATTGGGAGTGACGTCAGAGCTCATGTCCCCCTTCCCCGGAATTTGCCAGAATTAGGTGACTAGTGTGTGCAGATGTGGTGCCTACATCATCGAGTGACCTCCAAGGCCTAATTGCGTCCATGCCAAGACACGTCACCGCTGTTATCTGTGCCAAACGTGGACATTCCGGCTGTTAGGTACGAGGGGCGTTTGAACAGTCCGTTCAAAGTCCGAGAGATGACTTCACCGTCACGTATGGAGGTCATGTTTAGTTAGTAGTATCTTTGGAAAGAACGCACACCAAGTTTCAGCCATATTGATCTATTTGTTTGTGTTTGGCATTTGTGTGAATAAAGGAAGTCGAGTGATTGTCAAAAAATGGGCGAAAAGAATTTCATGTGGTGATTAATCATTCCTTTATGAAAGGCAAAACGCCTCAGGAGACTAAAGAGAAGCTTGATAGACATTACGGTGACTCTGCACCTTCTATTAGGACAGTTTACAGGTGGTTTCAAAATTTTCGGAGTGGCCATAGGGGTACGAGTGGTGCTGAACGTTCTGGACGCCCTGTGGAGGTCACGACTCCAGAAATCATCGACAAAATCCATGATAGGGATGACAGAAGAGTTCAGATTCATGAGATTTCTGGTCCTGTGGGCACCTCGAATGAACGGGTACATAATATTTTGCATAAACATTTGGACATGAGAAAGCTATCCGCAAGATGGGTTCCGCGACTGCTCACGCTTGACCAAAAAAAGAATCGTATGAAGTGTTTCAAGGATGGTTTGCAGCGGTTCAGGAAGAATCCGCAGGACTTTAAGCGTCGTTTCGTCACTGTGGATGAAACATGGATACATTACTATACTACTGAGACGAAAGAACAATCTAAACAATGGGTTACCAAGGGAGAATCTGCAACAAAAAAGGAGAAGACCATTCTGTTGACCGGAAAGGTTATGGTGACTGTCTTTTGGGATTCGCAAGGGATAATCCGCCTCGAATAACTTGAAAAGGGTAAAACTATTACAGGTGCACATCGTTACTGGACCGTTTGAAAACCGAGCTGCAAGAAAAACGCCGGTGATTGGACAGCAAAAAAGTCCATCACGACAATGCACCAGAACACACCTCAGCAGTTGTGGTCGCAAAATTAATGGAAATAGGACTCCAACTCGTTTCACATCCCCCTATTCTCCTGACTATTTGTTCCCCAATTAGAAGAAATGACTGGCGGGGCAAAGATTTTATTCAAATGAGGTGATTGCAGCAACTAATAGCTATTTTGCAGACTTGGACAATTCCTATTATTCGGAAGGGATCAAAAAATTAGAACAGCGTTGGACGTGTTTAAGTCTAAAAGGAGGCTATGTCGAAAAATGAAACAGGGTTACCCCAAACACATAAGAAGTTTTTATATTTGCATGGACTTTTCAGACACCCCTCGTAGCTGGCCATAATGTTCTGGCTGCTCAGTATATATTTTTGGGTCAAGATGTGAACACGTAGGGTGGTCTGCTGCGGAGCTCCCTATTCGACAATGTACAACAAATGTGTGTACCGAAACACTTGTGTGTGTACCAGCATTGTACTCTTTCGTCAGCACCATCTATCCTCCTTTACAGAGGATACAAGCCTCTGAATCCAACGTTCTCTGAAGAATCGTAGGCGTCCAACCATTTATCGCCTAGTGGTAGTTTCACTGTCCTTCTACCTCTTTCCAAAGATGCTGACGACAGTGCACGTGAACACTTGACCAGTTTCGCCGTTTTCGAGATTGTCGTTCACAGTTTCTGTGAAATTATAATCTACCCTTTGTCAAAGTCGGTCATCTCAATGGACTTCCCCATTTGCAGCCGATATCTTCGTTAGTGTGATACCCCGTCCAGTTCTGCTGCACTTACATACTTCAGTTAGCCAGTGGCGTGCCCGCAACGCCACCACGTGGCATCCAACGTTACCGTCGCCGCAGGTCGTAATATTTTGGATGATGACGTGTAACGGGACATCCTCCTCTAGCATTACTTTTTCTCAACAGTAGTTGTAGATACCGGTATTATTTTTCGAATTTTAAACAGGTCAATACTATTTCAGCTGCTTTTCTGAAAACTTTCATGTAATTATACACACAGTACATTATATTTCAAGCTAAAATTAGTGAAAAGTAATTACTTTATTTTCCATGTTACAATCAATAAATCGTAGCTCTGAATGTACAGTTGAAATCATTTTTTCGGAAACATTTGAAATTGCGAACTATTTGGCACACTTTAAATTTCTGTTTTTAATCACGTAATCTAGTACTATTTACTATGTAAATTTCTGGATTCATTTATGAAATAATAATGGATATTAACAGAAATACAGTTGTGAAGAAAAATTGTAAACCCTTTGGGATATGCTTCTAAAGTAGTAAGCGTACCTCTGATGTAATCGGACGTATTTTTGTACTTCAGGCGAACAATATAATTTCGGCTTTGATAATGAGAAAATTCGAAAGACTGTAAGATAAACTAATGTGTGACAAAATATATTAACGTAGCAACAAAAATTCTGCAACAGCACTCTTCAAATTTATTTGCACCAATTCAACCATGAAGACATAAATTGTGAGAATTTCAGCCTGGAGAATCAGACGCCCTAGACAACAAGAACTGGAGTCAACTCTACACGAAAAGATAAGTAAACTAGAAAGTTTATTGTAATCCTCGCTCCCCTCATATTTTTGACAGAAGGCTTTGGTTATTGTCGACAATAACTGGAATTAGGAAGGAAGAGGAGATTACACAAGGTATGCAGACTCAAAGTATATAAGTGGTTAGCTATCAGCAAGTATGGTTTGGGGAAAACAGAATTACTCTCTGTCTTTTGACTCCCCCCCCCCCCCCCCCCACACACACACACACGCAGCACCCACACCTCCACCCCCACCCCACCCACCCCCAGGTTCTGATGCCGCCCCACTTGTCTCCCTACAATGTCAATATTGGCTCTTAAGGAGGAATGTTGGACGAATACTTCTCTAAAGTGAGTGGAATGTAAAGATAAGATCGCCTGATGATATACCAACACCCCATCAATCTGCAATTACACGTCATTACCTGGTTGTTTCAGATTTATTACTTGTTTACATCACCTTTGCAAGGGAGTGAGACAGGGTTGTAGCCTCTCCCCGATGTCATTCAATCTGTATATTGAGCAAACAGTAAAGGAAACAAAAGAAAAATTTGAAGTAGGAATTACAATCCACGGAGAAGAAATAAAAACTTTGAGGTTCGCCGATGACATTTTAATTCTGTCAGAGATAGCAAAAGACTTGGAAGAGCCGTTGAATGGAATGAACAGTGTCGTGAAAGGAGGATATAAGATGAACATCAACAACAGCAAAACGCGAATAACGGAATGTAGTCGAATTAAATCGGGTGATGCTGCGGGAATTAGATTAGCAAATGAGACGCTTAAAGTAGTAAATGAGTATTGCTATTAGGGGAGCAAAATAACTGATGATGGTCAAAGTAGAGAGGATATAAAATGTAGACTGGCAATGGCAAGGAAAGCATTTCTGAAGAAGAGAAATTTGTTAACATCGAGTACTGATTTAAGTGTCAGGAAGTCGTTTCTGACAGTATTTGTATGGAGTGTAGCCATGTATGGAAGTGAAACATGGACGATAACTAGTTTGGACAAGAAGAGAATAGAAGCTTTCGAAATGTGGTGCTACAGAAGAATGCTGAAGATTAGGTGGGTAGATGACATAACTAATGAGGAGGTATTGAATAGAAATGGGGAGAAGAGGAGTTTGTGGCACAACTTGACTAGAAGAAGGGATCGGTTGGTAGGGCATATTCTGAGGCATCAAGGGATCACCAACTTAGTATTGGAGGGCAGCGTGGAGGGTAAAAATGGTAGAGGGAGACCAAGAGATGAATACACCAAGCAGATTCAGAAGGATGTAGGTTGCAGTAGGTACTGGGAGATGAAGAAGCTTGCACAGGATAGAGTAGCACGGACAGTAGCATCAAACCAGTCTCTGGACTGAAGACCACATCAGCTTTAACTATATCACGCCTGAAATAAGACTTTATTTTATCAATATAAACTTAAATCGTATAACACTCTACCCACCCATCCACCCTCCCTTCCACCCATCTACCCACCCACGACTAACAAAGCGAGACGGGTAAGAAAACAGAACACAAGAAACCCGTCTGACGCGCACGTTATAGTATCCTGAGACGTACAGACGTTCAAACAGAATAACTCCACCATTATACAGGGTGATTCAAAAAGAATACCACAACTTTAGGAATTTAAAACTCTGCAACGACAAAAGGCAGCGCTAAGCACTATCTGTCGGCGAATTAAGGGAGCTATAAAGTTTCATTTAGTTGTACATTTGTTCGCTTGAGGCGCTGTTGACTAGGCGTCGGCGTCAGTTGATGCTAAGATGGCGACCGCTCAACAGAAAGCTTTTTGTGTTATTGAGTACGGCAGAAGTGAATCGACGACAGTTGTTCAGCGTGCATTTCGAACGAAGTATGGTGTTAAACCTCCTGATAGGTGGCACTTATCTGGCCGTAACTACCTGAACGTCAACTACCCGAGGCGATGGATCGGCCGCCAGGCAGCCCGTGACAGAGCACTTCATCACTGGCCTCCAAGAAGCCCTGATCTTACCCCCTGCGATTTTTTCTTATGGGGGTATGTTAAGGATATGGTGTTTCGGCCACCTCTCCCAGCCACCATTGATGATTTGAAACGAGAAATAGCAGCAGCTATCCAAACTGTTACGCCTGATATGCTACAGAGGGTGTGGAACGAGTTGGAGTATCGGGTTGATATTGCTCGTGTGTCTGGAGGGGGCCATATTGAACATCTCTGAACTTGTTTTTGAGTGAAAAAAAAACCTTTTTAAATACTCTTTGTAATGATGTATAACAGAAGGTTATATTATGTTTCTTTCATTAACTACACATTTTTAAAGTTGTGGTATTCTTTTCGAATCACCCTGTATTACTTTCACACGTTGACACAAACAGCAATTTTCCTCTGCAGTGTAAATTTACATCCTACCATTATAAGACTTTAAACGTTGCACAATCTGTATAAGCAGCGTCCCATCTGACAAGCTCAAATTAGCCTTTATTTGCACAACATTAGTTCCCTATTTTAGAATAACTGCCTCTACGTCCGAACCACTCTGCTTAATGTCCGATTCAAAGTGGACGGTATTTCACTGAACAAGAGAAAAACTAAATTGCATAGTCAGGAAACCTAGTTTATAAGTGTGCTCGTCAGTAAGAAAAGCAGACGCGTGCAGAAATTTGCGGGTGGCTATTTATATGCATATGAGCGGGACGTAAGACTCTGCGCCAAGACGCTCGCAGAAAAGCTGTAAAGAGAGGGATTTCACGTCCGTTCGCGGCGTAACGAGACCATGAAAAGCTGCGACGGCGAGATAAAACCCAACTTTACGGGCCGGCGGCAGTAAAATCCGTCCGGATTAATCCAGCTCCAGCTAATACCTGGATCCAGCGGCGCTGCAGAATTAATGAGCGACGGGCGTGTCTTCCATCTGACGAGCCGCTAAAGTTTACCCCGTGTCGACACAATACCGGCTCCACGTCTGTTTATCGGACGAATACGCGGAAGCTGCTACAGATCTGGCGTGTGGTACCTGGGGTCATTTCGGCATGTGGCGTTCCGGTTCTCTCCACAGAAAATTTGAGCGAGGCGACACAGGACGGGATTCATAGAGTCGCCAGCTCGAAAACACCGACACGCGACCATGAGACTTGTACGAGTGTCGTTCCGAAAGTATTACCTCCTATTTTTTCTGATGACTTTGGAAGTCCGCCCCAGATGTTGCTGGTGTAGTGCTAATGCGTGAACCTTCCTCTTTCATTTGCATGTGGTTCCGTTGTTCTTCGTTAGTTCTCGCCAGCACATGAGTGTTCCAGAACGGAGTCTGATATGGACACGCGTATACAGGGTGGTCCATTGTTCGTGACCGGGCCAAATATCTCACGAAATAAGCTCCAAACGAAAAAACTACAAAGCACGAAACTTGTCTAGCTTGAAGGGGGAAACCAGATGGCGCTATGGTTGGCCCGTTAGATGGCGCTGCCGTAGGTAAAATGGGTATCAATTGCGTTTTTTAAAATAGGAACCCCTATTTTTTATTACACATTCGTGTAGTACGTAAAGAAAAATGAATGTTTTAGTTCCATCACTTTTTTCGCTTTGTGATAAATGGCGCTCTAACAGTCACAAATATATGGCTCTTAATTTTAGACGAACAGGTAGGTTCAAATGGCTCTGGCCACTATGGCACTTAACTTCTGAGGTCATTAGTCCCCTACAACTTAGAACTAGTTAAACCTAACTAATCTAAGGACATCACACACATCCATGCCCGAGGCAGGATTCGAACCTGCGACCGTATCGGTCACGCGGTTCCAGACTGAAGCGCCTAGAACTGCTCGGCCACCGCGGCCGGCCCCTAGGAAGAGGATACTTCAATATGTCTCTGAGAAAAGATAATAATTGACAAAATATGCAACGTAAAGTCGCGGCCTTTGCAATATCTTCAGATGAACAATTTTTAAAATCAAATTAGAGAACATAAGTACGTTTGAATATTTCACTGCTAGCCAAGGTGGCCGAGGGTTCTAGGCGCTACAGTCTGGAACCGCGCGACCGCAACGGTCGCAGGCTCGAATCCTGCCTCGGGCATGGATGTGCGTGATGTCCTTAGGTTAGTTAGGTTTAAGTAGTTCTAAGTTCTAAGGGACTGATGACCTTGAAGTTAAGTCCCATAGTGCTCAGAGCCATTTGAACCATTTGAACATTTTATTTCGGTTGTTCAAATGTGATACGTGCACCTCTGTGAACTTATCATTTCTGAGAACGCATGCTGTTACAGCGTGATTACCTGTAATTACCACATTAATGCAATAAATACTCAAAATCGTGTCCGTCAACCTCAATGCATTTGGCAGTACGTAAATATATTCATCTCAACAGCGGGTAGTTCGCCTTCCGTAATGTTCGCACATGCATTGACAATGCGCTGACGCATGTTGTCAGGCGTTGTCGGTGGATCACGATGGCAAATATCCTTCAACTTTCCCCACAGAAAGAATTCCGGGAACGTCAGGTCCGGTGAACGTACGAGACACGGTACGGTGCTTCGATGACCAACCCACCTGTCATGAAATATGCTATTCAATACCGCTTCAACCGCACGCGAGCTATGTGCCGGACATTTACCGCCTTGTTAAGTCATCAGATGATCAAAACGACTTGCAAAATGATTTAGATAAGATATCTGTATGGTGCGAAAAGTGGCAATTGACTCTGAATAAAGAAAAATGCGTAATTATTTACATGAGTACTAAAACAAATCAGTTAAATTTCGATTGCGCCATAAGTCACACAAATCTGAGTGCTGTAAATTCAACTAAATACTTAGGGATTACAATTACCTAAATTGGAACAGTCACGTAGATAGCGCTGTGGGTAGAGCCAACCAAAGACTGCGATTCATTGGCAGAACGCTTAGAAGGTGCGACAGGTCTACCAAATGGACTGCTTACACTACGCTTGTCCGCCCTATTCTGGAGTATTGCTGTGCGGTGTGGGATCCGCATCAGGTGGGACTGACGGATGACATCGAAAAAGTACAAAGAAGGGCAGCTCGTTTTGTATTATCGCGAAATAGGGGAGATAGTCTCACAGACATGATACGTGAATTGGAGTGGCAATCATTACAAAAAGGAGTTTTTCGTTGCGACGGGATCTTCTCATGGAATTTCAATCACCAGTTTTCTCCTCCGATTGCGAAAACATTCTGTTGGCACCCACCTAAATAGGGAGAAATGATTATCAATATAAAACAAGAGAAATCAGGGCGTGCACATCAAAATTTAAGTGCTCGTTTTTACCGCGTGCCGTTCGAGAGTGGAACGGTAGAGAGACAGCTTGAAGGTGGTTCATTGAACCCTCTGCCCGGCACTTTATTCTGAGTAGCAGAGTAATCACGTAGATGTAGATGTAAGTGAAGAAAGAACTCATCGAATCGAACTTTGTCGGGACCTGATGGACCAATACGAAGCAGAAGGAGACAATTTTCTGAATAGCATCGTCACCGGAGATGAGACGTGGTGTCACGACTGCGAGCCGGAAACCCAAAGACAGTCCACGGAACGGCGATCTGCGAATTCTCTGTCAAAGAAGAAATTCAAGACACAGCATCTGCAGGCAAAACGTGGTGCAGAGTCTTCTGGGAGAGAAAGGGAGTGGTTCTTTTGGATCTCCTGGAGCCTGGAGAAATTGTCAGAAGATGATGATGATGTTTCGTTTTTGGGGCGCTCAACTGCGCAGTTATCGGCGCCCATACAAATTCCAAATTCTTACTCACTCCAATCTCGCCACATTCATGAATCGTGAAATGACGAGGAACACACAAACATCCAGTCCCAGGAGAAACTGTAAGTTCAGAACGCTAAGGTGAAAGCCCGAACTTCCAGGGTAGCGCCAGAGAAGAAAACCAACTTTCACCAGGTACATGATAACGCCAAGTCCCACACCAGTTCTGTGACCAACCAAATCATTGCAGGCTTCGGCTGGACTGTCTTACCACCTCCATAGTATACAGTTCCGATTTAGCGCCTTCACATTTCCATCTCGTTGGCCCCTGGTAGATGGATTACGTCACGAACATTTTTAAGACGCGGATGCTGTTGTCAAAGCTGCGAGGAAGTGGTTAGCCTCAGCTCGTTCCGAATTTTACAAACGAGGCATGCATGTTATGGTACATGTTTGGCAAAACTGCATAACGGATTGTGGTGACTATGTAGGAAAATGACAGTCTGTACCTGAAATATTGCTCTATTTAGCTGTTGTGTTGTGATTTATGTGCCTTCTCTAGTTTCCCTGAGTAAAAATAGGAGGCATTACTTGTGGAACGACCCTAGCATCTAGTTACGTCCTTCGTTGATCTCAAGTATCTGGACATCTACACTACTGGCCTTAGAAATTGCTACACCACGAAGATGACGCGCTACAGACGCGAAATTTAACCGACAGGAAGAAGATGCTGTGATATCCAAATGATTAGGTTTTCAGAGCATTCACAAAAGATTGGCGCCGCTGGCGACACCTCCAACGTGCTGACATGAGGAAAGTTTCCAACCGATTTCTCATACACAAACAACAGTTGATCGGCGTTGCCTGGTGAAACGTTGTTGTGATGCCTCGTGTAAGGAGGACAAAATGCGTACCATCACGTTTCCGACTTTGATAAAGGTCGGATTGTAGCCTATTGCGATTGCGATTTATCGTATCGCGACATTGCTGCTCGCGTTAGTCGAGATCCAATGACTGTGAGCAGAATATGGAATCGGTGGGTTCAGGAATGTAATACGGAACGCTGTGCTGGATCCCAACGGCGTCGTATCACAAGCAGTCGAGATGACAGGCATCTTAGCCGCACGGCTGTAACGGATCGGGCACCCACGTCTCGATCCCTGAGTCAACAGATGGGGACCTTTGCAAGACAACAACCATCTCCACGAACAGTTCGACGACGTTTGCAGCAGCATGGACTATCAGCTCGGAGACCGTAGCTGCGGTTACCCTTGATGCAGCACCACAGACAGAAGCACCTGCGACTGTGTACTCGACGACGAACCTGGGTGCACGAATGGCAAAACGTCATGTTTCCGGATGAATCCAGGTTCTGTTTACAGCATCATCATGGTCGCATCCGTGTTTGACGACATCGCGGTGAACGCTCATTGGAAGCCTATATTCGTCATCGCCATACTGGCGTATCATCCGGCGTGATGGTACGGGGTGTCATCGGTTACGCGTCTCGGACACCTCTTGTTCGCAATGACGACACTTTGAACAGTGGACGTTACATTTCAGATGTATTATGACCTGTGGCTCTACCCTCCATTCGATCCCTGCGAAGCCCTACATTTCAGCAGGATAATGCACGACCGCATGTTGCAGGTCCTGTACGGGCCTTTCTGGATACAGAAAATGTTCGACTGTTGCCCTGGCCAGCACATTCTCCAGATCTCTCACCAATTGAAAGCGTCTGGTCAGTGGTGGCCGAGCAACTGACTCGTCACAGTACGCCAGTCACTATTCTTGATGAACTGTGTTATCGTGTTGAAGCTGCATGGCCAGCTTTACCTGTACACGCCATCCAAGCTCTGTTTGACTCAATGCCCAGGCGTATCAAGGCCGTTATTGCGGCCAGAGGTGGTTGTTCTGGGTACTGATTTCTCAGGATCTATGCACCCAAATTGCTTGAAAATGTAATCACATGTCAGTTCTAGTATAATATATTTGTCCAATGAATACCCGTTTCTCATCTGCATTTCTTCTTGGTGTAGCATTTTTAATGGCCAGAAGTGTATTAATGGACATTAATATGGGGAGTGTCCAACTTTCACCTCTATGACAACTTGATCTGTGCTTGAGTGACATGCAGTAATGCATCCGTACACGAGCAGCAGCCCCTTATTCTGCAAGACTGGAAACCAGAAATGGTAGTGATGTTGACTGCTGAAGTCTGGACCGGGGTCGACATTCTGACTCATCTGTACGGTATTCATATCGGGACTCTGGGCAGTCCAGTCCACTTCAGGAATGTTACTCACGACAAAGACTGCCACACACATGTTGCTTTATGGTGAGGTGCATTGTCATCCTGACACAGTTGTCGTTTCCGAACCGTTCCTGCAATGTAAGAAGTACGAGGGTTGCCCAGAAAACAACAGGCGTTCTTAGATAATACAAATCTCCTTCATCATAACCAACATGGATTCCGCAAACAGAGATCATGTGAAACCCAGCTCGCCCTATTTGCCCAAGAAATTCACAGTGCCGTAGACACTGGCGAGCAGATTGATGCCGTATTCCTGGACTTCAGGAAGGCATTTGATACGGTTCCGCACTTACGTTTAGTGAAAAAAATACGAGCTTACGGAATATCGGACCAGGTTTGTGATTGGATTCAGGATTTCCTAGAAGAAAGAACACAACATGTCATTCTTAACGGTTCAAAATCTGCAGATGTAGAGGTAATTTCGGGAGTACCGCAGGGAAGCGTGATAGGACCTTTATTGTTTACAATATACATAAATGACTTAGTTGACAACATCGGTAGCTCCGTGAGGCTATTTGCAGATGACACGGTTGTCTACAAGAAAGTAGCAACATCAGAAGACTCGTACGTACTCCAGGAGGACCTGCAGAGGATTAATGCATGGTGCCACAGCTGGCAGCTTTCCCTAAACGTAGATAAATGTAATATAATGCGCATACATAGGGGCAGAAATCCATTCCAGTACGATTATGCCATAGGTGGTAAATCATTGGAAGCGGTAACGACCGTAAAATACTTAGGAGTTACTATCCGGAGCGATCTGAAGTGGAATGATCACATAAAACAAATAGTGGGAAAAGCAGGCGCCAGGTTGAGATTCATAGGAAGAATTCTAAGAAAATGTGACTCATCGACGAAAGAAGTAGCTTACAAAACGCTTGTTCGTCCGATTCTTGAGTATTGCTCATCAGTATGGGACCCTTACCAGGTTGGATTAATAGAAGAGATAGACATGATCCAGCGAAAAGCAGCGCGATTCGTCATGGGGACATTTAGTCAGCGCGAGAGCGTTACGGAGATGCTGAACAAGCTCCAGTGGCGGACACTTCAAGAAAGGCGTTACGCAATACGGAGAGGTTTATTATCGAAATTACGAGAGAGCACATTCCGGGAAGAGATGGGCAACATATTACTACCGCCCACATATATCTCGCGTAATGATCACAACGAAAAGATCCGAGAAATTAGAGCAAATACGGAGACTTACAAGCAGTCGTTCTTCCCACGCACAATTCGTGAATGGAACAGGGAAGGGGGGATCAGATAGTGGTACAATAAGTACCCTCCGCCACACACCGTAAGGTGGCTCGCGGAGTATAGATGTAGATGTAGATGTAGATGTATCGCAGCTATGGACGGGGCTGCAGTCGCCATCTTGGTGGCATAACATACCTACGCTGAGTAAGCACCTAGCAGTGGTGGTAGTATGTGGTATGTGCCTCTGCTACTTCACCTTCTGTGACGTGTTAAATTGTGCGCTGCAATAGAAAATACCGCGACTCGTGAGGTACGTTCTGTGACTTTGATTTTGCTGGCAGAAAACTGTGCGTTTCTATTAGTTAGTTATCGAATAACTAAGTTACTTACATGTTTCATAGATCATCTCAATGATTCTTTCATCGAAATGGTGAGGAAAGAGTTAGTTTACTAGATATATGCATTCAGAATTGGAGTTAACATTAATGAACACATCATTTTTAGTCCTGTTCATGCAACTGCAGTAAAAAACAATTTTGACTGGCTACCAGATTTTAAGCAGGAATTCGTCAATGCAGTAGATGTAATTATGCGCGAGAAATGATTTTCTGTTAGTCTAAGACTTGCTTTGCTGCCTTAAAGACATTCTATGATACTGTGCAAATGCTCAAATATTTTGTTGCCGAATACTGAACTCCATTCTATGCCACTGTCAGTTATGATAGTGTGCAATAAAGGTTGTTCCTCCTTCTAGCGTTGAACCTGTGGACATCAACCAGTCTGATATACTGTCTATGGCGAATTTCATTATTGAATATATGTACTACTCCGGCGGTGTAGTTTAAATGCCTCGCTCCTTGAAGAGGTACGCACATGACTTTCGTATGTAAAAATCACAGATTATTCCTACTGATCGCTTTTTTGCAATCAATACGAAGAGAGAAAGTAGTTGAAACGAATTGTTTGTGAAGCTCAGTAATATGCTTCTTCCAGTTCAGGTTTTCATCAGTACATACACCCAAAACTTTTGAGCATAGTACCCTATTTTTTGACCCCTGTTCATGTGCATCATCAATTTTTGGTATGACTTTTTGTTGCACAGAACTAGGTATAACCTGTTTATCACAATTTAAGGAGAGTCCATTTTCTGACAACCACTTTATAATTCTTTGGAAAATAATATTTACCATCCTTCTATTGTTTTATACCTAAGGGTCTTTATTATAACACTAGTATCGGCTGCAAAAAGTACCAATACTGCTTGATAAGTGGTAAGTGGAAGGTCATGTCCATATATAAAAGACAGTGTCCTGACTGACTTAGCATCGCCCAGCCCAAAACACTAAGGATAGAAACTAGAAATTTGCAGAGGGTGTTGATCTTACACTGACAGCGTCGTTTACGAAGCGATTTTCCAGTATTCCACCCCTAAGGGGGCGAAATACAGGTGAAAGTTTTTTGACAATATGTTACCGTTACCGCAACTTCGAAGCTACACCCATGAAAAATGGTGTTTGGCTTCTATGCCAGAGATAAATATGTTTTTAAGCATATTTGGTAGTTAAACCCCTATGAAGGTGAAACAGTGGGTGAAAATTTTTTTAAAACTACATCATTAATAAAGAACTACTGAAGTATCTGTAAAGCTACATCTATGAACACTGGAATTTGACTTCTCGGTTACAAATAAAATAAAAAGATACGTGTTTTAGTGTTTTTCGAAATTCGACCTCTAAGGGGGCGAGATATGGAATCATGTGTTATGAAAATATATCATGCACGCATTAGCTAAAGGTATGAAAATTTGTGTATGGCTTTTTGGTTCTAAACAAAAATTACAAGTGCCACTGTTTTGGGAAATTCGACCCCTAAGGAGATAAAATACTGGATGAAACGTTTTATGAAAATGTTTCATTGCAGAAGCATTTTTAGCGCTAAATCTCTGAAAATTGACGGTGGTTTCTTGGTTAGATATGAAATAAATACGCATTACACTGTTTTTTTAATTCAATCCCTAAAGGGTAGAAATAGGGGAAGAATGATTCACTAAGTGGTCATTACCCAGCCCAAACTGCTATGAATGGTAACTTTGAACTTGAAATTGAATAGCAAAGAGATTTTTCGAAATTCCACTCCTGAGGGTATGAAATAGTGAATGGAAGGCCTTTTGAAAGCACGTCGCTGTTAGGTAAATTTTGAAACAAGAGCTATGAAAACTGACGTCTGGTTTCTCAGTCAGAAATAGAAAGGTACATGTGTAGCATTTTTGGAAATTCAACCATAAAGGGGGTAAAATAGTATGTAGAAAGTTTTTCTGAAAATAAATCATTATTAAAGAACTGCTAAAGTATTTTCATGCTACAATTAAGAAAACTGGTATTTAACTTCTCAGTTAGAAATAAATAAATACATGTTCCAGTGTTTTAGAAACCAAACCCCAGAGGGAATGAAATAGGGAATCAAAATTCGTAAGAAAATATTGTGTCAAATTAAAAAAATTTAAAGCTAAATATATGAAAACTGGTATTTCATTTGTAGGTTAAATAAAAAGATATGTGTTATGAGAAGAAAATTTGTATGGAAATATTACCACGAGAACGCATTAAAAAAATCTTGGACTCCAGCTATCAGAATCGCTTTTTATCAGAAGTTCATTAAGGAAAGACCATGCTTCCATGGCCTTATTTAGCGTGAAAAGTTTAGAAGGTGTTGCTGTTTCAGACCAGCATAAAAATTCGATTAAAGAAAAACAAAAAAAATCTATGTAGGGCATACAGTCTATGTGAGTGAAGCAGGATGTGCTAAGCTAGTTCACATAAATACAAGGAATAGGAGTGGACCCATAAATGAACGCTTTGGGATTCCCTTTGTGATTGCTCCCCAGTCACTAAAATCTTCTACCCTCCCATCATAGTTGAATAATATAGCACATCCGTTTGCATTCTGTTGGACAAGTATATGGCTCTGATCACTACGGGACTTAACTGCTGAGGTCATCAGTCCCCTATAACTTACAACTACTTAAATGACACACATCCATGCCCGAGGCAGGATTCGAAACTGCGACCGTAGCGGTCGCGCGGTTCCAGACTGAAGCGCCTAGAACTGCTCGGCCACCTCGGCCGGCCGAGGGCAAGTATAATTCAAACCAGCTGTGTGTAAAGCCATCAACTTTCTGCTATTACTGCTTCTCTACTGACGGTACAATACTTTATACTGGTGGGTCCGCTTCACAAGACTACTGTTGGTCAATATCGCATTCCACAGCAATACACAAAAACTTTTGATAATATTGTGTATGTACCAACAAAATGCGTCACGTTTTTCAAAATCGACTCGTCATCCTTCAGGAAATGCTTGGAACGAAATGTTTTCTCCATCCACGACGTCAATGGATACCAAGTCATGAGAATATAGACTGTGAGGCAAAACCTGATAGCCAAAGGAGCAACATGTGTGGTCACAAGTCAGAAGGAAGTAGTTATTTGATGAGACGTCAAGGTAGTGTGTTTCGTCCTAACATATTTTTGCAGTGGACGTATCGTAAATAAAATCTGTTGAATGTACGTTTGATGTTATATGTTGCTCAGATATGTCCTTTCGAACCATACATTATGGGGTAACAATGCTGACAGATGCCCAAGAATCAGACATAAGTGTCAATGATGTTATTATCTTCTACATATGGCCTTGAGCGGTTCGAGTGGCAAAGATTATAATGATTGCAGCAGGCCACAAGAAGTGTCGAAGGCCACATAAAAAGGTAATTAATTACTAAACGAAACGGTATCACTGTACATTTATTTGGTAAATAGTTCCCAAATGTCTTCATATGGGATTAAGTCAGCCATGGTTAAATTGTTCTCGGGGTAAAGTGAATTAATTCGTAAAAGTAACGACACTGATCTATATTTGTTTTGTAAATGATTTTATGTGGGATTAAGTGAGTTGTCGATGAACTATTCTTGTGTAAATAGGGAATCAATTTATAAAAGTAATGACATTGCACTACATGTGTTTGGTAACTGGTTCCTAAATGATTTCACATAGGGTTAAGTCAGTTGTGCTCGAACTATTCTTGGGGAAAAAGGGAATTAATTGTTAAAAGTAATGGTATCACTGTACGTTTGTTTGGTACATAGTTCCTGAACGGTTTCATATGGGATTAAGTTAATCATGGTTGAATTATTCTTAGGGAAAACTGGAATTAATAGTTGAAACTGATGGTATTGCTGTACATTTGTTTTGTAAATGGTTTCTAAATGGTTTGATATGTGATTAAGCCAGTCATGTTTGAAATATTCTCGGGGAAAAGAAAATTCATTGTTAAAAGTAATGGTAAATGGAAATGAGCGTTTGGCGTCATTGGCCGGGAGGCCCCTCGCGGGGCAGGTCCGGCCGCCATATCGCAGGTCTTATTACATTCGGCGCCACATAGGGCGACCTGCACGCCGGATGGGGATGAAATGATGATGAACACAACACAACACCCAGTCCCCGAGCGGAGAAAATCTCCGACCCAGCCGGGAATCGAACCCGGGCCCAGAGGACGGCAATCCGTCACGCTGACCACTCAGCTACTGGGGCGGACAAAGTAATGGTACTTCTGTACGTTTGTTTGGTGAACGTTTCCTCAGTGGTTTCATACGGGTTTAAGTCAGTCGTGGTTAAACAACTTTTAGGAAGAGTCAGTGTGGAAGAGTATGGCTATTCTCAGTACAGGTGGATATTCTCAGTACAGGTGACATGCGAATGGCTGTTGCTAGGTATATTGGTGCTATCAGCAGTGGAATAGTGGCAGCGTGGAGTGGATTAGGTACTGATTGGATCAATATAGTCTAAGGATGGGATGGATAGTACAAGTTCCTCCGTGTGAATTCTTAGTACATGAGTAAGCTTTATGTGTAGATTTATATACAAATGGAAATATTGAGTACTCTTTCTTTTAATTACTTTATCATGTAATGTGTCTTTAAGATAACGTATTCAACCGCTTAACAATACCGGCTATTCGTTGGCTTTGTGATGTGCATGTAACGGTTTCGCGAAACAAAACTTTTAACTTGGTGAAATACTAAATTTAAAACAACGAAAACTAATCTAATTAAAGAAAAATTGAACTAATAGTGTACTCAGTGAAAACTGAGTACTGAAGTAGATCATCAAAGTTACGTGACATGAAGTGCAACTTCTGACTTGAAATGTCCACAAAAATAAAATAGTGCCCTACTCAGAAGAAACGTAACTGTTTCAGATTACCTATACTCTTCACTGTAAAGTAGTAAGCTTGCTTAGCACAACACCTGGTAATTCCGACTACGAAATGCAAAGTGAGATCTGTTCTGAAATAAAAGTAACTTATCTTGTGTTGAGCATGTTGTTTGTATCTAGCGAACTGGCTTTCTCGAAAGGAAATAGAAATCAGCAGACGCGTCATCCAAGGAAAAAATAAACTACTCAATATAATAATTGTTTTTTGCTTGTCAGAAGCAAACTGTAGCTTCGTGTGGCATAACATACAATGCACGCAGAATATTCAAAACTTTACTACGAATGACACAGGAGGATCTTACTATAAGGAAAAACATTCTTGAAAAATTAAACTTTGATTATTGTCAAAAAAGACTGTACAACATATGAGGATCGTAACAATAACGAAATTTTCCAATTACAAAAAGTACAGGTATTGCAACCAATTGAGTCTTTTGTGACTTAACAGAAACAAAAAGCTCGAATTAGCACTAATCATGAATGTCATTATTTATCTGAGGGACAAAGATTTCTTTCATTTAATGGTTCTGACTAACAAACGTTTCATTCTTGGGAATTTCCTCCAAAAAACCGTCTCCAGCAATAGAATCCGTACATACGTTTACAGACATGTTTTCATCTCCATAGCAAAGTGATCCAAACAATTTTTCTCGCATATTCGCAAATATCACACCTCTTTCCCTAAAAACTAAACTGCTCGCTACTGTGCCTCGGATAAGAGTGTCCCAGTCCTGCACAAACGACAGGCAAGCAAGCGCACCACAGGTAAACACAGAGTCAGAGATCTTATTCGCTACTCGTGCAGCGCGCTCATTCACCTTTGTCCCAGTACAGTACAGACATAGTTTTACGTAACAGTCGTATCACTGCGTCTCGTTATTGTTACCCCCCCCCCCCCCCCCAGCGATAGCAGCGCCCAGCAAGCAACAATTGTGAATATGATATCAAATGGTTCAAATGGCTCTGAGCACTATGGCACTTAACATCCGAGGTCATCAGTCCCCCAGAACTTAAACCTAACTAACCTAAGGACATCACACACACCCATGCCCCAGGCAGGATTCGAACCTGCGACCGGTCGCGCGATTCCAGACTGAAACGCCTAGAACCGCTCGGCCACACCGGCCGGCAATACGATATCGGACGAGTGCGAATACCAACATTGATATTGGTTTGTGACACAATTTTTAAGATAGGGAGAATATGACGTGCCATAAAAATCGACAATAACTCAAAGATTACACCACATTTGTGATTATTTGGTTTCCTAAGGACGCTTGGAGATACGAACCGGTGCATTGCAAGAAAGTTTATTTACGATTGTCTTGTAATGAAGAGATATTTACTGAATAATGTCGTTTTCCGATAATAACAAAAAGTTGCTAGAAAACACCAGAAAACCTGTCCGTTTGCTGAAAGACGTCGTATATCCAACGAAGCAGTTTTCTTCGCTACACTTTCAGCCAGATCAGTGAATGTGGAAAGTAGGGGAGCCATATGGAATGTATTACTTACATTATTTAACGTTTCAAACAAGCCTTTACAACTATAGCATCATATGCTGATACATATACACTCCTGGAAATGGACAAAAGAACACATTGACACCGGTGTGTCAGACCCACCATACTTGCTCCGGACACTGCGAGAGGGCTGTACAAGCAATGATCACACGCACGGCACAGCGGACACACCAGGAACCGCGGTGTTGGCCGTCGAATGGCGCTAGCTGCGCAGCATTTGTGCACCGCCGCCGTCAGTGTCAGCCAGTTTGCCGTGGCATACGGAGCTCCATCGCAGTCTTTAACACTGGTAGCATGCCGCGACAGCGTGGACGTGAACCGTATGTGCAGTTGACGGACTTTGAGGGAGGGCGTATAGTGGGCATGCGGGAGGCCGGGTGGACGTACCGCCGAATTGCTCAACACGTGGGGCGTGAGGTCTCCACAGTACATCGATGTTGTCGCCAGTGGTCGGCGGAAGGTGCACGTGCCCGTCGACCTGGGACCGGACCGCAGCGACGCACGGATGCACGCCAAGACCGTAGGATCCTACGCAGTGCCGTAGGGGACCGCACCGCCACTTCCCAGCAAATTAGGGACACTGTTGCTCCTGGGGTATCGGCGAGGACCATTCGCAACCGTCTCCATGAAGCTGGGCTACGATCCCGCACACCGTTAGGCCGTCTTCCGCTCACGCCCCAATATCGTGCAGCCCGCCTCCAGTGGTGTCGCGACAGGCGTGAATGGAGGGACGAATGGAGACGTGTCATCTTCAGCGATGAGAGTCGCTTCTGCCTTGGTGCCAATGATGGTCGTATGCGTGTTTGGCGCCGTGCAGGTGAGCGCCACAATCAGGACTGCATACGACCGAGGCACACAGGGCCAACACCCGGCATCATGGTGTGGGGAGCGATCTCCTACACCGGCTGTACACCACTGGTGATCGGCGAGGGGACACTGAATAGTGCACGGTACATCCAAACCGTCATCGAACCCATCGTTCTACCATTCCTAGACCGGCAAGGGAACTTGCTGTTCCAACAGGACAATGCACGTCCGCATGTATCCCGTGCCACCCAACGTGCTCTAGAAGGTGTAAGTCAACTACCCTGGCCAGCAAGATCTCCGGATCTGTCCCCCATTGAGCATGTTTGGGACTGGATGAAGCGTCGTCTCACGCGGTCTGCACGTCCAGCACGAACGCTGGTCCAACTGAGGCGCCAGGTGGAAATGGCACGGCAAGCCGTTCCACAGGACTACATCCAGCATCTCTACGATCGTCTCCATGGGAGAATAGCAGCCTGCATTGCTACGAAAGGTGGATATACACTGAACGAGTGCCGACATTGTGCATGCTCTGTTGCCTGTGTCTATGTGCCTGTGGTTCTGTCAGTGTGATCATGTGATGTATCTGACCCCAGGAATGTGTCAATAAAGTTTCCCCTTCTTGGGACAATGAATTCACGGTGTTCTTATTTCAATTTCCAGGAGTGTAGTTCTCCAAATTCTTATTAGTGTTCTAGTCTTCCAAGCTCATTTGTGGTTGAGTGTCCCCTATAAATTTTGGTGTACGGATTTGTTACACTAGAGTAGGATCGAGTGTTCGATGTGAAGATTTATAGAATTATGGACTCGCTGAGAGAATAGCGTAGCGCGTTGTTGCTGCAAAAAGATTATTAGTTTTCGCTTTGAGCTAGCGATAACTGGTATTTCGCTTGGCACTAACGAATTTTGGGACGTGATAATTGATTGGTCGTACAGCACTAATTGCTAAGACTTTACCTTTACCATTACTTGCAATTTCTTTTTTTTTTTTTTGGCGATTGGCTTTTAAAGTACGAAAAAAAGTGGGTCGCGCTTAGCCACCACCTGGAGAGGCTTGTTTTTGCTCCATTTACCTAAATGGTATGGTATATAAAGTGGTGCTCGCACTTAGTGCCGTTGTTTGTATTTAACTTTTTAAAGTTGAATCGCTTTATTGTGGGATATAACTTACAGTCACTCGTTCGCTATCATCGACCGTTTTCGTATGCTGATGTCAAATAAAATAAAAAGTTGTGTTGAACTGAGAAAAAAATTTGTCCGACTCTTAGTTTGAAAGAAAACTGAAATTACCACCATAACAAAAGGAATAGTGTAGGACCTTCCTCACTAAAGAAAGCAAGGGAAATAATTAAATTCATCAAAGGAGATAGCACTGGATATTACCAGTCAGAGACGTTCTTTGATACCGACATTTAAGAGTGCGAAGTAATTAAAGATCAAAGATAAGTAGTTTAACTTCGGATTTAAGATTACATCACAAGACAATTATCACCAACCAAGGGCTAAAAACTTTCAAAGCACTTCTTTTATCTTAATGGCAGGAAATATTAAGAGATTAATTCTGGGTTATTTATTTGAGATATAAATAAATAGACGTATTGCGAAGACACTGATTTCACTGCGTGAACAAAACACATACTCTATAATGAGAGAATATTTCATCGCTGTCTTAAGTAATTACATCTCTCGGTACTAAACTAACGCCAAATATAACTCGTAGAAATCAGTTTATTCTAACAGAGCAGTATCCAGAATAATTATTTACTTACCTGGTAACTAATAATAACAAAGCATCGTCAGCAGAAGATCATTTAGTGCGGACGCGATGGTACAAATGGAACGACGACATATGTAAAGCCTTTAAGTGATTGTAGTTATTTACCAACAGGTTATCGTATCACAACGAACTTTGTTGAAATACATAACATTTGACAGATAACTACCAATACATACTGTGAGGTTTATGTTGTGTAAATAACGACAGTAGCCATGTAGCCATGTTCAACACAGGCGGAGAACCTGTTTAACCCTTAACTCACGAGGTGTGGTCCCCCGCCGGCCGTTGTGGCCGAGCGATTCTTGGCGCTGCAGTCTGGAACCGCGCGACCGCTACGTCGCAGGTTCGAATCCTGTTTCGGGCATGGATGTGTGTGATGTCCTTAGGTTAGTTAGGTTCAAGTAGTTCTAAGTGTGTGATGACCTCAAATGTTGGGTCCCATAGTGTTCATAGCCATTTGAGCCATTTTTTTGTGGTCCCCCAGGCAGCGCGAAAAATTTCGAAGTCGTTCTCCAAGGTCCACTCTACAATGTTTTGTTGTTGGCTGGATTATAGCCGTCTTCGTTCCTTACAGCACATGTTACTGACAAGTATTGAGGTCTCCTAGACTCCGCCTCGTCAACTTCGTACCTGTCTTCCACAGTAGAGTACAAAATGTGTTGACAGAAACGTGTCAGTTCTAACGATCCTAAGTTTGATCAAATAGTTAGTCGGTGGGTGGAGTAAGATGTCAGTGATATAGTTGACAAAAGTGGATGAAAACTACGACGATTTTACAGTAGAGAATGATCACAGTTCTGTAAGTGGAGGATAATTCAGAGGAATAACTTCAGGACAACTGTGATGCTGACGTTTCTGTTACTCCAATAACATACTCAAGGTGTTAGTTAAAATCAAATGTGATCTGAGTGGCGACGAAGAAAAATCTACATCTTAGAATTGAATATCAATTTTGCAGAGTGTCTTTTTGTACTTATCGAGAGCAATTTTTATGTGTACGTTTAAACGCTGGAATTTAGTTTTATGTGAAAGTTTACTTGCTACAAGGACATTACGTTTTCTTTAAAATGTAAAATTCAACACTATAACAGTTCGTATATGTGTATTATTTTTTTAAAAAAGGCACAAAATTGTGCAATTTTGTGTGACATAAAGTAAATTGCTGCAAGCTTTATTTAGTGCAATAAACCCAACAAGGATCATTAAAACAACACTTAAATAATTGTAAAACTTAATGTTACATAAGTTAAAATTTTTTAATGATTTATGTCTTAAATGTCGGTTGAAATACAGGGGTGTACCTCGTAGTAAAAACTGAAACTAAACTTCTCCCGAACAGGCCATGAAGGCCCAACGGTACCGACCGGCCGCCGTGTCTTCCTCACACGACAGGTGCCACTGGATGCGGATATGGAGGGGCACGTGGACAGCACACCGCTCTCCCGGCCGTATGTCAGTTTACGAGACCTGAGCCGCTACTTCTCAGTCAAGTAGCTCCTCAGTTTGCCTCACAAGGGCTGAGTGCACCCCGCTTGCCAACGGCGATCGGCAGAACGGATGGTCACCCATCCAACGGCTAGCCAATAGCGCTTAACTTCGGTGCTCTGACCGGAACCGGTGTTATCACTGCTGCAAGGCCGTCGGCCACCTCGTAGAAAACGTTACAGAAAACTCACCTCGTGAGTTAAGGGTTAAGTTAGTGATTATTATAAGACAATATGTTATGTTTGTAAAGACATAAAAAGTAGCATGGACATTGGCGTGAGTTCAGTCATGAATACCTCTTAATATCGCGTTGGACCTCCTTTCGCCCGACTTGCTGCAGCAGGGCTACGTCGCGTGGACCTACATCTACATCGGCATCTACATTTATACTCTGCAAGCCACCCAACGGTGTGTGATGGAGGGCACTTTACGTGCTACAGTCATTACCTCGCTCTTCTGTTCCAGTCGCGTATGGATCGCGAGAAGAACGACTGCCGGAAACCCTCCGTGCGCGCTCGAATCTCTCTAATTTTACATTCGTGATCTCCTGGGGAGGTATAAGTAGGGGGAAGCAATATATTCGATACCTCATCCAGAGACGCACCCTCTCGAAACCTGGCGAGCAAGCTACACCGCAATGCAGAGCGCCTCTCTTGCAGAGTCTGCCACTTGAGTTCGTTAAACATCTCCGTAACGCTATCACGGTTACCAAATAACCCTGTGACGAAACGCGCCGCTCTTCTTTGGATCTTCTCTATCTCCTCTGTCAACCCGACCTGGTACGGATCCCACACTGATCAGCAATACTCAAGTATAGGTCGAACGAGTGTTTTGTAAGCCACTTCCTTTGTTGATGGACTACATTTTCTAAGGACTCTCCGAATGAATCTCAACCTGGTACCCGCCATACCAACAATTAATTTTATATGATCATTCCACTTCATAGCGTTCCGTACGCATACTCCCAGATATTTCACAGAACTAACTGCTACCAGTGTTTGTTCCGCTATCACATAATCACACAATAAAGGATCCTTGTTTCTATGTATTCGCAATACATTACATTTGTCTATGTTAAGGGTTAGTTGCCACTCCCTGCACCAAGTGCCTATCCGCTGCAGATCTTCCTGCATTTCGCTACAATTTTCTAATGCTGCAACTTCTCTGTATACTACAGCATCATCCGCGAAAAGCCGCATGGAACTTCCGACACTATCTACTAGGTCGTTTATATATACTGTGAAAAGCAATAGTCCCATAACACTCCCCTGTGGCACGCCAGAGGCTACTTTAACGTCTGTAGACATCTCTCCATTGAGAACAACATGCTGTGTTCTGTTTGCTAAAAACTCTTCAATCCAGCCACACAGCTGGCTTGATATTCCGTAGGCTCTTAATTTGTTTATCAGGCGACAGTGCGGAACTGTATCGAACGCCTTCCGGAAGTCAAGGAAAATGTAATCTACCTGGGAGCCTGTATCTAATAGTTTCTGGATCTCATGAACAAATAAAGCGAGTTGGGTCTTACACGATCGCTTTTTCCGAAATCCATGTTGATTTCTACAGAGTAGATTCTGGGATTCCAAAAACGACATGATACTCGAGCAAAAAACATGTTCTAAAATTCTACAACAGATCGACGTCAGAGATATAGGTCTATAATTTTGCGCATCTGCTCGACGACCCTTCTTGAAGACTGGGACTACCTGTGCTCTTTTCCAATCATTTGGAACCTTCCGTTCCTCTAGAGACTTGCGGTACACGGCTGTTAGAAGGGGGGCAAGTTCTTTCGCGTACTCTGTGTAGAATCGAATTGGTATCCCGTGAGGTCCAGTGGACTTTCCTCTATTGAGTGATTCCAGTTGCTTTTCTATTCCTTGGACACTTATTTCGATGTCAGCCATTTTTTCGTTTGTGCGAGGATTTAGAGAAGGATTTGCAGTGCGGTCTTCCTCTGTGAAACAGCCTTGGAAAAAGGTGTTTAGTATTCGGCTGTACGCGTGTCATCCTCTGTTTCAATGCCATCATCATCCCAGAGTGTCTGGATATGCTGTTTCGAGCCAAACCGTTGGAAGTCCACTGCAGAAATATTGAGCAGTGTTGCTTTTACAGGGTGTTTCAAAAATGACCGGTATATTTGAAACGGCAATAAAAACTAAACGAGCAGCGATAGAAAAACACCGTTTGTTGCAATATGCTTGGGACAACAGTACATTTTCAGGCGGACAAACTTTCGAAATTACAGTAGTTACAATTTTCAACAACAGATGGCGCTGCAAGTGATGTGAAAGATATAGAAGACAACGCAGTCTGTGGGTGCGACATTCTGTCCGTCGTCTTTCTGCTGTAAGCGTGTGCTGTTCACAACGTGCAAGTGTGCTATGGACAACATGGTTTATTCCTTAGAACAGAGGATTTTTCTGGTGTTGGAATTCCACCGCCTAGAACACAGTGTTGTTACAACAAGACGAAGTTTTCAACGGAGGTTTAATGTAACCAAAGGACCGGAAAGCGATACAATAAAGGATCTGTTTCAAAAATTTCAACGGACTGGGAACGTGACGGATGAACATGCTGGAGATGTAGGGCGACCGCGTACTGCAACCACAGAGGGCAACGCGCAGCTAGTGCAGCAGGTGATCCGACAGCGGCCTGGGGTTTCCGTTCGCCGTGTTGCAGCTGCGGTCCAAATGACGCCAACGTCCACGTATCGTCTCATGCGCCAGAGTTTACACCTCTATCCGTACAAAATTCAAACGCGGCAACCCCTCAGCGCCGCTACCATTGCTGCACGAGAGACATTCGCTAATGATATAGTGCACAGGATTGATGACGGCGATATGCATGTGGGCAGCATTTGGTTTACTGACGAAGCTTATTTTTACCTGGACAGCTTCGTCAATAAACAGAACTGGCGCATATGGGGAACTGGAAAGCCCCATGTTGCAGTCCCATCGTCCCTGCATCCTCAAAAAGTACTAGTCTGGGCCGCCATTTCTTCCAAAGGAATCATTGGCCCATTTTTCAGATCCGGAACGATTACTGCATCACGCTATCTGGACATTCTTCGTAAATTTGTGGCGGTACAAACTGCCTTAGACGACACTGCGAACACCTCGTGGTTTATGCAAGATGGTGCCCGGCCACATCGCACGGCCGACGTCTTTAATTTCCTGAATGAATATTTCGATGATCGTGTGATTGCTTTGGGCTATCCGAAGCATACAGGAGGCGGCGTGGATTGGCCTCCCTATTCGCCAGACATGAACCCCTGTGACTTCTTTCTGTGGGGACACGTGAAAGACGAGGTGTACCGCCAGAATCCAGAAACAATTGAACAGCTGAAGCAGTACATCTCATCTGCATGTGAAGCCATTCCGCCAGACACGTTGTCAAACGTTTCGGATAATTTCATTCAGAGACTACACCATATTATTGGTACGCATGGTGGATATGTGGAAAATATCGTACTATAGAGTTTCCCAGACCGCAGCGCCATCTGTTGTTGAAAATTGTAACTACTCTAATTTCAAAAGTTTGTCTGCCTGAAAATGTACTGTTGTCCCAAGCATATTGCAACAAACGGTGTATTTCTATCGCTGCTCGTTTAGTTTTTATTGCCGTTTCAAATATACTGGTCATTTTTGAAACACCCTGTATAATCGTCCATAATTGCCAAAATGTTGCCAGTGCAGGATTTTGCGGACGAACTGAACACTCGATAATTTACCACAAGTGTTCGATGGGATTCATATCGGGCAGTGTAGGTGGCAAAACCAGTGACTCGAACTATACCGAAAGTTGTCGCCTGGTGCTGAGACGCATCGTTATCCATCGTCGACTGGCTGCCCGGCAATAGAGCATAATCATTTCCAGTCAGTGACCGGTTCAGCTGGATCAGAGTACCCAGCCCCTCGCATGTAAACACAGCCCATTGCCTTATGGAGCCACCACTAGCTTGCACAGTGCGTTATTGGCAGCTTTGGTCCACGTGCCGTCTACGCCAGACTCGAATTCTACCACCAGCTCTTACGACCTGAAATCGAGACTCGTCTGACCAGCCCACGGTTCTCTACCCGTCTTGGGTCCAACTGACATGGTCACAAGCACAGGGGAAGCGCCGGCCGGGGCGGCCGAGCGGTTCTAGGCGCTACAGTCTGGAACCGCGCTACCGCTACGGTCGCAGGTTCGAATCCTGCCTCGGACATGGATGTGTGTGATGTCCTTAGTTAGCTTTACACTACTGGCCATTGAAATTGCTACGCCACGAAGATGACGTGCTACAGACGAGAAATTTAACCGACAGGAAGAAGATGCTGTGATATGCACATGATTAGCTTTTCAGAGCATTCACAAAAGGTCGGCGCCGGTGGCGCCACCTACAACGTGCTGACATGAGGAAAGTTTCCAACCGATTTCTCATACACAAACAGCAGTTGACCGGCGTTGCCTGGTGAAACGTTGTTGTGATGCCTCGTGTAAGGAGGAGAAATGCGTTCCATCACGTTTCCGACTTTGATAAAGGTCGGATTGTAGCCTATCGCGATTGCGATTTATCGTATCGTGACATTGCTCCTCATCTTGGCCGAGATCCAGTGACTGTTATCAGAATATGGAATTGGTGCGTTCAGGAGAGTAATACGGAACTCCGTGCTGGATCCCAACGGCCTCGTATCACTAGCAGTCGAGATGACAGGCACTTTATCCGCACGGCTGTAACGGATCGTGCAGCGACGTCTAAATCCCTGACTCAACAGATGGTGACTTTTGCAAGACAACAACAATTTGCACGAACATTTCGACGACGTTTGCAGCAGCACGGACTATCAGCTCGGAGACCGTGGCTGCAGTTATCCTTGATGCAGCACCACAGACAGAAGCACCTGCGACTGTGTACTCGACGACGAACCTGGGTGCACGAATGGCAAAACGTCATTTTTTCGGATGAATCCAGGTTCTGTTTACAGCATCATTATGGTCACATCCGTGTTTGGCGACATCGCGGTGAGCACACATTGCAAGCGTGTATTCGTCATCGCCATACTGGCGTATCACCCGGCGTGATGGTATGGGGTGCCATTGGTTTCACGTCTCGGTCACCTCTTGTTCGCAATGCCGACACTTTGAACAGTGGACGTTACATTTCAGATGTGTTACGACACGTGGCTCTACCCTTTATTCGATCGTTGTGAAATCCCACATTTCAGCAGGATAATGCACGACCGCATGTTGCAGGTCCTGTACGGGCCTTTCTGGATACAGAAAATGTTCGACTGCTGCCCTGGACAGCACATTCCCAGGAACTCTCACCAATTGCAAAAGTCTCGTCAATGGTGGCCGAGCAACTGGCTCGTCACAATACGCCAGTCACTACTCTTGATGAACTGTGGTATCGTGTTGAAGCTGCACGGGCAGCTGTACCTGTACACGCCATCCAAGCTCTGTTTGACTCAATGCCCAGGTGCATCAAGGTCGTTATTACGGCGAGAGGTGGTTGTTCTGGGTACTGATTTCTCAGGATCTATGCACGGAAATTGCGTGAAAATGTAATGACATGTCAGTTCTAGTATAATATATCTGTCGAATGAATACCCGTTTGTCATCCGCATTTCTTCTTGGTGTAGCAATTTTCATGGCCAGAAGTGTGAACAGTTCTAAGTTCTAGGGGACTGATGAGTTCAGAAGTTAAGTCCCATAGCGCTCAGTGCCATTTGAAGCAACCAGGAGAGGTGCCGCATGGGATGTCGTGCTGTTAGCAAAGGCACTCGCGTCGGTCGTCTGCTGCCACAGCCCATTAACGCCAAATTTCGCCGCACCGTCGTAACGCATACGTTCGTCGTACGTCCCACACTGATTTTCACGGTTAGTTCACGCAGTGTTGCTTGTCTGCTAGCACTTACAACTGTACGCGAACGCTGCTGCTCTCGGTCGTTAAGTGAAGGCTACTGCATTGTCCGTGGTGAGAGGCAATGCCTGAAATTTGGTATTCCTTCGACACTCTTGACACTGCGCATCTCATAATACTGAAATGGAATGTCCCATGTGCCTAACTCCAACTGCCTTTCCATTCCGTCCATTCCCTTTGTACGGCCGTAACCACGTCGAAAACTATTTCACACGACACACCCATGACAGCTCCACTAATGCACTGCCCTTTCACATGACTCACCCATGACAGCTCCACCAATGCACTGCCCTTTCACATGACTCACCCACGACAGCTCCACCAATGCACTGCCCTTTCACATGACTCACCCATGACAGCTCCACCAATGCACTGCCCTTTCACATGACTCATCCACGACAGCTCCACCACTGCACTGCCCTTTCACATGACTCACCCATGACAGCTCCACCAATGCACTGCCCTTTCACATGACTCACCCACGACAGCTCCACCAATGCACTGCCCTTTCACATGACTCACCCACGACAGCTCCACCAATGCACTACCCTTTCACATGACTCACCCACGACAGCTCCACCAATGCACTGCCCTTTCACATGACTCACCCACGACAGCTCCACCACTGCACTGCCCTTTCACATGACTCACCCATGACACCTCCACCAATGCACTGCCCTTTCACATGACTCACCCATGACAGCTCCACCAATGCACTGCCCTTTCACATGACTCACCTACGACAGCTCCACCAATGCACTGCCCTTTCACATGACTCACCCATGACAGCTCCACCAATGCACTGCCCTTTCACATGACTCATCCACGACAGCTCCACCACTGCACTGCCCTTTCACATGACTCACCCATGACAGCTCCACCAATGCACTGCCCTTTCACATGACTCACCCACGACAGCTCCACCAATGCACTGCCCTTTCACATGACTCACCCATGACAGCTCCACCAATGCACTGCCCTTTCACATGACTCATCCACGACAGCTCCACCACTGCACTGCCCTTTCACATGACTCACCCATGACACCTCCACCAATGCACTGCCCTTTCACATGACTCACCCATGACAGCTCCACCAATGCACTGCCCTTTCACATGACTCACCCACGACAGCTCCACCAATGCACTGCCCTTTCACATGACTCACCCATGACAGCTCCACCAATGCACTGCCCTTTCACATGACTCATCCACGACAGCTCCACCACTGCACTGCCCTTTCACATGACTCACCCATGACAGCTCCACCAATGCACTGCCCTTTCACATGACTCACCCACGACAGCTCCACCAATGCACTGCCCTTTCACATGACTCACCCATGACAGCTCCACCAATGCACTGCCCTTTCACATGACTCATCCACGACAGCTCCACCACTGCACTGCCCTTTCACATGACTCACCCATGACAGCTCCACCAATGCACTGCCCTTTCACATGACTCACCCACGACAGCTCCACCAATGCACTGCCCTTTCACATGACTCACCCATGACAGCTCCACCAATGCACTGCCCTTTCACATGACTCATCCACGACAGCTCCACCACTGCACTGCCCTTTCACATGACTCACCCATGACACCTCCACCAATGCACTGCCCTTTCACATGACTCACCCATGACAGCTCCACCAATGATCTGCCCTTTCACATGACTCACCCACGACAGCTCCACCAATGCACTGCCCTTTCACATGACTCACCCATGACAGCTCCACCAATGCACTGCCCTTTCACATGACTCATCCACGACAGCTCCACCACTGCACTGCCCTTTCACATGACTCACCCATGACAGCTCCACCAATGCACTGCCCTTTCACATGACTCACCCACGACAGCTCCACCAATGCACTGCCCTTTCACATGACTCACCCATGACAGCTCCACCAATGCACTGCCTTTCAGATGACTCACCCACGACAGCTCCACCAATGCACTACCCTTTCACATGACTCACCCACGACAGCTCCACCAATGCCCTGCCCTTTCACACCTCGTGAACGCAATAATACAGCCATCTGCATACGCGCATATCGACCTGCCATGACTCTTGTCACTACATTCTATAGTGGTAACAGGCTGTTTAAAGGGACTCACTGCTCTAATTCCCATCAGTCTAAAACAGTACGGAAAGTGACTTACTGACACAGACCAACCCCTTGTTGCAGTGTAGGGAGTGGCACCCGTAGCCAGAAATTTACACATTAGTGTAACAAGTTTGGTGGTTAACAGTCTAATTACAGAGCAAAGGGAGACGCTGTATTTTAAAATTGTCACCCCTACCCACCAACAGCAAGTAGCGACAGTTTACTGCAGAAAAGTGTAAGAGCTGTTCGGTCGCAGTGAACTTCGCTTTGCAGAATGAGCTGGAACACAAACGCCCTCCCGGACACGTTTCCCCATACTCCCCTGATTCTACACTACTGGCCATTAAAACAACTACACCAAGAGGAAATGCACATCATAAACGGGTATTCATTGGACAAATATACTATACTAGAACTGACGTTGTCATACATTTTCACGCAATAATAACGGCCTTGATACGCATGGGCATTGAGTCAAACAGAGCTTGTATAGCGTGTACAGGTACAGCTGCCCATGCAGCTTCAACACGATACCACAGTTCATAAAGAGTAGTGACTGGCGTATTGTGACGAGCCAGTTGCTCGGCCACCATTCACCAGACTTCTCCAATTGGTGAGAGGTCTGAGGAATGTGCTGGCCAGGGCAGCAGTCGAACATTTTCTGTATACAGAAAGGGCCGTATAGGACCTGCAACATGCGGTCGTGCATTATCCTGCTGAAATGTAGAGTTTCGCAGGGATCGAATGAAGGGTAGAGCCACGTGTCATAACACATCTGAAATGTAACGTCCACTGTTCAAAGTGCCGGCATTGCGAACAAGAGGTGACCGAGACGTGTAAGCAATGGCACCCCATACCATCACGCCGGGTGATACGCCAGTATGGCGATGACGAATAGACGCTTCCAATGTGCGTTCACCGCGATGTCGCCAAACACGGATGCGGCCATCATGATGCTGTAAACAGAACCTGGATTCATCCGAAAAAATGACGTTTTGTCATTCGTGCACCCAGGTTCGTCGTCGAGTACGGCATCGCAGGCGCTCCTGTCTGTGATGCAGAGTCAAGGATAACCGCAACCACGGTCTCCGAGCTGATAGTCCATGCTGCTGCAAACGTCGTCGAACTGTTCGTGCAGATGGTTGTTGTCTTGCAAACGTCCCTATCTGTTCACTCGAGGGATCGAGACGTGGCTGCACGATCCGTTACAGCCGTGCGGATAAGATACCTGTCATCTCGACTGCTAGTCATACGAGGCCGTTGGGATCCAGCACGGCGTTCCGTATTACCCTCCTGAACCCACCGATTCCATATTCTGCTAACAGTCATTGGATCTCGACCAACACGAGCAGCAGTGTCGCGATACGATAAACCGCAATCGCGATAGGCTACTATCCGACCATTATCAAAATCCGAAATGTGAAGGTACGCATTTCTCCTCGTTACACGAGGTATCATAACTACGTTTCAGCAGGCAACGCCTGTCAACTGCTGTTTGTGTATGAGAGATCGGTTGGAAACTTTCCTCATGTCAGCACGTTGTAGGTGTCGCCACCGGCGCCAACCTTGTGTGAATGCTCTGAAAAGCCAACCATTTGCATATCAGAGCATCTCCTTCCTGTCGGTTAAATTTAGCGTCTGTAGCACGTAATCTTCGTGGTGTAGCAATTTTAATGGGCAGTAGTGTACATATATACTCCGCAAGCCACATTACGGTGTGTGGCAGAGAGTGCTTTATTTACAAGTCTCATTTCCCCCTTTCCCTCTACCAGACGGGAATGCTTCCAGGGAAGTGTCATTGCTGATAACCCTCCGTGTGAGCTCGAAACTCTTTCATCTTACGTTCATGAGATATACGCGAGACATACATGCGAGGTGGCAGTATAGTGGTTGGCTCTTCCAGGAGTCTACGCTTTCGCAACTGCAACAGTAGACCATAACGTGATGCAAAACGCCTCTACATCTACATCTACATCCATACTCCGCAAGCCACCTGACGGTGTGTGGCGGAGGGTACCTTGAGTACCTCTATCGGTTCTCCCTTCTATTCCAGTCTCGTATTGTTCGTGGAAAGAAGGATTGTCGGTATGCCTCTGTGTGGGCTCTAATCTCTCTGACTTTATCCTCATGGTCTCTTCGCGAGATATACGTAGGAGGGAGCAATATACTGCTTGACTCTTCGGTGAAGGTATGTTCTCGAAACTTTGACAAAAGCCCGTACCGAGCTACTGAGCGTCTCTCCTGCAGAGTCTTCCACTGGAGTTTATCTATCATCTCCGTAACGCTTTCGCGATTACTAAATGATCCTGTAACGAAGCGCGCTGCTCTCCGTTGGATCTTCTCTATATCTTCTATCAACCCTATCTGGTACGGATCCCACACTGCTGAGCAGTATTGAAGCAGTGGGCGAACAAGCGTACTGTAACCTACTTCCTTTGTTTTCGGATTGCATTTCCTTAGGATTCTTCCAATGAATCTCAGTCTGGCATCTGCTTTACCGACGATCAACATTATATGATCATTCCATTTTAAATCACTCCTAATGCGTACTCCCAGATAATTTATGGTATTAACTGCTTCCAGTTGCTGACCTGCTACTTTGTAGCTAAATGATAAAGGATCTCTCTTGCAACGTCAGACGCTACACTTGGTTGAGCATCCCCATGACCCTTTTGCGCGTAGTAAGTGAACCTGTAACGAAGTGTGCTGCTCTTCTTTCGGTCTTCTCTCTTTCCTCTGTCACTCCTGTAGGGGCAAACGGCACACCGACGAGCAGTATTCAAGCATCGATCAAACTACTCCCTCTGCGCACACACTACATTTCCTAGAGATTCTTCCAATGCATCTCAGTCTGCCATCTGGTTTGGTCGCGATTAATTTAATATTGTTGTTCGACTTGTAATCGCTCCATACGCATGCGCCTGATTGTTTTGTGGAAGTAACTGCTATCACAGTTGCTTCTGAAATCGTATGCTTATAGATAAGCGGGTCTTTCTGTCAGTGTATTCGCAATATCTTATACGGGGTGTTCAAAAAGTCTCTCCGCAGTGCTGTATGATTGTTAGCCGCGCGTGCCGTATGCCCCAGTGAATATACCGAAATGAAACTGAGTGAAATACATGTTATTAATTTATTGAAAATTCCTTTTTACTTACAAATTAGAATGGTGGGAGAGTCCAGTTGAAGGGAAGTAACCCAGGCAGGTGAAGAATTTTACGGCACTGCGGAGAGACTGTTTGAAGACCCCGTATTTGTTTGCATTGAGCTTCAGTTGCCCATCTCTACACCATGTGTCGCTCCTCTGCAAGCTTCCCTCAATTTAACTACAGATTTCCAACGTTGCGACTCCTCTGCGTACAACAGCACCATCCGGCTCGTACAAATTACGATGTTACCCACTAATCCATTTACAATGACGTGCCAAAACATTATGACGCCCTGCTTAATAGCTTGTTTGTCCACTTCTGGAACGAAATACATCAATGATCCTGCGTATCAGGGGTATGTGCCACTACATGCAATTGGCGTATTTGAAAGGCCGCTGATTTGCGTGCTTGGTAATGGCGCCCGATAGCGACCGAGACGGGGTTCCTAAAGGATTAACATCAGGCGAATTTGATGGCCCAGATAACGACAATATTATGGAAATGGAAGAGGATGTAGGTGAAGATGAAATGGGAGATATGATACTGCGTCAAGAGTTTCACAGAGCACTGAAAGACCTGAGTCGAAACAAGGCCCCGGGAGTAGGCAACATTCCATTAGAACTACTGACGGCCTTGGGAGAGCCAGTCCTGACAAAACTCTACCATCTGGTGAGCAACATGTATGAGACAGGCGAAATACCCTCAGACTTCAAGAAGAATACAATAATTCCAATCCCAAAGAAAGCAGGTGTTGACAGATGTGAAAATTACCGAACTATCAGTCTAGATAGAAGCCGACCTCGGGGAAGATCAGTTTGGATTCTGTAGAAATGTTGGAACACGTGAGGCAATACTGACCCTACGACTTATCTTAGAAGAAAGATTATGGAAAGGCAAACCTACGTTTCTAGCATTTCTAGACTTACAGGAAGCTTTTGACAATGTTGACTGGAAAACTCTCTTTCAAATTCTGAAGGTGGCAGGAGTAAAATACAGGGAGCGAAAGGCTATTTACAATTTGTACAGAAACCAGATGGCAGTTACAAGAGTCGAGGGACATGAAAGGGAAGCAGCGGTTGGGAAGGGACTGAGACAGGGGTGTAGCCTCTCCCCGATGTTGTTCAATCTGTATATTGAGCAAGCAGTAAAGGAAACCAAAGAAAAGTTCGGAGTAGGTATTAAAATCCATGGAGAAGAAATAGAAACTTTGAGGTTCGCCGATGACATTGTAATTCTGTCACAGACAGCAAAGGACTTGGAAGAGCAGTTCAACGGAATGGACAGTGTCTTGAAAGGAGGGTATAAGATGAACATCAACAAAAGCAAAACGAGGATAATGGAATGTAGTCGAATTAAATCGGGTGATGGTGCGGGATTTAGATTAGGAAATGAGACACTTAAAGTAGTAAAGGAGTTTTGCTATTTGGGGAGCAAAATAACTGATGATGGTCGAAGTAGAGAGGATATAAAATGTAGACTGGCAATGACAAGGAAAGCGTTTCTGAAGAAGAGAAATATGTTAACATCGAGTATAGATTTAAATGTCAGGAAGTCGTTTCTCAAACTATTTGTATGGAGTGTAGCCAGGTATGGAAGTGAAATGTGGACGATAAATAGTTTAGACAAGTAGAGAATAGAAGCTTTCGAAATGTGGTGCTACAGAAGAATGCTGAAGATTAGATGGGTAGATCGCATAACTAATGAGGAGGTATTGAATAGAATTGGGGAGAAGAGGAGCTTGTGGTACAACTTGATTAGAAGAAGAGATCGGTTGGTAGGACATTTTCTGAGACATCGAGGGATCACCAATTTAGTAATGGAGGGCATCGTGGAGGGTAAAAATCGTAGAGAGCGAGCAAGAGATGAATACGCTAAGCAGATTCAGAAATATGTAGGCTGTAGTAGGTACTGGGAGATGAAGAAGCTTGCACAGGGTAGAGCTGCATCAAACCAGTCTCAGGACTGAAGACCACAACAACAACAACAGATATCGACGTGATTTCTGTATAATGCTCCTCAAACCAATTTAGCACGGTTCTGGCTCCAAGATACGGACAATTACGAGGGTGAGTCAAATGAAAATTTTAAATATATTTTTCAATATTATTTATTGTACAAAAGTGGTACAAAGTTGTATCACTTTTCAATATAATCTCCCCCACGCTCAATCCAAGTCCTACAGCGCTTACAAAGTGCATAAATTCCTTTAGAAAAAAATTCTTTCGGTAGTCCGTGCAACCACTCATGCTCCGCGTGGCGTACCTCTTCATCAGAACGGAACTTCTTTCCTCCCATTGCGTCTTTGAGTGGTCCGAACATATGGAAATCACTTGGGGAAAGGTCTGTGAGTATCGTGGATGAAGAAGACACTCAAAATGCAGGTCTGTGATTGTTGCAACTGTTGTACGGGCAGTGTGGGGCCTTGCATTGTCATGATGCAAAGGACAGCTGCTGATAGCAATCCACGTCGCTTTGATTTGATTGCAGGCCGCAGATGACTTTTTAGGAGATTTACGTATGATGCACTGGTGACAGTGGTCCAACTAGGTGTGTAAATGACGCCGATTTCGTCACAAAACAGTCAGCATATCCTTCCCTGCTGATGGTGAATGGCGCCATTCCTTGCTCGCTCTCTTCGTTTCTAAACATTTGGAAATGAGAAAGCTCTCCGCAAGATGGGTTCCACGATTGCTCATGCTTGACCAAAAACGGAATCGTGTGAAGTGTTGCAAGGATGGTTTGCAGCTGTTCAGGAAGAATCCGAAGGACTTTAGGCGTCACTGTGGATGAAACATGGATACATTACTATACTCCTGAGACCAAACAATAATCTAAACAATAGGTTACCAAGGGACAATCTACACCAAACAAGGCGAAGACCATCCTTCGGCCGGAAGGTTATGGTGACTGTCTTTTCGGATTCGCAAGGGATAATCCTCATGGACTTTCTGAAAAAGGGTAAAACTATTACAGGAGAATATTATTCATCGTTACTGGTCCTTTTAAAAAAAAACAGCTGAAAGAAAAATGCAGGCGATTGGACCACAAAAAAGTCCTTTTCCATCACGACAATGCACCAGCACACAGCTCTGTAGTTGTTCTCGCAAAATTAATGGAAATAAGATTTTATGCAAACGAGGAGGTGATTGCAGCCACTAATAGCTATTTTGCAGACTTGGACAATTCCTATTATTCGGATCAACCAATTAGAACAGCGTTGGACGAAGTGTCTAAGTCTAAAAGGAGACTAGGTGGAAAAATAAAAAGGTTTACCCCAAACACGTAAGTATTTTTTATTTTTGCACGGACTTTACAAACGCCCTTCCTACAGTTTCAGATGACACGTGGCAAGCGTGAGCAATTTCAAGCACTTTCAATCGGCGATCCTCCGTGACAATTTTGTGGACTTTTGTAATCATCTCTGGGCCGACCACTGCGCCGATCACCATTTAAACTCTCCCGACCAAATTCAAATTCATTTGTCCAGTTGACAACAGCTGAATATGAAGGAGCAGAGTACCCCAGCGTATTCTGGAAATCGGCACGAATGTCCTTTGCTTTCATACCTTTCTTTAGAAAGTACTTGTCACTGCTCGAATCTCGATTTTTTTCCATCTTCGCAAATCACTACGCGGGATTAAGAGAACCACGTCACCACTACAGCTCTCTTCTACATCTACGACTAGATCTACATCCACACTCCGCAAGCCACCTGAGGGTGTATGGCGGAGGGTACCTTGAGTACCTCTATCGGTTCTCCCTTCTATTCCAGTCTCGCATTGTTCGTGGAAAGAAGGATTGTCGGTATGCCTCTGTGTGGGCTGTAATCTCTCTGATTTTATCCTCATGGTCTCTTCGCGAGATATACGTAGGTGGGAGCAATATACTGCTTGACTCCTCGCTGATGGTATCTTCTCGAAACTTCAACAAATGCCCGTACCGAGCTACTGAGCGTCTCTCTTGCAGAGTCTTCCACTGGAGTTTATCTATCATCTCTGTAACGCTTTCGCGATTACTAAATGATCCTGTAACGAAGCGCGCTGCTCTCCGTTGGATCTTCTCTATATCTTATATCAACCCTATCTGGTACGGATCCCACACTGCTGAGCAGTATTCAAGCAGTGGGCGAACAAGCGTACTGTAACCTACTTCCTTTGTTTGCGGATTGCATTTCCTTAGGATTCTCCCAATGAATCTCAGTCTGGCATCTGCCCTACCGACGATCAACCCTATATGATCATTCTATTTTAAATCACTCCTAATGCGTACTCCCATTTGCTTCCAGTTGCTGACCTTATTGTAGCCAAATGATAAAGGATCTTTCTTTCTACACTCCTGGAAATGGAAAAAAGAACACATTGACAACTGTGTGTCAGACCCACCATACTTGCTCCGGACACTGCGAGAGGGCTGTACAAGCAATGATCACACGCACGGCACAGCGGACACACCAGGAACCGCGGTGTTGGCCGTCGAATGGCACTAGCTGCGCAGCATTTGTGCACCGCCGCCGTCAGTGTCAGCCAGTTTTCCGTGGCATACGGAGCTCCATCGCAGTCTTTAACACTGGTAGCATACCGCGACAGCGTGGACGTGAACCGTATGTGCAGTTGACGGACTTTGAGCGAGGGCGTATAGTGGGCATGCGGGAGGCCGGGTGGACGTACCGCCGAATTGCTCAACACGTGGGGCGTGAGGTCTCCACAGTACATCGATGTTGTCGCCAGTGGTCGGCGGAAGGTGCACGTGCCCGTCGACCTGGGACCGGACCGCAGCGACGCACGGATGCACTCCAAGACCGTAGGATCCTACGCAGTGCCGTAGGGGACCGCACCGCCACTTCCCAGCAAATTAGGGACACTGTTGCTCCTGGGGTATCGGCGAGGACCATTCGCAACCGTCTCCATGAAGCTGGGCTACGGTCCCGCACACCGTTAGGCCGTCTTCCGCTCACGCCCCAATATCGTGCAGCCCGCCTCCAGTGGTGTCGCGACAGGCGTGAATGGAGGGACGAATGGAGACGTGTCGTCTTCAGCGATGAGAGTCGCTTCTGCCTTGGTGCCAATGATGGTCGTATGCGTGTTTGGCGCCGTGCAGGTGAGCGCCACAATTAGGACTGCATACGACCGAGGCACACAGGGCCAACACCCGGCATCATGGTGTGGGGAGCGATCTCCTACACTGGCCGTACACCACTGGTGATCGTCGAGGGGACACTGAATAGTGCACGGTACATCCAAACCGTCATCGAACCCATCGTTCTACCATTCCTAGACCGGCAAGGGAACTTGCTGTTCCAACAGGACAATGCACGTCCGCATGTATCCCGTGCCACCCAACGTGCTCTAGAAGGTGTAAGTCAACTACCCTGGCCAGCAAGATCTCCGGATCTGTCCCCCATTGAGCATGTTTGGGACTGGATGAAGCGTCGTCTCACGCGGTCTGCACGTCCAGCACGAACGCTGGTCCAACTGAGGCGCCAGGTGGAAATGGCATGGCAAGCCGTTCCACAGGACTACATCCAGCATCTCTACGATCGTCTCCATGGGAGAATAGCAGCCTGCATTGCTGCGAAAGGTGGATATACACTGTACTAGTGCCGACATTGTGCATGCTCTGTTGCCTGTGTCTATGTGCCTGTGGTTCTGTCAGTGTGATCATGTGATGTATCTGACCCCAGGAATGTGTCAATAAAGTTTCCCCTTCCTGGGACAATGAATTCACGGTGTTCTTATTTCAATTTCCAGGAGTGTATGTATTCGCAGCTCATAACACTTGTCTACATTGAGATTCAATTGGCATTCCCTGCACCATGCGTCAATTCGTTGCAGATCCTCCTTCATTTCAGTACAATTTTCCATTGTTACAACCTCTCGATATACCACAGCATCATCCGCAAAAAGCCTCAGTGAACTTCCGATGTCATCCACAAGGTCATTTATGTATATCGTGAATAGCAACGGTCCTACGACACTCCCCTGTGGCACACCTGAAATCACTCTTACTTCTGAAGACTTCTCTCCATTGAGAATGACATGCTGCGTTCTGTTATCTAGGAACTCTCCAATCCAATCACACACTTGGTTTGACAGTCCATATGCTCTTACTGTGTTCATTAAACGACAGTGGGGAACTGTACCTCTTCCAAGAGCACTGACGTGGCATGTGTTTACAGGCAACAGTGGCGCTAGCGCTGACCTCTGGTAGTGGCTTCATTTGACTTACTAAACCGTTAATTTTCACCCCTATCAACACCTGATTTTTTCGAAATGTTGTTGTTGTGGTCTTCAGTCCTGAGACTGGTTTGATGCAGCTCTCCATGCTACTCGATCCTATGTAAGCCTCTTCATCTCCCAGTAGCTACTGCAGCCTACATCCTTCTGAATATGCTTAGTGTATTCATCTCTTGGTCTCCCTCTACGATTTTTATCCTCCGCCGTATCCCCCAGTACTAAATTGGTGATCCCTTGATGCCTCAGAATATGTCTTACCAACCGATCACTTCTTCTAATTAAGTTGTGCCAAAAACTCCTCCCCAATTCTATTCAATACCTCTTCATTAGTTATGTGATCTACCCATCTAATCTTCAGCACCACATTTCGAAAGCTTCTATTCTCTTCTTGTCTAAACTATTTATCGTCCATATTTCACTTCCATACATGGCTACACTCCATACAAATACTTTCAGAAACGACTTACTGTCGCTTAAATCTATACTCGATCTTAACTAATTTCTCTTCTTCAGAAACGCTTTCCTTGCCATTGCCAGTCTACGTTTTATATCCTCTCTCCTTTGACCATCATCAGTTATTTTGCTCCACAAATAGCAAAACTGCTTTACTACTTTAAGTGTCTCATTTCCTAATCTCATTCCCTCAGTATCACCGACTTAATTCGACTACATTCCATTATCCTCGTTTTGCTTTTGTTGATGTTCATCTTATACCCTCCTTTCAAGACACTGTCCATTCCGTTCAACTGCTCTTCCAAGTCCTTTGCTGTCTGTGACAGAATTACAATGTCATCGGCGAACCTCAAAGTTTTTATTTCTTCTCCATGGATTTTAATACCTACTCCGAACTTTTCTTTTGTTTCCTTTACTGCTTGCTCAATATACAGGTTGAACAGCATCGGGGAGAGCTACAACCGCTGCTTCCCTTTCATGTCCCTCGACTCTTATAACTACCATCTGCTTTCTGTACAAATTGTGAATAGCCTTTCGCTCCCTGTATTTTACCCCTGCCACCTTCAGAATTTGAAAGAAAGTATACCAGTCACCATTGTCGAAAGCTTTCTCTAAAGTCTACAAATGCTAGAAACGTAGGTTTGCCTTTTCTTAATCTAGCTTCTAAGATAAATCGTAGGGTCAGTATTGCCTCACGTGTTCCAATATTTCTACGGAATCCAAACTGATCTTCCCCGCGGTCGGATTCTACCAATTTTTCCATTCGTCTGTAAAGAATTCGCGTTAGTATTTTGCAGCTGTGACTTATTAAACTGATAGTTTGGTAATTTTCACATCTGTCAACACCTAATTTCTTTGGGATTGGAATTATTATATTCTTCTTGAAGTCTGAGGGTATTTCGCCTGTCTCATACATCTTGCTCACCATATGGTAGAGTTTTGTCAGGACTGGCTCTCCCAAGGCTGTCAGTAGTTCTAATGGAATGTTGTCTACTCCCAGGGCCTTGTTTCAGCTTAGGTCTTTCAGTGCTCCGTGAAACTCTTCACGCAGTATCATATCTCCCATTTCATCTTCATCTACATCCTCTTGCATTTCCATAATATTGTCCTCATGTACATCGCCCTTGTATAGACCCTCCATATACTCCTTCCACGTTTCTGCATTCGCTTCGTTGTTTAGAACTGTGTTTCCATCTGAGGTCTTGAGATTCATATAAGTGGTTCTCTTTTCTCCGAAGGTCTCTTTAATTTCCCTTTAGACAGTCTCTATCTTACCCCTAGTGATACGCGTTTCTACATGCCTACATTTGTCCTCTAGCCATCCCTGCTTAGCCATTTTGCATGTCGATCTCATTTTGGAGTCGTTTATATTCCTCTTTACCTGCTTCATTTACTACACTTTTGTATTTTCTCCTTTCATGAATTAAATCAGTATTTCTTCTGTTACCCAAGGATTACTACTAGTCCTCGTTTTTTTTACCTAATTGATCTTCTGCTGCCTTGACTACTTCATCCCTCAAAGCTAGCTATTCTTCTTCAACTGTATTTCTTTCCCCCATGCTGGCCGCGTTGGTCTCGCGGTTATAGGCGCGCAGTCCGGAACCGTGGGACTGCTACGGTCGCAGGTTCGAATTCTGCCTCGGGCATGGATGTGTGAGATGTCCTTAGGTTAGTTTAAGTAGTTCTAAGTTCTAGGGGACTGATAACCACAGCAGTTGAGTCCCATAGTGCTCAGAGCCATTTGAATCATTTTTCTTTCCCCCATTCTTGTCAATTGCTTCCTTACGCTCTCCCTTAAACTCCGTAAAACCTCTGGTTTAGTCCGTTTATCCAGGTCCCATCTCCTTAAATTGCCACCTTTTTGCAGTTTCTTCAGTTTTAATCTACAGTTCATAACCAATAGATTGTTGTCAGAGTCCACATCTGCCCCTGGAAATGTCTTACAATTTAAAATGGTTCAAATGGCTCTGAGCACTATGGGACTCAACTGCTGAGGTCATTAGTCCCCTAGAACTTAGAACTAGTTAAACCTAACTAACCTAAGGACATCACAAACATCTATGCCCGAGGCAGGATTCGAACCTGCGACCGTAGCGGTCTTGCGGTTCCAGACTGCAGAGCCTTTAACCGCACGGCCACTTCGGCCGGCTACAACTTAAAACGTGGTTCCTAAATCTCTGTCTTACCATTATATAATCTGTCTGATACCTTGTAGTATCTCCAGGGTTCTTCCATGTATACGACCTTCTTTCATGATTCTTGAACCAAGTGTTAGCTATGATGAAGTTATGCTGTGTGCAAAATTCTACCAGGCAGCTTCCTCTTTCATTTCTTGCCCCCAATCGATATTCACCTACTACGTTTCCTTCTCTTACTTTTCCTACAGTCGAATTCCAATCACCCATGGCTAATAAATTTTCGCTCCCTTCACTACCTGAATGATTTCTTTTATCTCATCATACATTTCATCAATTTCTTCATCATCTGCAGAGCTAGTTGGCATATAAACTTGTACTACTGTAGTAGGTTTGGGCTTCGTGTCTCCCTTGGCCACAATAATGCGTTCACTATGCTGTTTGTAGTAGGTTACCCAAACTCGCCCTATTGATTTTGTATTTATAACCCTGTATGCACCTGACCAAAAGTCTTGTTCCTCCTGCCACCGAACTTCTCCAATTCCCACTATATCTAAGTTTAACTTCTGCATTTCCCTTTTTAAATTTTTTAATCTACCTGCCCGATTAAGGGATCTGACATTCCACGCTCCGACCCGTAGAACGCCAGTTTTCTTTCTCCTGATAACGACATCCTCCTGAGTAGTCCCCGCCCGGAGATACGAATAGGGGACTATTTTACCTCCGGAATATTTTACCCAAGAGGACGCCATCATCATTTAATCATACAGTAAAGCTGCATGCCCTCGGGAAAAATTACGGCTGTAGTTTCCCCTTGCTTTCAGCCGTTCGCAGTACCACAACAGCAAGGCCGTTTTGGTTAGTGTTACAGGGTCAGATCAGTCAATCATCCAGACTGTTGTCCCTGCAACTACCGAAAAGTCTGCTGCCCCTCTTCAGGAACCACACGTTTGTCTGGCCTCTCAACAGACACCCCTCCGTTGTGGTTGCACCTACGGTACGGCAATCTGTATCGCTGAGGCACGCAAGCCTCCCCACCAACGGCAAGGACCATGGTACATGGGGGGGGTTTTAGATAATAGGCCCTAATAAAGAAGAATAAATGAATAAATAAATAAACAAATAAATTAAATAAATGTTATCTTTACGTAGCTATTGTCTCATCATGTCAGTTCTCGCTGCGTTTTTCGCCAGGACCTCTTTAACCTACGGACAAAACTGGTCCGAGATCCCATACGCTCGTGTTCTGTCCACTGAAAGCTCCCACAAGTGAAGGGAGTGGACCGCGCGCTCGCACGCGGCTAGCGACTGCCCGGCAGCCACTGGGTGCTCATTCGCCGCTCGGCTCCAGCCGGAAAGGACACCGCCTTCCTCGCGGCCGCCCTGCCGTCCTTCCGCCCATCCCTTTTCTTTCTTTCCAATGGGCGCGCCGCGCGACCTGCAGAAATTCGATTACCGACAGGGTCGCCAGCGCGGATCCAATCGCCTTGAGCCGCGATCAAATTACGTGGCGCCCGCGCGCCTCATCTCTGCAGGCGAAACCGGACCCCCGCCAGACCGCGCTGCCCTCTTAGCCGGCAGCGCCCGTGTGGGCTGCCCTCACACATGGCGCGGGGGGACGTGCAGTAGGGCGCTGACCCCGCCGAAACACACCTCCATGGCTCGCGTCTTCCGCTGCGTGTTTCCCTTACACCCCCACGTCTGAGAGGCATAATTGTAACCTTATAAGCAATACTAAGATTGGAAGTGATAAACGCTCTAACAACGGAACCTCCCCATCGCACCCCCCTCAGATTCAGTTATAAGTTGGCACATTGGATAGGCCTTGAAAAACTGAACACAGATCAATCGAGAAAACAGGAAGAAGTTGTGTGGAACTATGAAAAAAATAACCCAAATATACAAACTGAGTAGTCCATGCCCAAGATAGGCAACATCAAGGATAGTGCGAGCTCAGGACCGCCGTGGTCCCGTGGTTAGCGTGAGCAGCTGCGGAACGAGAGGTCCTTGGTTCAAGTCTTCACTGGAGTGAAAAGTTTAATTTTTTATTTTCAGACAATTATTATCTGTCCGTCCGTCCGTCCGATGCGAGGTAACCGCGCCGTAGTATGGGGACGCTACACCTAAACAAACATCGAAACACACGACGTCAGTCGACTACAGCGCGCGGAAGAGAGAGTATTCCTGCTAACGAGGCTACCTGGCTGGCAGTTGACTGTTCGCTACTTTGGACGAGAGTGCATTAAATACGTGAGGTGTATTCCGTGGGCAATTTGAATCCAGCAAATATAGCTCGCGACTTCAGTAACAATCGCACGGTTTTGCGGTGCGGTCGCAAAACACAGACACTAAACTTATTACAGTGAACAGAGACGTCAATGAACGAACGGCCAGATCATAACTTTGCAAAAATAAGAAATGTAAACTTTTCACTTGAAGGAAGACTTGAACTAACGACCTCTCGTTCCGGAGTTGCTCACGCTAACCACGGGACCACGGCGCTCCTGAACCTGATGTTGCCTATCTTGCACATGGACTACTCATTTTGGATATTTTGCTTATATTTTTCATAGTTCCGCACAACTTCTTCCTGTTTTCTCGATTGATCTGTGTTCAGTTTTTCAAGGCCTATCCACTGTGCCAACGTTATAAGCAATACGAACATCGGAAGTGATAAACGTCCTAAGAGGCCAAATCTGACTTTTATCAGAAGAATGAAAAATCAGATGGGTTCAAATGGCTCTGACACTACAGGACTTAACATGTGAGGTCATGTCCCGTAGAACTTAGAACTACTTAAACCCAGCTAACTTAAGGACATCACTCACACCCATCCTCGAGGCAGGATTCGAACCTGCGACCGTAGCTGTTGCGGGGTTCAAAACTGAAGCGCCTAGAACCGCTCAGCAATCAAAAAACAATGTATTTCTGAAACTTCCTGGCAGATTAAAACTGTATATTCCGGGCCGAGGCTCTAACTCGGGACCGTTGCCCTTCGTGGGCAAGTGCTCTACCGTCTGAGCTACCCAAGCACGATTCACGCCCCGTCCTCACAGCTTTACTTCTGCCAGTAACTCGTCTCGTACTTTCCAAACTTTACAGAAGCTCTTCTGCGAATCATTCAGAACTAGCACTCCTGAAATAAAGGATATTGGGGAGACATGGATTAGGCACAGCCTGGGGGATGTTTCCAGAATGAGATTTTCACTATGCAGCGTTGGCTGATTAAAACTGTGCGACGCACCGAGACTCGAACTCGGGACGTTTGCCCTTCGCGGGCAAGTGCTCTACCGTCTGACCTACACAAGCACGACTCACGACCCGTCCTAACAGCTTTACTTCTGCCAGTACCTCGTCTCCTATCTTCCAAACTTTACATAAGCTCATCCTGGAAAAATCACCCAAGCTGTGGCTAAGCCATGTCTCCGCAATATCCTTCCTTTCAGGAGTGATAGTTCTGCAAGGTTCGCAGAAGAGCTTCTGTAAAGTTTGGAAAGTAGGAGACGAGGTACTGGCAGAAGTAAAGCTGTTAGGACGGGGCGTGAGTCGTTCTTGCGTATCTCAGATAGTAGACCACTTGCTTGCGAAAGGCAAAGGTCCCGAGTTCGAGTCTTGGTCTGGCACACAGCTTCAATCTGGCAGGAAGTTTCATATCAGCGCACACTCTTCTGCAGAGTGAAAACCTCATTCTCCAATGTATTTATGTTTGTATGCAGGATGATGTTTTCCACCGCGCATTAATTCCAGGAGGTGATCGATGAGAGGATACAGAATGAAAAAGGCCTAATGAATTTAAGTCCAGGAACGCATGGTTTCCATGTTAGAGACCATTCTCTCAATACGTGCTGCATCATGCAGCCAATTTCAGCCGGCCGTTGTCGCCGATTGGTTCTAGGCGCTTCAGTCTGGAACTGCGCTGCTGCTATGGTCGCAGGTTCGAATCCTATATCGGTCATCGATGTGTGTGACGTCCTTAGGTTAGTTAAGTTTAAGTGGTTATATGTCTAGGGGACTGATGACCTCAAAAGTTAAGTCCGGTAGTGCTTAGAGCCATTTGAACTACAATTTCAGTACGCATGATTTCCTCCTGGACGATGGTACTCTTCCTCATACGCCATGCCCTAGCGCCCTCTCCTGCCATAGTAATTCATAACCTTCTGTCCCATTCATTTCTCCTGCTGACTCACCCTGTAGTGGATGTGATACAGCGTTGCACACAGTGGTACCGTATTCGAGTAGAGAGCTTGCCGACACGGTGTTTACTTACGGAAAGGCAAATGGCAACGGGCGGCGGCCAGCAAGGTTGTATCGGGAGACCTATCCGCGCTGACAACAACCACAGAACTCAGATAGCAATGGTATTTCGCTGTTTCAGGAACCAGGAAATCATGACATCACAGTTGGAGAAAATTTGTGATTACCTCTGTGGAAGGCGACCATCGTGTTAGTTCCAGGCAGTTGGCCTGCCAGTACTGTAATTATTACGCTGGCCATTAAAATTGCTACACCAAGAAGAAACGCAGATCATAAACGGGTATTCGTTGGACAAATATATTATAGTAGAACTGGCATGTCATTACATTTTCACGCAGTTTCGGTGCATAGATCCTGAGAAATCAGTACCCAGAACAACCACCTCTGGCCGTAATAACGGCCTTGATACGCCTGGGCATTGAGTCAAACACAGCTTCGATGGCGTGCACATGTACAGCTGCCCATGCAGCTTCAACATTATACCACACTTCATCAAGAGTAGTGACTGGCGTATTGTGACGAGCCAGTTGCTCGGCCACCGTTGATCAGACGTTTTCAATTGGTGAGAGATCTGGAGAATGTGCTGGCCAGGGCAGCAGTCGAACATTTTTTGTATCCAGAAAGGCCCGTACAGGACCTGCGACATTGGGTCGTGCATTATCCTGCTGAAATGTAGGGTAACGCAGGGATCGAATGAAGGGTAGAGCCACGGGTCGTAACACATCTGAAATGTAACGTCCACTGTTCAAAGTGCCGTCAATGCGACCAAGAAGTGACCGAGACGTGTAACCGATGGCACCCCATACCATCACGCCGGGTGATACGCCAGTATGGCGATGACGAATACACGCTTCCAATGTGCTTTCACCGCGATGTCGCCAAACACGGATGCGACCATCATGATGCTGTAAACAGAGCCTGGATTCATCCGAAAAAATGACGTTTTGCCATTCGTGCACCCAGGTTCGTCGTCGAGTAGACCATCGCAGGGGCTCCTGTCTGTGTTGCAGCGTCAAGGGTAACCGCAGCCACGGTCTCCGAGCTGATAGTCCGTGCTGCTGCAAACGTCGTCGAAATGTTCGTGCAAATTGTGGTTGTCTTGCAAAACTCACCATCTGTTGACTCAGGGATCGAAACGTGGCTGCACGATCCGTTACAGCCATGTGGATAAGATGCCTGTCATCTCGACTGCTAGTGATACGAGGCCGTTGGGATCCAGCACGGCGTTCCGTATTACCCTCATGAACTCACCGATTCCATATTCTGCTAACAGTCATTGGATCTCGACCAACGCGAGAAGCAATGTCGCGATACGATAAACCGCAATCGCGATAGGCTACAATCCGACCTTTATCAAAGTCGGAAACGTGATGGTACGCATTTCTCCTCCTTACACGACGCATGACAGCAACGTTTCACCAGGCGACGCCGGTCAACTGCTGTTTGTGTATGGGAAATCGGTTGGAAACTTTCCTCATGTCAGCACGTTGTAGGTGTCGCCACCGGCGCCAGCCTTGTGTGAATGCTAATCATTTGTGTATCACAGCATCTTCTTCCTGTCCGTTGAATTTCGCTTCTCTAGCACGTCATCTTCGTGGTGTAGCAATTTTAATGGCCAGTAGTGTACTACCCTTATCACTTACAGCGCGTGCAGTGCTTACTACCGACAGAATTGCACACGGGAAGAAGTTTAGTCACTCGTTTCTTCAGCAAGCAACCACGACTCCGGGATTTGTGTCGTCCATCCTATTGACAGATGAGGCAGCACTTACGCAGAATGTATCATCAGCTTTCCACAAGAGTCATCTGTGGGATAGTAGGCAGTACTCCCATGGTACGGTGATAGCGAATCGTCAGCGTCGGTGCAGCTGGAATGTAGGCCTGGGGTAACGGGCGAGCATATTTTGGGACTAGTCTCGATTCCACGTCACCTAACAGGCCGGAACTCCCGGCGTTTCTTGCGGGTGACTTTGCCACTGATGATTCCAAAGGTTACGAGGCTCCTACGAGGTGGTGCTCCAACCCACTTCGCCGTTGACGTCCGTAGGCACCTCAGGCGTGTCTTCGTAAGACAAGGGGGTCCGGTTCAAAATGGTTCAAATGGCTCTGAGCAGTACGGGACTTAACATCTATGGTCATCAGTCCCCTAGAACTTAGAACTACTTAAACCTAACTAACCTAAGGACATCACACAACACCCAGCCATCACGAGGCAGAGAAAATGCCTGACCCAGACGGGAATCGAACCCGCGAACTCGGGCGCGGGAGGCGAGAACGCTACCCCGGAGGTGAGGGTATCATCTGGAGTGCCCCAGGGAAGTGTGGTAGGTCCGCTGTTGTTTTCTATCTACGTAAATGATCTTTTGGGTAGGGTGGATAGCAATGTGCGGCTGTTTGCTGATGATGCTGTGGCGTACGGGAAGGTGTCGTCGTTGAGTGACTGTAGGAGGATACAAGATGACTTGGATAGGATTTGTGATTGGTGTAAAGAATGGCAGCTAGCTCTAAATGTAGATAAATGAAAATTAATGCAGATGAATAGGAAAAAGCCGGCCGGTGTGGCCATGCGGTTCTAGGCGCTTCAGTCCGGAACCGCACTGCTGCTACGGTCGCAGGTCCGAATCCTGCCTCAGGCATGGATGTGTGTTATGTCCTTAGGTTAGTTAGGTTTAAGTAGTCTAGCAGACTGATGACCTCAGATGTTAAGTCCCATAGTGGTGAGAGCCATTTGAACCATTGTTTTTAATGGGAAAAAGAATCCTGTAATGTTTGAATACTGCATTAGTAGTCTAGCGCTTGACACAGTTACGACGATTAAATATTTGGGCGCAACATTGCAGAGCGATATGTAGTGCGACAAGCATGTAATGGCAGTTGTGGGGAAGGCGGATGGTCGTCTTCGGTTCATTGGTAGAATTTTGGGAAGATGTTGTTCATCAGTAAAGGAGACCGCTTATTAAACGCTAATACGACCTATTCTTGAGTACTGCTAGAGCGTTTGGGATCCATATCAGGTCGGTTTGAGGGAGGACATGGAAGCAATTCAGGGGCGGGCTGCTAGATTTGTTACTGGTAGGTCTGATCATCACGCGAGTGTTACGGAAATGCTTCAGGAACTCGGGTGGGAGTATCTAGAGAAAAGGAGGCGTTCTTTTCGTGAATCACTACTGAGGAAATTTAGAGAACCAGCATTTGAGGCTGACTGCAGTACAATTTTACTGCCACCAACTTACATTTCGGGGAAAGACCACAAAGATAAGAGAGATTAGGGCTCGTATAGAGGCATATAGGCAGTCATTTTTCCCTCGTTCTGTTTGGGAGTGGAACAGGGACAGAAGGTGCTAGTTGTGGTACGAGGTACTCTCCGCCACGCACCGTATGGTGGATTTCGGAATATGTATGTAGATGTAGATATAGAACTATGGACAATATGGTGTGCTGGTATGTCATTTCACGATATGGTGCGTCATGGCACAATGTGGTATTTTATGTTGAGGTAAGACATAGTGTGGGACTGCCACAGTATGGTCACAGTATCAGGTACTCACCCCAATGAGGGAGCTGGAGTGTGGCGGGCGGCCACTGAAGTGCTCGATGACCTCCCAGTTGGACTTCCTCTTGGGCGGCTGCTGGTGGGGCTGCGAGGCGTCAGCTGAGGAGCTGGACCCTGCCGCGCCAGACTCCTCCCCACCGCCGCTCATCTTCAGCTCCAGGCTCGTTTGCCGGCCTGCGCAGAGAGAAACAGCCGTCCATACTTTCTACACCCACCTTGTCCGAAAGCAAACTCTGGCCGCTTAGTTATATTAAGTACAGGGCTATTACAAATGATTGAAGCGATTTCACAGCTCTACAATAACTTTATTATTTGAGATATTTTCACAATGCTTTGCACACACATACAAAACCTCAAAAAGTTGTTTTAGGCATTCACAAATGTTCGATATGTGCCCCTTTAGTGATTCGACAGACATCAAGCCGATAATCAAGTTCCTCCCACACTCGGCGCAGCATGTCCCCATCAATGAGTTCGAAAGCATCGTTGATGCGAGCTCGCAGTTCTGGCACGTTTCTTGGTAGAGGAGGTTCAAACACTGAATCTTTCACATAACCCCACAGAAAGAAATCGCATGGGGTTAAGTCGGGAGAGCGTGGAGACCATGACATGAATTGCTGATCATGATCTCCACCATGAACGATCCATCGGTTTTCCAATCTCATGTTTAAGAAATGCCGAACATCATGATGGAAGTGCGGTGGAGCACCATCCTGTTGAAAGATGAAGTCGGCGCTGTCGGTCTCCAGTTGTGGCATGAGCCAATTCTCCGCGGGCTACGCGTGAAACTTTCCCGCACGCGTTCAACCGTTTCTTCGCTCACTGCAGGCCGACCCGTTGATTTCCCCTTACAGAGGCATCCATAAGCTTTCAACTACGCATCGCCGAATGGAGTTAGCAGTTGGTGGATCTTTGTTGAACTTCGTCCTGAAGTGTCGTTGCACTGTTATGACTGACTGATGCGAGTGCATTTCAAGCACGACATACGCTTTCTCGGCTTCTGTCGCCATTTTGTCTCACTGCGCTCTCGAGCGCTCTGGCGGCAGAAACCTGAAGTGCGGCTTCAGCCGAACAAAACTTTATGAGTTTTTCTACGTATCTGTAGTGTGTCGTGACCATATGTCAATGAATGGAGCTACAGTGATTTTATGAAATCGCTTCAATCATTTGTAATAGCCCTGTACATCTGATGCCTTCAGTTTTGCATGCATTCACACACCATCATATCACAAGAAAAACTCGCCAACAACATTGTATTAGAATACTATTACATCATGTGTTACCTTAAGGACTGCTACTGCTCACTCAATATGTCATACACCCCCACCCCCCACCCCCAAGCCGCTATTATAGTAATCAATCATCGTCCCATCGTTGCAAATGATCACTGGACCTACTAAACAGGTCGAATTTGGAATTACTTTATTGTGGAGCTCAAGATTAGATGGGTAGATCAGATAACTAATGATGAAGTATTGAACAGAATTGAGGAGAAGAGGAGTTTGTGGCACAACTTGACAATAAGAAGGGACCGGTTAGTAGGACATGTTCTGAGGCATCAAGGGATCACAAGTTCAGCATTGGAGGGCAGGGTGGAGGGTAAAAATCGTAGAGGGAGACCAAGAGATGAATACACTAAGCAGATTCAGAAGGATGTAGGTTGCCGTAAGTACTGGGAGATGAACAGTATACGGTAGCATGGAGAGCTGCATCAAACCAGTCTCAGGACTTAAGACCACAACAACAACAACAACAACATCTTATCACAACCATCACACTTTCACCATTATTAGCGAATTAGCATCATCATATCACTGTCATCACCTTAACATCACCATTTCTGCCAGCATCAGTGTATCATCATCACCTTCAGCATCATAATTATCACCGTATCTGCCTTCACAATCATATCACCGCCATTGTCATCTAGAGAATATCATCATAATACCATCTGGTCTAAAATGTATCTCGACAGCGTATCCGTGATTTATCATCATCACATATAACGTACATCTTGCAATGTGTCACCAGATCTTCCTGTTATAATGACCATGACATATTTCATGACATCCACACCTACAAGCTACTATCACCTGTGACATACTGCTACATCTTATGACATAGCATTGTGATCTACAATATACTATAATCGACTCTGAGATACTATAATGATATCTGCCGTGTTACCATCATGGCCTTTATATATCATATTGACATATAAATTACCCACATGGGATGAGAGACCCCACTGTGATCAGTAACCATATGAACATGATGTATGTCGCATCACAAATAGGAGTATATACACCACATTATCATATTTACATGCATCACTAAGATTGCATCACTAAGAGTTTCATCACACAACCGTGATGTATACCATACTACTATGAGATCATACTATGCTGATGAACATCATAACCAACATCATAGCATTTTCACTTACATCAAAACATCTTCATTTACATCATATTGTATTGATCTACAGCAGGTGCAGTCTCCTTAAATTTCCTTTCTCCAGAACTCATGATAACAGAATACATTTATTTTGTACACACGAAAATTCTTTTTATATCTGCACTGTCATTGTTGTTATTAATGTCATTATCATTCACATTCTTTTTACTATTATTATTATTACTGGCAGCAGTTGCAGTAGAAGTACTTGCAGTATTATCTTTATTAGTTCATAGTCAGTATTGTTTACTAATATTGTCTCTATAGAGACTCAAATCATTTTAATACTATTTATCATACTAAAATTGTAATTTATTAGGTAACTATGATGTAAGAAATGAACTGTATGTGTGAACTCCTGGTCCAATGTAAGAGAGGACTTTATTGGCCTAATCATATCAAGTATACAAAATGTAGTAAAATAAATAAATGACATCACTATAATAAACATGGCACCATCATGACCTACGCTATAGATCCAAAACGTTCTGAATGTTTTTTGTGATAATAGCGTATAAGTGACGTCTGCACAAGTAGCTACAGTGGCAGCTTCAAGTAACAACTATAAACAAGAGATGTGCACTGCAGCAATCACCAGTGGGCATTCGGCTGTAGTGTGTTAAAATGTTGTATCACAAATCGAAGTGGAGCAACGAACTGAACATTTCTAAATCATATGTTCAAGACATGCTCCAAAATGCTCTGAAGAACAGAAATGTCTGCACACATTCACTCCTGAACAAAGACGATGAAACTTGGATGTCTGCTACAACTACACTAAAATGAAATACGCGGACAATTCTTTTCTGAAAAAAAATCATTACGGGTGATGAAGCTTCGTGTTATCGATATGGGCATACCACAAAACGAAGAAGAACAGAAATTCAAATGAAGGGTCATCGCTTTGACGACATAGGGATGCGCCAGTTGAACAATACCCAATACAAGGATTTTGTGATGATCTGCGGTGTGCATGTTACCTTGGCTATTGCAGAATTGTTCACGTTATACTCTAGTACTTTCCCCTATGAACCATGGACCTTGCCGTTGGTGGGGAGGCTTGCGTGCCTCAGCGATACAGATAGCCGTACCGTAGGTGCAACCACAACGGAGGGGTATCTGTTGAGAGGCCAGACAAACGTGTGGTTCCTGAAGAGGGGCAGCAGACTTTTCAGTAGTTGCAGGGGCAACAGTCTGGATGATTGACTGATCTGGCCTTGTAACACTAACCAAAACGGCCTTACTGTGCTGGTACTGCGAACGGTTGAAAGCAAGGGGAAACTACAGCCTTAATTTTTCCCGAGGGCATGCAGATTTATTGCATGATGATGGCGTCCTCTTGGGTAAAATATTCCGGAGGTAAAATAGTCCCCCATTCGGGTCTACGGGCGGGGACTACTCAAAGGACGTCGTTATCACGAGAAAGAAAACTGGCGTTCTACGGATCGGAGCGTGAAATGTCAGGTCCCTTAATCGGGCAGGTAGGTTAGAAAATTTAAAAAGGGAAATGGCTAGGTTAAAGTTAGATATAGTGGGAATTAGTGAAGTTCGGTGGCAGGAGGAAAAAGACTTTTGGTCAGGCGAATACAGGGTTATAAATACAAAGTCAAATAGGGGTAATGCAGGGGTAGGTTTAATAATGAATAAAAAAATAGAAATGCGGGTAAGCTACTACAAACAGCATAGTGAACGCATTATTGTGGCCAAGATAGACACGAAGCCCACACCTACTGCAGTAGTACAAGTTTATATGCCAACTAGCTCTGCAGATGACGAAGAAATTGAAGAAATGTATGATGAAATAAAAGAAATTATTCAGATGGTGAAGGGAGACGAAAATTTAATAGTCGTGGGTGACTGGAATGCGGTAGTAGGCAAAGGGAGAGAAGGAAACGTAGTAGGTGAATATGGATTGGGGGTAAGAAATGAAAGAGGAAGCCGCTTGGTAGAATTTTGTGCAGAGCGTAACTTAATCATAGCTAACACTTGGTTCAAGAATCATGAAAGAAGGTTGTATACATGGAAGAAGCCTGGAGATACTAAAAGGTATCAGATTATATAATGGTAAGAAGGAGATTTGGGAACCAAGTTTTAAATTGTAAGACTTTTCCAGGGGCAGATGTGGATTCTGACCACAATCTATTGGTTATGAATTGTAGTTTAAAACTGAAAAAACTGCAAAAAGGTGGGAATTTAAGGAGGTGGGAGCTGGATAAACTAACTAAACCAGAGCTTGTACAGAGTTTCAGGAAGAGCGTAAGGGAACAAATGGCAGGAATGGGGGAAAGAAATACAGTAGAAGAAGAATGGGTAGCTTTGAGAGATGAAATAGTGAAGGCAGCAGAGGATCAAGTAGGTAAAAAGACGAGAGCTAGTAGAAATCTTTGGGTAACAGAAGAAGTATTGAATTTAATTGATGAAAGGAGAAAATATAAAAATGCAGTATATGAAGCAGGCAAAAAGGAATACAAACGCCTCAAAAATGAGATCGACAGGAAGTGAAAATGGCTAAGCAGGGATGGCTAGAGGATAAATGTAAGGATGTAGAGGCTTATCTCACTAGGGGTAAGATAGATACTGCCTGCAGGAAAATTAAGGAGACCTTTGGAGAAAAGAGAACCACTTGTATGAATATGAAGAGCTCAGATGGAAACACAGTTCTAAGCAAAGAAGGGAAAGCAGAAAGGTGGAAGGAGTATATAGAGGGTCTATACAAGGGCCATGTACTTGAGGACAATATTATGGAAATGGAAGAGGATGTAGATGAAGATGAAATGGGAGATACGATACTGCGTGAAGAGTTTGACAGAGCATTGAAAGACCTGAGTCGAAACAAGGCCCCGGGAGTAGACAACATTCCATTAGAACTACTGATGGCCTTGGGAGAGCCAGTCCTGACAAAACTCTACCATCTGGTGAGCAAGATGTATGAGACAGGCGAAATACCCTCAGACTTCAAGAAGAATATAATAATCCCAATCCCGAAGAAAGCAGGTGTTGACAGATGTGAAAATTACCGAACTATCAGTTTAATAAGTCACGGCTGCAAAATACTAACGCGAATTCTTTACAGACGAATGGAAAAACTAGTAGAAGCCGACCTTGGGGAAGATCAGTTTGGATTCCGTAGAAATATTGGAACACGTGAGGCAATACTGACCCTACGGCTTATCTTAGAAGAAAGATTAAGGAAAGGCAAACCTACGTTTCTAGCATTTGTAGACTTAGAGAAAGCTTTTGACAATGTTGACTGGAACACTCTCTTTCAAATTCTGAAGGTAGCAGGGGTAAAATATAGGGAGCGAAAGGCTGTTTACAATTCGTATAGGAACCAAATTGCAGTTATAAGAGTTGAGGGGCATGAAAGGGAAGGAGTGGTTGGGAATGGAGTGAGACTGTGTTTTAGCCTCTCCCCGATGTTATTCAATCTGTATATTGAGGAAGCAGTGAAGGAAACAAAAGAAAAATTCGGTGTAGGTATATAAATCCATGGAGAAGGAATAAAAACTTTGAGGTTCGCCGATGACATTGTAATTCTGTCAGAGACAGCAAAGGACTTGGAAGAGCAGTTGAACGGAATGGATGGTGTCTTGAAGGGAGGATATATGATGAACATCAACAAAAGCGAAACGAGGATAATGGAATGTAGTCGAACTAAGTCAGGTGATGTTGAGGGTATTAGATTAGGAAATGAGACACTTAAAGTAGTTAAGGAGTTTTGCTATTTGGGGAGCAAAATAACTGATGATGGTCGAAGTAGAGGGGATATAAAATGTAGACTGGCAATGGCAAGGAAAGCGTTTCTGAAAGCATTTGCATGGAGTGTAGCCATGTATGGAAGTTAAACATGGACGATAAATAGTTTAGACAAGAAGAGAATAGAAGCTTTCGAAATGTGGTGCTACAGAAGAATGCTGAAGATTAGATGGGTAGATCACATAACTAATGAGGAGGTTGTTGAATAAGATTGGGGAGAAGAGAAGTTTGTGGCACAATTTGACAAGAAGACGGGACCGGTCGGTAGGACATGTTCTGAGGCATGAAGTGATCACAAATTTAGCACTGGAGGGCAGCGTGGAGGGTAAAAATCGTAGAGGGAGACCAAGAGATGAATACACGAAGCAGATTCAGAAGGATGTAGGTTGCAGTAGGTAGTAGGAGATGAAGAAGTTTGCACAGGATAGAGTAGCATGGAGAGCTGCATCAAACCAGTGTCAGGACTGAAGACCACAACAACAAGATACTCTAGTATTTCGATGTGCAGACATCTGAGAGTAAACTATCTTGATCCGTGATCTTTGGTTTTGTTGCTGCGCCGTCTCTGCCTAAGGGCACTTAGTAGAGGCGTGTTGGGAGCAGACGTGGGACTGAATGGTCAGGGGATTCTTATCTGGAACTGAGCTGCTAAATACTGAATACAAATTTGATGGAAGTGATTGAATAAGGCGTTTATGAGAGTATTCCATAGTTTAGAAAACACTTTTGCGAGGAACTGATTTAAGGCAAATTTGTAATTTTGCATATTTGCACGTAGTTACCACTGTGTTGTAAAATTAACTGTTGTCCCAAAATTTGGTTGGAACATATCTCGCGGATTACTCGCAGCTAGGGAAATTAGTTCTCCTCGCCGACATAAACATTTTGTGAAAGAATAGAGATCATTTTAGTTAGGTTAATCTTTTGTGTAAAGTAAAATTTTGTTTGATCAATCTGTTAGAGTTGTTTCTAAACCAGTCATTTTTGTAAAAGGTCAATACTGTTCGCGACCTTGACACTGCCAATTTATAAAGTAATTGTTAGCTATAAAACTGTTTTAATGAAATCATTTTTGTAGGACATCAGGAACCAGAATTATTCCCATCGAAGGAACACTATGTTGCTTGTGTGCGTACTGAATGAGGCGCTACACAAGATTTTGAATAACATTTTTAGTTTACCATTTTCATTTTAGCTTTGCTGCAGCACTGGTTACTGTGCTTCACTTTCGAGAGAAGTTTTACTCTCCCGAGGTAAGTGCGAAAACAGTTCAGGGCCATAATCGTACAGTTACACGGTACATACAGAATAGTGCCATTTCACAGTTAATCAGTGATTAGGTCAGGTAGCTTATAATCAGTCTGTAAGTTATTTGCTTGTTACTGAAGCAATGCGATATATCTGTGTGTAAAACATTTTTCATATTCTGACTTTCGCTTCAAACGTTTCCTACGATAAATCAGAAGTGAACTTTTACTTTAGTAATTTGGATAAATTATACAGAAAAAATTTAGCAGTTCAGTTGACATGTAATTTTTTTGTTTTATTTCATTCTGGCGTATTTTTTAGATGTTGAAAACTGTCCACTTTTACGTCAGGCAACAGACCACTGTTAACTGGACTGCACAATACAGGGAATAAGGGAGGAAACCACATTAGGAAGGTTCAAAAAAATCCGATTTTTATTGCATAAATCGTTACTTAACTATCCAAGACTACGCTGTCAAAATGTCAGAGCGAAATTCGTATCCGTTTAGATTTTATGAAGTACAGAAGAAATTTTTCCAATACATAAAGATTTATCAAGGGATGAATTACTGGAGGGATGTTTAGGTGGCCACACACAAAATGCGAATGAGAGTCTTAATTCGACTATCTGGCGATTAGCTCCTAAATACTTGCACTCCGGACTAAACATCGTCGAATTGGCATCGGCATCGTATTTAGCAGCGGGATTATTCAATGAAGGAAATTCATCCCTTCCGATGGTCATGGACGAGGCATGCAAGGCTTCAGTTGTGCCGAACAAATGGATAATCAGCGCGTGAGCCGGCAGAATCGACGTAGGTCATTCGAAAATCGTGAAAATCGAAGTCAATCGAAGGAAGGTCGGAAAGCACTGCTGCAAGCGCAAAACGAAGCCTGTGAGGAAGAAGAAGGCTTACTATATGGTGCTGTAATCGCAGATTAATCGGTAAGCATTTTATATTATTGTTAACTGCCTTGAATTTCTAGTCTCCGAGAATTTATTTTTCAAACGCGTTAATCTCGAAATGACTTTTTTTCACATTTGCGTGCAATCTGACTCAAAAAGTATAGAACCGATCATTATGAAAATTGATAGTATGATTCTTTATAAAATTTCGCATTACATGAACCAACTTGTGACATAATATATGAATTTAAGGGTATTTTTCTCTGCATAATTAGAGAAAAAATCGTGAAAATCGCAGTAAATTGTTCCAACGCCTGCAAAATTTTTAATTTTCATTATTCTCACCTGCATTGACGTTCACATTCTTATAAAATAAGTTATTAATGTAACATCAAAACGTTTCTGATGTCAGATGAAAATCGCAATGCCTACACGGCAGGCAATTGGAGAACGATACTCACAACCTCCAGCTGACATCACAGCGTAACTTCTTTATTTTTGGCTGGAATTACTCAAAAAAAATTCACAAAAACTTTTCGAAATATGAATGAAATTATGTCAAAATTTGATTAAATTCTAATTAATTCTTCCCACACAAAAAATCCCAAAAACTCAGTGTCAAACAGGATCCTAAAGTGGTTTCCCCCCTTAAGTAATCACAATTATCAGTAATTACGAAGGTCATTTTATAAAGCAATAAATGATTCCTAAAGGAGAAACTTTATTTATGAATATATATTGTACCACAAACTATAATACGCACATTTTTTTCACTTTTCAACATAGTCATGATGAACATTTCAATATTTTTCAAGTCGTGGCACCAGCTTTTGGATCCCAGTATCAAATAACGCTAGCGTCTGACTGTTAAACTAGTTGGTAACATATTCTTCCAACACGTCATCTTTTTCCAAGTCCTTAGCACCAAGAAATTCCTCCACTTTTAGAAACAGATGGAATGTCTGACGGTGCTGTGTCAGGGCTGTGTGGTGGACGGTCCAGTAATTCCCAATGAAACTTGTCCAGTTGCGTCGTCTTTGTCGTCGCAACGCGAGTCAGAGCATCGTCTACAACCGGAAGACGTCGCTAGAGAGCAGTCCCCAGCGGTGATTTTGAATAACGCACCAAACTTTAATGATGTTTTACAGTGCCTCTCGGAATTTTTTGTCATTCCTCTTGGCAAAAAGTCTAATAGAAGAATGCCTTTCCGTTCCCAAAAAATCGTGGCCATGATCTCCCGTCTAGAAGGTTCTACCTGGAATTATCTTGGTTTCGTTGGGGAGTTTGAATGATGCCACTCACTGCATCGACGATTGTTCTCTGGAGTGTAGTGCGCAATCAGCGTTTCATCGCCAGTCACAGTGTGACTCAAGGACAAGCCACCATCCTTGAGATAGCACTGCAAAACATACAAAGAATGTCCTATTCGCTCTGTTTTGTGTTCTTCTGTCAACACTTTCGGCACCCACCTCGCACACATGTTTATTTCTATTTTCCAATTCCAAAGAATTCAGGTGTTGAGAGGGGTGAAAATTACCGAAGTATCAGTTTAGTAAGTCACGGCTGCAAAATACTAACGCGAATTCTTTACAGACGAATGGAAAAGCAGGTAGAAGCCGAACTCGGTGAAGAGCACTTTGGATTCTATAGAAATGTTGGAGCACGTGAAGCAATACTGACTCTATAACTTATCTTAGAACATAGATTATGCAAAGGCAAACTGACGTTTCTAGCATTTGTAAACTTAGAGAAAACATTTGACAATGTGGACTGGAGTACTCTTTCAAATTCTGAAGGCGGCAGGGGTCAAATACAGGGAGCGAAAGGCTATTTACAATTTGTACAGAAACCACATGGCAGTTATAAGAGTCGAGGGACATGAAAGGGAAGCAGTAATTGGGAAGGAAGTGCGACAGGGTTGTAGCCTCTCCCCGATGTTATGCAATCTGTGTATTGAGCATGCAGTAAAGGAAACAAAAGAAAAGTTTGCAGTAGGAATTAAAATCCATGGAGAAGAAATAAAAACTTTGAGATTTGCCGATGACATCGTAATTCAGCCAGAGACAGCAAAGGACTTGGAAGAGAAGTTGAACGGAATGGACAGTGTCTTCAAAGGAGGGTATAAGATGAACATCAACAAAAGCAAAACGAGAATAATGGATTGTAGCCGAATTAAATCAGGTGATGCTGAGGGAATTAGATTAGGAAATGAGGCACTTAAAAGTAATAAAGAAGTTGTTCTATTTGGGGAGCAAAATAACTGATGATGGTCGAAGTAGAGAAGATATAAAATGTAGACTGGCAATGGCAGGGAAAGCGTTTCTGAAGAAGACAAATTTGTTAACATCGAGTATAGATTTAAGTGTCAGGAAGTCCTTTCTGAAAGTATTTGTATGGAGTGTAGCCACGTATGGAAGTGAACGTGGCCGATAAATAGTTTAGACAAGAGGAGAATAGAGGCTTTTGAAGTGTGGTGCTACAGAAGAATGCTGAAGATTAGGTGGGTAGATGACGTAAATAATGTGGAGGTACTGAATGAAATTGGGGAGAAGAGTAATTTATGGCACAACTTGACTACAAGAAGGGATCGGTTGGTAGGACAGGTTCTGAGGCATCAAGGGATCACCAATTTAATATTTAATACTGGTGGGAAGCGTGGAGGGGAGACCAAGAGATGAATACACGAAGCAAATTCAGAAGGATGTAGGTTCCAATAGTTACTTAGAGCCGGCCGGTGTAGCCGAGCGGTTCTAAGCGCTACAATCTGGACCCGCGCGACCGCTACGGTCGCAGGTTTGAATCCTGCCTAGGGCAAGGATGTGTGTGATGTCTTTAGGTTAGTTAGGTTGAAGTAGTTCTAAGTTCTAGTGGACTGATGACCTCAGAAGATCTGTTAATTATCGTTCAGTGCTGTATTGAGTAGAGCGTTGTGTCTCAAAGCTTGCGAATTTCGAGATGGCAGAGTTAAAGGAGCAAGATGTCTGCATTAAATTCTGCCCAAAACTCAGGAAAACCTTTACAGGGACCCACCAAAAGATGCAGTAAGCCTTCGGTGATGAGTGCTTAGGCGGTACTCTGTGTTACGAATGGTTCACACTGTTTAAAACTAGCCGGACGGAAGCTAAAGATGACCCTCGTTCAGAATGCCCTTAGACATCTTCCAACGACGTTCCTGTAAGGAACATCAACGAAACTGAGCGTGTCAATCGGAGACTGTCTGTCCGACAAATTGGAGAAGAATGTGACATTTGAGTTGGATCATGTCATGGAACCTTGATACAGCGCCTTGAGTGTTCATCGGAGGAGAGGGTATCATCTGGAGTGCCCCAGGGAAGTGTGGTAGGTCCGTTGTTGTTTTCTATCTACATAAATGATCATTTGGATAGGGTGGATAGCAATGTGCGGCTGTTTGCTGATGATGCTGTGGTGTACGGGAAGGTGTCGTCGTTGAGTGACTGTAGGAGGATACAAGATGACTTGGACAGGATTTGTGATTGGTGTAAAGAATGGCAGCTAACTCTAAATACAGAAAAATGTAAATTATGCAGATGAATAGGAAAAAGAATCCTGTAATGTTTGAATACTCCTTTAGTAGTGTAGCGCTTGACACAGTCACGTCGATTAAATATTTTGGCGTAACACTGCAGAGCGATATGAAGTGGGACAAGCATGTAATGGCAGTTGTTGGGAAGGCAGATTGTCGTCTTCAGTTCATTGGTAGAATTTTGGGAAGATGTGGTTCATCTGTAAAGGAGACCGCTTATAAAACACTAATACTACCTATTCTTGAGTACTGCTCGAGCGTTTGGGATCCATATCAGGTCGGATTGAGGGAGGACATAGAAGCAATTCAGAGGCGGGCTGCTAGATTTGTTACTGGTAGGTCTGATCATCACGCGAGTGTTACGGAAATGCTTCAGGAACTCGGGTGGGAGTATCTAGAGAAAAGGAGGCGTTCTTTTCGTGAATCGCTACTGGGGACATTTAGAGAACCAGCATTTGAGGCTGACTGCAGTACTGTTTTACTGCCACTAACTTACATTTCGCGGAAAGACCACAAAGATAAGAGAGATTAGGGCTCGTACAGAGGCATATAGGCCGTCATTTTTCCCTCGTTCTGTTTGGGAGTGGAACAGGGAGAGTAGATGCTAGTTGTGGTACGAGGTACCCTCCTCCACGCACCGTATGGTGGATTGCGGAGTATGTATGTAGAAGTAGATGTAGATGAATACATCGTGTTGCCGGAAAGTTCGTCCCGCTGCTCACGAGTCAACACCAGAAAGACCTTCGCCTCGCAATCTCTGAACAGCTTTTTGATCGCCCAAATGAGAATGAGGTGTTCCTTAAGAGAATCAAAACGGGTGGTGAGACATGCCTCTACGGTTATGATGTTGAAACCCAGGTTCAGTCTTCATCATGGGTCGAGAAAGTTTCTCCCAGACCAAAAAAACCTAGTCAGGTCAGGAGAAATGTCAAAACCATGCTGTTAGTTTTCTTTGACTGTGAGGGATTATTTCATCATGAATTCGTGCCACAGTGACAAACCGTTGATCAATGCTACTATCGGGAGGTGATGCAACATTTGCGAGAAAATGTAAGAGGGAAACGGCCTGAAGTGTGGTGAGACAATTCGTGGCTCTTCCATCACGATAACGCACCTACACATTCATCCGCGTTGCTGTGTGACTACTGCACAAAAGGCGAAATCACTGTGACGTCATACTCCGTACTCCGCAGACCAGGCCCCTGTGGACATTTTTTTATTCCCGAAATTGAAAACGCCGTTTAAGGGGTGAAGATCTGCAACGATAGACGAGATGAAAAAAAATTCTCAGACGGCGCTTCTCGCGATCCAGCAAGAGACGTACCGAGACTGATTCTGGGAGTGGAAACGGCACTGGGAGCGGTGTATCAGTTATGATTCAAATGGCTCTGAGCACTATGCGACTCGACTTCTGAGGTCATCAGTCCCCTAGAACTTAGAACTACTCAAACCTAACTAACCTAAGGACGTCACACACATCCATGCCCGAGGCAGGATTCGAACCTGCAACCGTAGCGGTCGCGCGGTTCCAGACTGAAGCACGTAGAACCGCTCCGCCACTCCGGCCGGCTATATCAGTTATGTAGGAGAGTATTTTGAGGGAGACGAAGCACAGTAAGTAAAAGGTAAGCGGAGAAACATTTTGTCGACTTAGTTGCGGAATTTTTTGAACCGACTTCTTCTCCCATATACTTACTGAAAACGGCACCCTTCGATAGTTACAACTTTTTCCCACATTTCGGGTAGCGAATGGATTCCTGAACGAAAACTAAATCAGTTTCTTTTAAGACGATTCACTGGTGGAAATTCCAAACGGCATCAGCATCGACTACAGGTACTGTGACAGTTAGGCGGGAGGTGAGAAAACTTGGATTTCATGGTCGAGCGGCTGCTCATAAGCCACACATCACGCCGGTAAATGCCGAACGACGCTTCGCTTGGTGTAAGGAGCGTAAACACTGGACGATTGAACAGTGGGAAAACGTTGTGTGGAGTGACGACTCTCGGTGCACAATGTGGCGATCCGACAGCGGGGTGTGGGTATGGCGAATGCCCGGTGAACGTCATCTGCCAGCCTGTGTGGTGCCAATAGTTAAATTCGGAGGCGGTGGTGTTATGGTGTGGTCGTGTTTTTCACGGAGAGGGCTTACACCCATTGTTGTTTTGCGTGACAGTATCACAGAAGAAGCCTACATTGATGTTTTCAGCACTTTCTTGCTTCCCGCTGTTGAAGAGCAGTTCGGGAAGGGCGACTGCATCTTTCAACACGATGGAGCACCTGCTTATAATGCACGGCCTGTGGCGGAGTGGTTACACGACAATAACACCCCTGTAACGGACTGGCCTGCACAGAGTCCTGACCTGAATCCTATAGAACACCTTTGGGATGTTTTGGAACGCCGACTTCGTTCCAGGCCTTACCGAGCGACATCGATACCCCTCCTCAGTGCAGCACTCCGTGAGGAATGGGTTGCCATACCCCAAGAAGCCTTCCAGCACCTGATTGAAAGTATGACTGCGAGAGTGGAAGCTGTCATCAAGGCTAAGGGTGGGGCAAAACCATATAGACTTCCAGCATTACCACGAACTTGTAAGTCATTTTCAGTCAGCTGTCCGGATACTTCTGATTACATAGTGTACATATATATTCTTCACTCAAAACTGGTAGTTGAATCGTTATAATTAGCCTTTCGCAAGTTACTTGTGTCTATATACTAACATGGTTCTGTTCTTTCGGACATGTCCGAAATACCAGATACCATCTTAGTATATACCGGGTGATCAAAAAGTCAGTATAAATTTGAAAACTTAAGAAGCCATGGAATAATGAAGATAGAGAGGTAAAAATTGACACACACGCTTGGAATGATATGGGGTTTTATTAGAACCGAAAAAAACACCCCATATTGCTAGAAGCGTGAAAGATCTGTTGCGCGCGTCGTTTGCTGATGATCGTGTGCTCAGCCGCCACTTTCGTCATGCTTGGCCTCCCAGGTGCTTCTCACAGCTGATATGCTACTGGCCATTAAAATTGCTACACCACGAAGATGTGCTACAGTCGCGAAATTTAACCGACAGGAAGAACATGCTGTGATATGCAAATGATTAGCTTTTCAGGTCATTCACACAAGGTTGGCGCCGGTGGCGACACCTACAACGTGCTGACATGAGGAAAGCTTCCAACCGATTTCCCATACACAAACAGCAGTTGACGGGCGTTGCCTGGTGAAACGTTGTTGTGATGCCTCGTGTAAGGAGGAGAAATGCGTACCATCACGTTTCCGACTTTGATAAAGGTCGGATTGTAGCCTATCGCGATTGCGGTTTATCGTAGGTAGGATTCGAACCTGCGACCGTAGCAGCAGCGCTGTTCCGGACTGAAGCGCCTAGAACCGCTCGGCCACAGCACCCGGCTTTAAATTATAGGTAACAGCTTTAAATACAGTAAATAAATAAATACGCTTTGAGCTGTGACAAGTTTTGCTATTTACCGTGACACACTCTGTATAATGACCCACACTGAACGAGTGGATTCCGGTAAACGTGTGCGACAGACTCAAATATAGTGAGTTTTCCATCCAGCTAGCGATGAAATTCACTTCTCCCGAATCAATCTGCTTTTTTTTTTTTTTTCCTCTCTCTCTTTCCACTCTCTCTTTTTCCCTTGTGGCGGAGACATATCGGCAAAGCGCTACAAGAAACGCCGGAAATGATTAAAACTTCATTGCGGTTCGCAGCGGCAGAGCGCCGGAGGGAGTTCGCTACCGCTGTAAAACTACCCTGGCCATCGGTTTGCTGCGCGAAGTTGCGATTCCCAGGAGTGAAGGAAAATTTACATTGCCAAAGTTCGCCGGCGCGTGCGGTGTTCCAAGCCGGGGCGTAGCGGTTAGCGGGTATGTGCGGTGAAGGGAGGGGGTGTCCCCTCTCCCAAATTTTCCTCCCTTCTTAGCCAACTTTCCGTCGCATGTCCTCTGTACAAACTGAGGTTGAAACTCTGTGCGTCATTTGCAGTGGTTCGCGCTGGTTTCGTGAACCACCACCACAACTATGCGGCTTGCCCCAAGCAGAACACACGCATATATACATAAACACCAAATATAGAAAGCAAGATATTGCACCATATACTGTCTACGAAAGTCATGAATTACCCCAAAGAAAACAATCTGTTATCTCGCAGTCAACACGGACTCAGACAATATAGGTCTTCTAAAACAAAACTAGCTGCTTACTCACACGAAATCTCATAACCAATTCAAAAACGACTTAGACACAATAACTATACGTTGCGGAAAGTGCCAGTTGCGTCTGAATAAGAAAAAGTGCAAGGTCATCCATGTGTGTTGTTGTGATACCACAGATGGCAGGGTTTGTAGTAGTAGTAGTTGTTGTCTTCAGTCCAGAGGCTGGTTTGATGCAGCTTTCCATGCTACTCTATCCTGTGCAAGCTTCTTCATCTCCCAGTACCTACTGCAGCCTACAGCCTTCCGAATCTGCTTAGTGTATTCATCTCTTGGTCTCCCTCTACGATTTTTACCCTCCACGCTGCCCTCCAATGCTTAATTTGTGATCCCTTGATGCCTCAAAACATGTTCTACCAACCGATCCCTTCTTCTAGTCAAGTTGTTCCACAAACTTCCCTTCTTCCCAATCCTATTCAATACTTCCTCATTAGTTATGTGATCTACCCATCTAATCTTCAGCATTCTTCTGTAACACCAAATTTCGAAACCTTCTATTCTCTTCTTGTCCAAACTATTTATCGTCCATATTTCACTTCAATACATGGCTACACTCCATACAAATACTTTCAGAAACGACTACCTGACACTTAAATCAACACTCTATGTTAACAAATTTCTCTTCCTCAGAAACGCTTTCCTTGCCATTGCCAGTCTATATTTTATATCCTCTCTACTTCGACCACCATCACTTATTTTGCTCCCCAAATAGCAAAACTTCTTTACTACTTTAAGTGTCTCCTTTCCTAATCTAATTCCCTCAGCATCACCCGAATTAATTCGACTACATTCCATTAGCCTCGTTTTGCGTTTGTTGATGTTAATCTTATAACCTCCTTTCAAGACACTGTTCATTCCTCTTCAAATGCTCTTCCAAGACCTTTTCTGTCTCTGACAGAATTACAATGTCATCAGCAAACCTCAAAGTTTTTATTTTTTCTCCACAGATTTTAATACCTACTCCGAATTTTTCTTTTGTTTCCTTTACTGCTTGCTCAATATACAGATTGAATAACTTCGGGGAGCGGCTACAACCCTGTCTCACTCCCTTCCCAACCACTGCTTCCCTTTCATGTCCCTCGACTCTTATAACTACCATCTGATTACTGTACAAATTGTAAATAGGCTCTCGCTCCCTGTATTTTACCCCTGCCACCTTCAGAATTTGAAAGAGAGTATTCCAGTCAACATATGAGTACTAAAAGACATACACTGATCTTTGGCTACACGATAAATCAGGCAAATCTAAAAATTAGAGAAACTGAAAACTAAAAACCTAGGAATTATAATTACGAATATCTTGAGGGGGGTAGAACGTCAAAAATTTAAAAAAGTTCAATTTTTCAAACATATGCCTATTTTTTAGCGCGCATCTTCCTGAAAAGTTTGATGTATAAAACATCTTAAGTGTACCAAGATGCAGCGCCACCACCCTTTTCACAGCTTTCTTCTGTCATACGTAAGTGTATTTCGCTCTGTGATTATACGTGAAATACAGGACCATGCAAACGAAAACGTATTGAAGAAATGTCTTCAGGGCGGTACCCAAAACGCAAATGAAAGTTGTAACCAATGTTTTTGAGAAATATTGCCAAAAACCATTTTTGTGTGGCGCGGCATGTAGCTGCGCGGTCTTAAGAGCCTTATCACGGTCCGCACAGCTGCCCCCGTCAGAGGTTCGAGTCCTCCCTCGGGCATGGGTGTGTTTGTCGTCCTTCGTGTAAATTAGTTTAAGTTAGGTTAAGTAGCGTGTAAGCTTAGGGACCGATGACCTCAGCAGTTTGGTCCCATAAGACCTTACCACAAATTTTCAATTTTTCCATTTTTTTCGGAAGAAATGCACTTGCTATTGGTGTTTATGATGCAGTTTCATGTTTTAATGATGGCGTGCAAAGCATGAAATATGTTTCAGAGAAAATAAGAATTAATCTCTGAGTGAACTGCATCAAAGGTTTGTATGTGACAGACAGAGTGCGTGTAGAAAAGGAGATAAATAATTTTTGGAGGTGCTAAAATCAAGAAGAGTGCATTATAAGAATGTGATAAGGAAGAAAACTGATTTAGAAAATTTAAAACAACCTTATTATGGTGCTGAGCAGTTCAGAGAGAATGAAACTTTAGCAGCCATTTTCCGCAAAACACAAATATCTGTACTTAGGTACATTTGACATCCAAAGTAAATATCCTATTATTTTCGAACTTGGTATGCTTATTTAACACAAACTGCTTAATGCTGAACTGTAGAATTTTCCAAATCCATTAAAAACTGTGGTAAAAATTCAGTTTCTTTCTAAACATGAAGTTTTAAATGTAACTGCACATTCATTTTTTCGTAAATTAAATAAATTCTAGAGTTTCATACGCCTGTAAGTATTAAACTTCCTGGCAGATTAAAACTGTGTGCCGGACCGAGACTCGAACCCGAGTCGATTACAAATAACCTAAATTAGAACGATCACATAGATAAAGTTGTGTGTAGAGCATACCAAAGACTTCGATTCATTGGCAGAACACTTTGAAGGTGCAACAGGTCTACCAAAGAAACTGCTTACGCTACGCTTGTCCGCCCTATTATGAAGTATTGCTGTGCGGTGTGGGATCCGCATCAGGTGGGACTGATGGATGACATCGAAAAAGTACAAAGAAGGGCAGCTCGTTTTGTAGTATCGCGAAATAGGTGAGAAAGTGCCACAGACATGATACGTGAATGCAGTGGCAATCATTATAACAAAGGTGTTTCTCGTTGCGACGGGATCTTATCATGAAATTTCAATCACCAATTTTCTCCTCTGATTGCGAAAACTTTCTGTTGGCACCCACTTACATAGCGAGAAATGATCGTCACTACAAACTAAGAGAAATCAGGGCCCGCACAGAAAAATATAAGAGCTTGTTTTTCCCACGTGCCGTTCGAGAGTGGAACGGTAGAGAGACAGTATGAAGGTGGTTCATTGAACCCTCTGCCAGGCACTTTATTGTGAATAGCAGAGTAATAACGTAGATGTAGACGATATTCCATTTCTCGCCACGAAGTCACCAACATTTCAGGTGCCAGCCACCGCGAGGTTTCTTTCCTGTAATTGATTGATGTCTCTGATCTTTACACTGTACACAACATTTTTTATGTGGCCCCAAAAGAAAGAGTCCAGTGTGGTTAAGTCTGGGCTTCGCAGTGGCCAACGTATTCGGCCAGCCCTGACTATCCACCTTCCTGGAAAGCGATTGTCAAGAGCCGCACACACGTAGTCACTGTAATGGGGTGGGGGCGCCATCTTGTTGGAGAAACACAAGTACCTTTTACGCCTCAATATCGTGCATTTCGAGACAGACGTACTCTGTCAACATGTCACCATAAACGCCCCCATTTATTGTTTTTTCTACAAAAATGAAAGGACCAATCGTACGATCTTCCATCAAACTGCACGAGACATTAGGAGAGTCACGCCGATGTTGAATAACTTCATGTGGATGGTCTGCCTCCAAAATTCTGCTGTTATGACGATTAACTGTTCCACTGACATGAAATGCAGCCTCATCAGAAAAGAGAATCTTTTTTAAAAAATTTGACATCGTTATCATTTCTGTGTAGAAAGTCAACAGCAAACTCATACCTATAGATTTTATCAGTAGGTTTTATTTCATGTAACAGTTGTAATTTGTTGGTGTGAAACTTAACTCTCTTGCGCAAAACATGATACACAGTACCTTTACGCACTCCTATTTGTAGACTACGTCTCGCCAATGACTTCTTCAGGCACCGAACACACGAAACACGGATTTGCTCAACATCTTAAGAATTTCTCGGTCTACCTCGCGATTTTGCTTTTAAAACACTACCTGCTTCCTTGAAGGACTTTAGCAAATGACGGATAGTTTTTGCTGTAGGCGAATCACCACCATACTGACGTCTAAAATTACGTTCCACTTTTATAACTGACTCAGTTTTCACAAGCCAAATAACACGCTACGCTTTCTGTTGCGGAGTACACATTGTTGCTGAGTTGCTCTGCACTGCACTGCACTGCACGCACGCCTGGACTGAACTGAGGGAACAGAGGAAAAAAACAGCACTGGTGCTGTCTCAAGGTCAAGCAGACCTGACAACTGTTGGGGGAGCCAAACTTGGAGCGTTTATGAACCAAACACCACAAACTAGAATAGCGTGTGCCACTTTGTACAGATTCCAGGACACATTAAAACTAGGGAGTTCTTTTCCAAACACCCTGTACTTCCCCTGCACTACTACTTGCCATTGCGGCATTTACTTGACCTACTCACTGCAACCCCATTTAAAATCAACTATACTTAGTGTTCGTTAATGACTTGATTGCTGCGTTACTCACTTTTCAACTGACAGAAATTGGATGACTTCAGATTGCTAATGCTTTGTTTCTGATCACAACGACTAACAATAAGGGTGATAGTAATAATAATAATAATAATAATAATAATAATACTGACTAAGCACTATAGTAGCCCTTATGTAATTACTGCTGTGTCACCCTTTCACTTAGCTAATTTATGTCTTTCGAAGTGAGTAATGAAGCAATCTATTTGACCTCTGCAGGTACAATCTACAACTTGGGGAAGACATTTTCTGGGCATATTTAAACATTTGTTGCGTATTGTCTCATTTTTATCACCAGCGATGTACGGGACACCCCAACTCGTTTATCATATTCGCACTGTCTCTCCCCTGTTTCGCAATATTACAAATCGAGCTGCCCTTCTTTGAACGATGTTCTCCGTCAATGCTGTGTGGTAAGAATCGCACACCGCACAGCAATACTCGTTAGCACAGTGGTTCCCAATCTGGGGGTAATTTCCCCCATGAAGGGTAAAATGAAATTTTCTAAGGGATAAAACTAAACGATTCGATTCTGTTTCAAATTATTTTCTAATGATTATTACTCTTACCACAATTTTGTAAGACTCTATTACTGATTACGTAAGTAATCAATAATTACTTTTCTCAGCAGCATTCATGCGATGGAGGTTACAGATTCCTCAGATAGTCCACCCACCACACACATAGGTTGTGTACGTTTGCAAGACAACAACCATCTGCACCAACAGTTCGACGACGTTTGCAGCAGCACGGACTATCAGCTCGGAGACTGTGGCTGCGGTTACTCTTGACGCTGCGCCACAGACAAGATCGCCTGCGATGGTGTACTCAATGACGAACCTTGGTGCACGAATGGCAAAACGTCATTTTTTCGGATGAATCCAGGTTTTGCTTACAGCATCATGATGGTCGCATCCGCGTTTGGCGACATCGCGGTGAACGCACATTGGAAGCGTGTATTCGTCATCGCCATACTGACGCATCATCCGGCGTGATGGTATAGGGTGTCATTGGCTACACGTCTCGGTCACCTCTTGTTCGCATTGACGGCACATTCAACAGTGGACGTTACATTTCAGATGTGTTACGGCCCGTGGCTCTACCCCTCATTCGATCCCCCCGAAATCCGAATTTCAGCAGGATAATGCACGACCGCATGTTGTAGGTTCTGTACGGTCCTTTCTGGATACAGAATGGTGGCCCATCAACTGGCTCGTCACAATACGCCAGTCACTACTCTTGATGAACTGTGGTATCGTGTTGAAGCTGCATGGGCAGTTGTACCTGTAGACGCCATTCAAGCTGTGTATGACTCAATGCCCAGGCGTATCAAGGTCGTTATTACGACCAGAGATGGTTGTTCTGGGCACTGATTTCTCAGGATCGATGCACCCAAATGGCGTGAAAATATAATCACATGTCAGTTCTAGTATAATATATTTGTCCAATGAAGACCCGTTTATCATCTACATTTCTTTTTGGTGTAGCAATATTAATGGCCAGTAGTGTACTTTGTGGACACTCACCTACATAGGAAGGTAATAAAATAACAGGAACCACAATTCGCACGGAAGAATTAAGATGTTGGTGTTCTCGCGCACAGTTCAAGAGTGACAGAGCATAACAGTAACTTCAAGGTGGTTTGATGAATCCTCTGCCAAGCACTTGATTGTGAACTGCAGAGTAGTCATGTATGTAAAATTGTTTATAAAATGTTCAGATTCGTAATTTCTGTGCAATATTATGATAAAAAGTACAAATTATACCTTATTCGTAGCGAAATGAAAATTAAAACAACTTGATGCATTCAGAATGATGAGACTGTAATCCCTTGACGTGTGTCTTAAGAGAAAATAAATGTGACTTTTGTGTTAATTTACATTTTATGTCGTAAGCAGTCACAGTTTTCCATGTCACATTTCAACATGGACGAATGCCACGTGAACTGGACAGAAGGTTTCCTACATACAGTATAACCACTTTCCTCTGGACAACGTGCGAGCGTACGTCAGCTGCATAGTAATCAGGAAAATCAGTAAAAAACAGATTGAGTTCGGCTAAATACTATACAGCGACACGTTATATTTATTATCTCGTAGGGGCTGAAGGAAAACTAAAAAAAGTGTTCCAAAATGGAATGTGATGCAAGGTGTTCCACATTCTCGAGAAAATAGGAGTAAGATGTGAGGAAATGTGGGTACCATGCAGTTTTAGAAGGACCAAGAGGAAACAAAAAGATTGGAAGACCAACAACGAATTAAAAAGGGTGTAAGACATGGTTGCAGTCTTTTGAACCTCTTGTTCAGTTTATATTTTTGAAAAAACAATGACGGAAATAGAAGTTTCGGTGGGGGGATTAATATTAGGGGTGAAAGGAAATGAGTTATAGGATTCTATATTGTTATGCTCAGTGAAAGGGTATGATCTAACGATCACAAACTACCGATTGAGAGTAAACAAAAGAAAAAGTAATCAGCAGTAGAAGAAATGGGAATACGGATAAGCTTAACATCGAAATTGGGGATCATGACAGTAACGCTATCTAGGAAACAATATACACTACATTCGTAGTGCCCCTGCACATTACACTGTCCATTATCCACACGGCATTCGTAGTGCCCCTGTCCATTACACTACGAATGTAGTGTGTGAACATTAAGTTGGGAATGTGGGTCTCACTGGGAGCGTGCAAGGGATAAATCCCTGCTGTTGCACTATCCTCTGTGCCCTCGGTGGCTCACTGGATAGAGCGTCTGCCATGTAAGCAGGAGATCCCGAGTTCGAGTCCCGGTTGAGGCACACATTTTCAACTGTCCCTCGTGGTGTATAACATGCCTGTGGACAGCTTGCCTTAGTGTCTTGATTTAATTATCATTTCATAGGGGAATATAGAGATTGGAATGCATTCAACATATAATTGAGGATGTAGAGACACGAATGAAGTTCTCTGAGGCTTCAGATACTGCGATAATGAACTGCTCAGCAGGCATTTCAGTTGAAGAGGAATGGACGTCTCTAAAAAGGGCAATCACAGAAGTTGGGCAGATAAACGTAGATACAAAGAAGCTAATTGCAACGAAACCACGGGTAATAGAAGTAATACTTCAGTTGATAGACTACAGATGGAAGAATAAAACCGTTCAGGAAATTCATGAATTGAGGAAGACAAGCCACTTTCAGATGAAATAAATAGGAAGTGCATGGAAGCTCTGACGAAATGGGTGCATGAAGAATGTAAAGAAATGGAAAAATAAATGATTGTCTGGGGGAGAGACTCATCAGATTGAAAAGCAAGGTGGGTAATGTTAAGAGTGCAGTGGCAATTTCACTGTTAACTGCAGAGCAGAGAGCGGACGAATGTAAATAGTAAACTGAAGGCCCCTAGGACAGGGAAGACTTGTCAGAAGACGTGATAAAAGAAGAAACAGAAGTCGACTGGGAAAAGACAAGGGAGCCAGTGCGCAGCTGGCGGTATAGGGGCTAGCGTTGCTGCCTCTGGATCACGGGGTCCCGGTTCGATTCCCGGCTGGGTTGGAGCTTTTCTCTGCCAAGCAACTGGGTGGTTTTGTGTTGACCTCATCATTTCATCATCATCATTTCATCATCATCATTTCATCATCATCATTCGTGACAGTGGCTAGACTGGATTGGGTAAAAAAATTGGACTGTGTGAAAATTGTGACTCTGTTCGTTCGCTGACGACCTCGCAGTTCAGCGCCTCACAAACCAAACATCTTCGAGGGATCCGGTATTAGAATTAGAATTTCAAAGAACTTTGGACTACTTAAGATCAGTAAGGATAGATTACTTTCCATCGGAATTTCAAAATAACTGGGGGAAGCGACACCAAAACTATTATTCACGTTGGTGTGCTGAACGTACGAGTCTGACGATATATCATCTGACTTTCGGAAAAATATCATCCACAGAATTACGAAGATTGCAAGAGCTGACAAGTACAAGAATTATCGCACAATCAGCTTAAGAGCTGATGTATCCAAATTACTTATAAGAATAATACACTACTAGCCATTAAAATTGCTATACCACGAAGATGACGTGCTACAGACGCGAAATTTAATCGACAGGAAGAAGATGCTGTGATATGCAAATTGTTAGCTTTTTAGGGCATTCACACAAGTTTGGCACCGGTGCGACACCTACAACGTACAGACATGAGGAAAGCTTCCAACCGATTTCTCATACACAAACAGCAGTTGACCGGCTTTGCCTGGTGAAACGTTGTTGTGATGCCTCGTGTAAGGAGGAGAAATGCGTACCATCACGTTTCCGACTTTGATAAAGGTAGGATTGTAGCCTATCGCGATTGCTGTTTATCGTATCGCGACATTGCTGCTCGTGTTTGTCGAGATCCAATGACTGTTAGCAGAATACGGAATCAGTGGGTTCAGGAGGGTAATACGGAACGTCGTGCTGGATCCCAACGGCCTCGTATCACTAGCAGTCGAGATGACAGGCATCTTATCCGCACGGCTGTAACGGATTGTGCAGCCACGTCTCGATCCCTGAGTCAACAAATGGTTCAAATGGCTCTGAGCATTATGCGACTCAACTTCTGAGGCCATCAGTCGCCTAGAACTTAGAACTAATTAAACCTACCTAACCTAAGGACATCACACACATCCATGCCCGAGGCAGGATTCGAACCTGCGACCGTATCGGTCGCTCGGTTCCAGACTGTAGCGCCTAGAACCGCACGGCCACTCCGGCCGGCCTGAGTCAACAGATGGGGACGTTTGCAAGACAACAACCATCTGCACGAACAGTTCGACGACGTTTGCAGCAGCATGAACTATCAGCTCAGAGACCGTGGTTGCGGTTACCCTTGACGGTGCATCACAGACAGGAGCGCCTGCGATGGTGTACTCAATGACGAACCTGGGTGCACGAATGGCAAAACGTCATTTTTTCGGATGAATACAAGTTCTGTTTACAGCATCATGATGGTCACATCCGTGTTTGGCGACATCGCGGTGAACGCACATTGGAAGCGTGTATTCGTCATCGCCATACTGGCGTATCACCCGGCGTGATAGTATGGGGTGCCATTGGTTACACGTCTCGGTCACCCCTTGTTCGTATTGACGGCACTTTGAACAGTGGACGTTACATTTCAGATCTATTACGACCCGTGGCTGTACCCTTCATTCGATCTCTGCGAAGCCCTACATTTCAGCAGGACAATGCACTGTGGTATCGTGTTGAAACTGCATGGGCAGCTGTACCTGTACAAGCCATCCAAGCTCTGTTTGACTCAATGCCCAGGCGTATCAAGGATGTGATTAAGGCCAGAAGTGGTTGTTCTGGGTACTGATTTCTCAGGATCTATGCAGCCAAAGTGTGTGAAAATGTCAGTTGTAGTATATTTGTCCAACGAATACCCGTTTATCATCTGCATCTTGGTGTAGCAATTTTAATGGCCAGTAGTGTATATGGGTGAATGGAAAACAAATTTGAGGCTGTGTTAGGCTTTAGGAAAGGCAAACGCACCAGAGAGGCAGTTCTAACGTTGCAGTTGATAATGGAAGCAAGACTGAAGAAAAATCAAGACACCTCCATTGGATCTGGCAGCCTGGAGAAAGCGTTTGACAATGTAAAAGGGCACAAGATGTGCGAAATTGTGAGGAAAATAGGGGTAAAGTATAGGGAGAGATGTGTAATACACAAAATGTACAGGAAGCAAAGGGGAGCAGTAAGTCTGGGAGACTAAGAACGAAGCACTCTGATTAAAAATAGTGTAAGGCAGATGTGTCGTCTTTCACCACTGTCGTTCAGTGTATACACGGAGGAAGCAGTGACGGAAATAAAAGGAAGGTTCAAGAGCGAAATTAAAATTCAGAGAGAAAGTGTATCAGTGATGACGGACGAGCAAGGAGGACATAAAACGCAAACTACAGGGTGGCGCACGAAATGTGTTACCAATGGTTTCTTTCACAATTTACGACACACATTAGACATCCCGCTGGGATCTCTACAGCAGTACCAGCAGAGCTCGGAAAAACAAATGAGTTACGAAATGACGTGTAATTCACGATACTGCCGCTAGGAGGCTAGTAAGCAGCAATGGCTGACAATGGAAGACTGACGACACAGCAACGATCGGCAATTGTGTTGCTTTTTCATGAAACGAAAAGCCTTGTTGTGACTCAGAGGCGTTTTCGATAACAGTTTAACACACGATGGGTCCCTTCCAAGAAGACCGTCCACAGGTTGTACGATAAATTTGTACAGGAAGGAACAGTATTGGATGCACAGGAGAATATTGAAGCGGTACGAGTTGCTGTACAGAGAAGTCCCGGGAAATCGCGTAGAAAGGTAGCAGTGCAACTGGGAATATCCAGACGCTCCGTTCAATACATTCTTAAAAGTGACCTCCATATGTACCCATACAAGATGACCTGTGCACAGAAACTGACTGAAAAACACAAGCTGCAGAGACTACTGTTTGCTCAGTGGGCGGAGGATAGGGAAGAAACTCTCAACAACGTTTGGTTTTCAGACGAGGCGCATTTTCATTTAGACGGTGTGGTTAACAAACAAAATGTACGCGTTTGGGCCACTGAAAACCCACAACTGCTTCACGAACGACAACATTATGCTCCGAGGATTAGAGCGACGGCAGCAATTTCCAGTCACGGACTTATTGGACCCTTTTTCTTTGAAGAAACTGTGAACAGCGAGCGTTATTTGAGCATGCTTCGCAATAGCTTCATTCCACAGCTTCTTGCTACTGCCTTGCCCTTCAACACGCAGTGGTTCATGCAAGATGGAGCAAGGCCACATTCTGCAAACACTGTGTTGGAGGTTTTGCACGAGCATTTAGACACGCGGATCATTTCACTCAGGTTTCCAGGTCGCTTCAATGACGGACAAAATTGGCCCCCCAGTAGTCCTGTCCTCGATCCATGTGACTTTTTACTTTGGGGGTACCCGAAACGTCCACGTCATTTAATGGAGCTCAGAAGACATTCTTCAAGCTTGCAGTGGAATTGCGGAAGACATGTGCCGTAGGGTAATCACTAACTTCAGTGTTCGTTTGAAGGAAGTAAGGAAACGAAATGGTGGACATATTGAGCATCTCCATGGAGGGCTCTTCATTGTAGTATATGTTCCTTTCAGATTGTATTGACAATAAAGTTTGTATTGAAAAAGAAAATGGTAACACATTTCGTGCGCCACCCTGTAGCACTGGCAAAAAGAGCACTCCGGGGCAAAAGAAGTGTATCAGTATCAAACTTAGGCCTTAATTTGGGGAAGAAATGTCTGAGAATGTACGTTTTGAGCACAGCATTGTGTGGTAGTGAAATACGGACTGTGGGAAGACCAGAACATTAGAGAATCGAAGCATTTGAGATGTAGTGCTACATAAGAATGTTGAAAATTAGGTTGACTGATAAGGTAAGGATTGAGGAAGTCCTTCAGAGAATCAGCGAGGAAAGGAATTTATGGAAAACACTGGGAACCAGAAGGAACAGGATGGTAGGACATCTGTTAAGACGACAGGGAGCTGTAGAGGGTAGAAACTGTAGCGGAAGACAGAGATTGGAATATATCCAACAAATAATTCAGTTACATAGTTAAGGCTCACCGGCAACTAGACCATCTTCTTCTTCTGTGCGAATGCACAAACAGTGCCCGAACTCTTGCGGAAATCGGCAACGCGCCGCGAGTAATGAGTATAATGGGCGGGGGCACTACGAATGTAGTGCGGGACAATATTTTGAAAATGTGGGTTTCGCCGGAGGCGTGCCAGAGATAAATCCCTGCAGTCGCGCTATCCTCTGTGTCCTCGGTGGCTCAGATGGATAGAGCGTCTGCCATGTAAGCAGGTTCGAGTCCTGATCAGGGCACACATTTTCATCTGTCCCCGTTGACGTATGTCAACGCCTGTAAGCAGCTAAGGGTGTTCATTTCATTGTAAATAATTCAGGCTTTTAGGGTACTCTGAGATGGAGAGGTGTCGAAGGCGAGGAATTCGAGGTGGGTTGCATAAAACCAATCAGAAAACTGATAACCAAAAAACAAGGGCCATTTTCTGGTGATCATTTCCGTCTAGTTCAACGTAGTGTGTCCTACCGAGATGCTCGTATCTTGGTTGTTAATAGACAGTACAGAACGCCAGTCGTAAATCTAGGAAGACAGAATCTATTTGTTCACATTCATCTCCTCTTCACAAGACGTGGATGAATGAAAAAAGTTGTGTGTCACACTAGTGTTTTGGTACCAATTCGTGCTGATTCTTTTAGAGATACCTTATTTCCTCTAGGTACGTCATAATGTTCGAAGTTTGAACGACCTATAGGATCCTGCAGCGCACAAATGATAGCAACGTTGACATCTTCAACTTTTGTGGTCCTGTCTTCCTCAGTTATGTGTAATATTACGGTATATTGATAATTTTTACTTATGGACCGTCTGACAAACAAAAAAACTCTACCACCTTCACCTTCTGGAGGCACACACACATCCCACAAAAATAAATGTATCACACACACACACACACACACACACACACACACACAGAGCCCACCGAAAAAAAAAATTATGTATATACCACAGCAAAACACACACAGCACAAAAAAATTGTATCACACCAAAACAGACACACACACACACACACATATATATATATATATATATATATATATATATATATATATATATATATATACAAACGCACACACAAATGCATACACGAACAAATCACAGGCAACAGAAACCAAAACATTGCATTGAAGCAAGCGTTCAGTTCATAGTGCTGTGGAATGTGGGAAAAAAACGCAAATTGGCATTCATAAGCAGGAGAACAACACCAAAAATACAACAGGAGCGTAATATGTAAGAAATTGTCCACGAAACCTGTAAGTACAGTTCAAAACATTACTACTTAATAGGAAATACCAACCACCAGAACTGTTTATAACCTATAGGTACGGTGACAACAATGTAAATTAAATAGCAAACATATGTACATATTCCAGGCAACTGACGATGCCTTGCAGAAAATAAAGGCGAAACGCGTATGGCAGTAAAATTGTGTTTTATTCAGTTGCTGTCAGATTGTTCATGAGTAAAAATTATAAATATACCGTGATAGCAACGTTGGTCCGCTATGGTGCGGATTTGTTGTTTTACCCTTTTTGTAAATAGCAGTGACGCGCAGGTTTTTTTCAGTCACGCGGGACTGTTTGCTAGGTGGCAAACTCTCGGTAAACGTAAGCTATGTGATTCGACGTGCATTTATAGCCGCCGGTAAACCCTGGCGTCAGTCGTAAATCGCATAAACTCTCACTCCGGCCTTTCACACTTTTTTATCAATTTTTTTTAATTTTATTTTTAAATCTTTGTGGTACTGGCGCATTACACGGGTGTCCGGTGGGTATAGGAGCGGAGTATACGGCAAAAGGCGATTTTCTCGCGTCGTGACAGCGACAGTATTGTAGCGCTCCGGAAACGGTTTTAAAGTTTCACGCCAGTTGACGGCGAGCTCGGTTAATGCCCGCGGGGATTAAGGGCTCGTTATGGCGAGTTCAGCTGCAACTCCCTGAGGAAGGCTGCGCTCACGTTTCGAAACAAAGCCTCCGGGACTTTGTGCCATTTACGGCGTATGTAGGAGCAACACGAGCAGTAAATATCGCGTTGCACTTGAGCCTTCAGGGTTCACTCCGCACTGCCGTTAAAAACTGAAATCTTCTGTCTCTCTCTCTCTCTCTCTCTCTCGTTCCCTCTGCTTCTCTATCTCTTCTACCTCTCTATCCGCTGTTCTATCAGTCATCGTCCGTTTATTCTTTCAGTCTTCTTCATCTTTTGCTCTCTTCTTTCCTCTTCCTGCTCTGTCGTCCCTTAACATTTTTCTTCTTTCTTTCACAGTTTGTCACTTTCCGTCTCTTACGTATGCATACAAACAATTTTCCTCTCTCTCTCTCTCTCTCTCTCTCTGTTTTCCCCTTCTTTCTTTGCTTCTTTCGCTGTCTCTTTCAGCTATCATTCTCATCCTCTTACTCCCTCCATCTTCCTATCACTCCTCCTTTCCCTCTCCGAATCCTCCTCCTCCTTCCCTCCTCTCTCTCTTTTTTCCTCTCTCTCTCATTCTTTTCTCCTTTCTCTTTCCCTCTTCCTCTCTCTCTCTCTCTCTCTCTCTCTCTCTCTTCACTTCTTGCCGCCCCCTCTCTCTTACTCTCCCCCCTCTCTATTTTTCCCTCCCTCCCTCTTTGTCTCATTCATTTCGTCCTTCCCTCCTCTCCCCTCTTCCTATCCATCACTTCCTCTATGTTTTCTACAGTATTTCTTCACTCAGTCCTTTTTGTCATTCCTCTCTTCTTTGTACACCTCCTTCTCTCTCTCTGTCTCTCCCCTCTCTCTCTCTCTCTCTCTCTCTCTCTTTTCTTACATGTGTCCTTAATCTCTTGTCCAGTCTTCCTCCCTATTTCTGTACATATTCGTCTATGTACACACCATGTAAACCACAATCAAGTGGATGGCGGAGGGTATGTGCTGTAATACCAAATGTTAGGGTTATTCCTATTGTGTATAGAACAGAAGAAGAAAGACTGTTTAAAAAATATATTTTGACTGTAATTAGTCTGATCTTGTCTTTAGTTTCCTACACAGGGGATACACACTGTACACACTGTAATAGTTCTCTATTTACGTGACCACTACGGCACTCCAACCCCAGTTCTCGATACCAGTAATATCGTACTACTTTCCTGCGAAGTAACAGACATATTTTTGTGACAATATTCACATTTGGTTTTATCAATGTGTAGGTACTCCGATATATTACAGTGATATGGTTCTTGTGTGTATTCATTTCTGTGAGACTGTCATAATCTTTGACTTACTTGTACCCGTTTTGACGCGAATGCGCACAGAGCAGTCTTTATTTCAATTTGGCAGAAGTTGTTATTTCGCTTTGGAAAGGACAGTCAAGTCTTGTGTTTGGTTAAAGTGGAAATTAAATATATGAAGATTAATACAAAACTGTTTTCTTGATGATGTGACAATTAAGAAGAACTATATGTGAATTTACAAGAAGTTTAATAAAAATGTGGATCGTGAAAACCAAGTCAAAAATTATTTCTACCATACCATTGTTCAGATCCGGGATTGTTTGATCATTAAGAATTTCCTGAAAAACGCATTTGTTAGGTATTCAAATATTGCTAAAATACAGATCTGGACCTTCCAGCAGTCAAAGTGGAATCACCCTAGAATCAACAAGATGAGCCATAACAACTTCGACCAAATCTATGTGAGAATCCATTCAAGATATGTGCCAAATTAATGACTTTTTTACAGTGACCTTATTATTTCCATTCTGACGATACCATCCACAGTCAATAACTTTGTTGTTGCCTAATAAAGCGAACATAAGCTGCGTGAGTAACATAATTAATCTGATTTCTAACTTACTTTGCAAGTGGTGGTATTGTTAGAACACGTTATGGGATCGATAATTCTTCCCTCTGACATAAAACGAAATGTAGATGATTCATGACATTATATTGCCCCACATTGGGCGGCAAAAATGTAGTGAATATCACAAAATTCCCTGTGATGTAACATTGTATACATATTTCTAATGTTGTCAGCCTACACTGGAACCAATAATTAAGTGAGTTATGAGATCTAGGGGTTGATAAACGAATGAAACTGTCAGAAGATGGGTGTTGGTGATGGACGGAAGAGCCCCAGCTGTCTAAAGGACTGTTCCTCCTGTCGAAGCTGCCATTGGCGGACTAAATTTGCAACGCTCCCCAATGACTGATCGCCGTTCCATGACCATACCTCTCCACGCAGAATCGAAATTTTCTGTCGTGTGGTCTGTTGTGTGACTCGGCGATTGCCATCTTTAGATTGGACTGGATTAGATTACACTCAGCTTTCGTCCCATAGATCCAAAACAGATATGATTACCGTATGTGTGGAACAAGGAGAAAGAGTGGCATAAAAACATAGAACCAATGAATATGATACTGAAACTTCCTGGCAGATTAAAACTGTGTGCCCGACCGAGACTCGAACTCGGGACCTTTGCCTTTCGCGGGCAAGTGCTGTACCATCTGAGCTACCGAAGCACGACTCACGCCCGGTCCTCACAGCTTTACTTCTGCCAGTATCTCGTCTCCTACCTTCGCAGGAGAGCTTCTGTAAAGTTTGGAAGGTACGAGACGAGATACTGGCAGAAGTAAAGCTGTGAGGACCGGGCGTGAGTCGTGCTTCGGTAGCTCAGATGGTACAGCACTTGCCCGCGAAAGGCAAAGGTCCCGAGTTCGAGTCTCGGTCCAGCACACAGTTTTAATCTGCCAGGAAGTTTCATATCAGCGCACACTCCGCTGCAGAGTGAAAATCTCGTTCTGGAATATGATACTCACTACGCTGATCATTTGTCAGGAGACTGTCAGAACCAATGAATACATTACTATAAACTGGAACTGCTAATATTTACAGCAGAGTTAATACACTGTCAGAATGAAGTACAGTTATGCAAATTTAATAAATTTATCACACACAAAGTACGTAACCTTCACGTTTTGACCAAGTGCCGTCAATCTGAAAACTAGCAGACATTTCTACTTAAGCTGGTCAAACAGTTAGTGTTAAGATATTCATTTATAGAGCAGAGGGGGTTACCTATCAAAAAGGGTTTCAAACTGTGTTTAAACTGCGCTTTACTTAAATAAAATTTTTAATGATTGCTGGCAAATTATTGAAAATGTCCATTCCTGAATATTGGACCCCTTTCTGGACCAACGTAAGTCATTTTAGGTCCTTAAGCAGAGTGTTTTTATTCCTACTATTGATATTATGTATTTAGCTATTGGTTGGGAACAGAGATATATGGCTTGCAACAAAATTCATTACGGAATAATTATACTGAGAATCAGTAGCTAGAATACAAAGTCTTTTGAACAGATTTCTACATGATGTTCCTGAATTTACACCACAAATGAGTCTCATTACACACTTTTGCACGATAAAAACTTTTTCTCAGTTTGATGAGTCATCCCAGAATAAGATCTTGAATGACACAATAGAATGAAACTAAGCAAAGTATGCAAGATTTTTTATATTTATATTTCCTACATCTGACATCGTTCTCTTGCAAATACCGACGCTTCAGCAATTCTGTGGTATGACCTTCCAAAAAAAAAATGGTCCAAATGGCTCTGAGCACTATGGGACTTAACTTCTGAGGTCATCAGTCCCCTAGAACCTAGAACTACTTAAACCTAACTAACCTAAAGACATCACACACATCCATGCCCGAGGCAGGATTCGAACCTGCGACTGTAGCGCTCGCGCGGTTCCAGCGTTGCTGTTTGTGTATGAGGAATCGGTTGGAAACTTTCCTCCTGTCAGCACGTTGTAGGTGTCGCCACCGGCGCCAACCTTGTGTGAATGCTCTGAAAAGCTAATCATTTGTATGTCACAGAATATTCTTCATGTCGGTTAAATTTCACGTCTGTAGCACGTCATCTTCGTGGTGTAGCAATTTTAGTGGCCAGTGGCAGTGGCCAGCGGCAGTGGCATCGTTCAGCAGTCAGCTTTAAATCACGGTTTTCTATAACTTTTCTCGGAATGAAAGTCGCCGTCCCTCTAGGGATTCCCATTTCCCGAAGCATCTTCGTAACACTTACGCGTTGTTCAAACTTACCGGTAACAGATCTTGCAGCCCGCCTCTGAATTTCTTCGATATGACCCTTCATTCCCACTTGGTACAGATTCCAAACATTCAAGAAGTATTCTAGAATAGGTCGCACCAGCGTCCAATAGGCAGGCTGCTTTGTCCTTCCTGATATTCTCCCAATTAACTGGTCCATCATTTCACCTTCCCTACCATAGTTCTCACATGCTCATTCGATTTCATTCCGCTTTGAAACGTTACGCCCAGATATTTTAACGACTTGACTGTGTCAACCAGGACGCTACTAATAATACCGTACCAGAAAATTACAGGTTTGTTCTTCCTACTTAACTGCATCACATTTTTCCACATTTATATATAGCTACCATTCACGTCAGCGATTAAAAACTTTGTTTAAGTCGTCTTGTATCTTCCTACAATCACTCAACTTCGACATCTTACCGCACATCACGGCATCATCAGCAAAAAACAATAGATTGCTGCCCAACCTGTCCACCAAATCATTAATGTTCAGGGCCATTAAATAATTACAGAGACAAATTGGTCTGGGGAAAAAAACTGTTAGTAAGGCAAGTTTGGTACTTTTATGGCTTAAGTTGGCATCACTGGGATGAGCTTTGATCTGCTGATGGATCAACATTGTTTTGGATATAACCTCAAAAATACATTTCAAGATGGTGAGTCCACTTGAAACTCCCACATTAGTTGAACAATGTTCTGTTATTCGTTTTTTACTTGCTGAAGGCGAGAATCCAGTGAAGGTTGTATGAATCATGCAAACTTTTATAAGTGGGTAGAACGTTCAAAAATAGTCGCGACGCAGTGACTGACGACCACCGTTCTGGCCGACCAGTTGCGGTTTCAACTCCCTCACTTGAAAGTCGAATTGATCACATTATTCGTTCCGACCGCCGTGTGACTGTGGAAATGATAGTTGATAATGGTCAGGTTACAGGTCATAACATTATCTGTAACAAGCTGAAGTACCGCAAAACATGTGCAAGATGAGTTACAAAGGAGCTGACGAGGCTACACAAGGAAACAAGGTTGAGAGTGTGCACAGAGCTAAAAGAAGGTTACGAAAGAAAAGGTGAACACGTCCTCAACAAAATTTCAGCTTGTGATGAAACTTGGGTTCACTATTATGAGCCAGAATGAAAAAAACCACGGAGTGGAAGCACACCAACTCATCTGTCAAGAAAAAATTCAAAATCCAAGCATCAGCAGGAAAAGTCATGTTGGGATGCAGAAGGTCCAGTTTTTATGATCATCTTGAAGAGCAGCGTACTATGAACAACCAATATTGCTCGGATTTGTTTTTAAACAAGAAGCCAACCGTGAGAGAGAGAGACGTCGTGGATCTCAGAGGAGAGGTGATTCTCCAGCAAGACAACGCACCCGTAAAAACACCGACAAAATGGGCTGGGAAGTACTGCCTCATCCCACTTACAGTATTGAATTAGCGAGAACTTAGGGAGGCCTCTCACTGTCTTATAGACTCTTCGTAGGTGGCTATTCTTAAATAAGGGCATTCCCCGGCCTATCTCTGTGTGGTTACAGAGTCGTTCCGACGTCTGCATCTGGGGGCGCTTGGCATATGGGGTCCGGATTTCTGTTGTTCCGCTGGTGCTGTGAGTTAGCAGAGGTGGCCCCCATGTGATAATGAAACGTCCCCTTTGAACAACTATACATGACTGCCCTTAAACTGACACACAATATTTTTAGCGCAACGCAATCTGACTTTCAATAATCCCTGCAAAAGAATGGCCCTGACTAACATTAACCTATACCTTTCACAAATCACTTACCTCACAAAAATCTTCGTTACTCGAACTACTGCAATACAGCGAGCGCCACTACTGCCAGCTAAATAAAAGATTCAAACTACGGAAGGCACTAACTACTGATAGGCACAGTTAGCAAATGAAAGATTTTAATAGAGAACAACCAATGTATTTACCTTAATAGTGTTGAAAAATCATAATATACATAGCAGTTCATGACATCTAGTCTTACAAATTTCAAAACTCCGCCATTTCTCTCCCCACATCCACCACTGCTGCCGGCTCACCTCCAACTGCGCAACGCTACGCGCTGTTAACAGCCAACTGCCCAACGCTACAATGGCAGACAACAATGCAAACTAGCCACAGACTGCACACAGCACAGCCAGTCATTTTTCATACAGAGCGCTACGTGGCGTTACCAATAAGAAAACCTAAACAGCCTACTTACAATAATAATACCGACCTGGAGTATACAATACGTGATTAAAAGTTTCTGGACACCCCAAAACACACGGTTTTCATATTAGCTGCGTTGTGCTGCCACCTACTGCCAGGTAGTCCACATCATCGACCTCAGTAGTCATCAGACATCGTGAGAGAGCAGAATGGGGCCCTCCGTGGAACTCACAGACATCGAACTTGGTAAGGTGATTGGCTGTCACTTGTGTCATACGTCTATATGCGAAATTTCCACACTCCTAAACATACCGAGGTCTACGGTTTCCTATGCGGTAGTGAAGTGGAAACGTGAAGGGACTCATACAGCACAAAAGTGTAAAGGCCGACCTCGTCTGTTGACTGACAGAGACCGCCGACAGTTGAAGGGGGTCGTAATATGTAATAGGGAGACATCAATCTAGACCATCACACAGGAATTACAAACTCCATCAGCATCCTCTGCAAGACTATGACAGTTATTCGGGAGGTGAGAAAACTTGGATTTCATGGTCGTGAGGCTGCTCATAAGCCACACATCACTTCGGTAAACGCCAAACGACGCCTCGCTTGGTGTAAGGAGCGTAAACATTGGACGGTTGAACAGTGGAAAAACGTTGTGTGGAGTGACGAATCACGGTACACAATCGGGCGATCCGATGACAGGGTGTGAATATGGCGTATGCCCGGTGAACGTCATCTGAGTGCGTGTGTGGTCCCAATAACAAAATTCGGAGGCGGTGGTGTTATGGTGTGGTCGTGTTTTTCATGGAGGGGGCTTGCACCCCTTTTGGTTTGCGTGGCATTTTCACAGTACAGGCCTACACTGCTACACCGATGTTTTAAGCACCTTCTTGCTTCCTACTGCTGAAGAGCAACTCGGGCATGATGACTGCACCTTTCAACACGATCGAGCACCTGTTCATAATGCACGGCCTGTGGCGGAGTGGTTACACGATAATAACATCCCTGTAATGGATTGGCCTGCACAGAGTCCTAACCTGAATGCTTTAAGACATCTTTCGGATGTTTTGGAATACCGACTTTGTGCCAGGCCTCACCGACCGACAATGCGCAACTCCGTGAAGAATGGGCTGCCATTCCCCAAGACACCCTCCAGCACCTGACTGAACGTATGCCTGCGAGAGTGGAAGCTGTCATGAAGGCTAAGGGTGGGCCAACACCATATTGAATTCCAGCATTACCGATGGAGTGCGCCACTAACTTGTAAGTCATTTTGAGTCAGGTGTCCGGATACTTCTGATCACATAGTGTATATATAGATTGTTCGCACGAAACTAGCAGCTGAATCTTTGTAATTAGTCTTTCACAGCCGGCCGAAGTGGCCGTGCGGTTAAAGGCGCTGCAGTCTGGAACCGCAAGACCGCTACGGTCGCAGGTTCGAATCCTGCCTCGGGCATGGATGTTTGTGATGTCCTTAGGTTAGTTAGGTTTAAGTAGTTCTAAGTTCTAGGGGACTGATGACCTCAGCAGTTGAGTCCCATAGTGCTCAGAGCCATTTGAACCATTAGCCTTTCACAAGTTACTTGCGTCTGTCGTCAAGGGTCTCGTAGTTCAGATTTTTCAGTATGTCCACCATGATCTCTCATGTGCCAAACATACATGTCAGCTCTCACGTTGCTCTTCTTTTGTATATGTTCAATATACCCTGTTACTCACCGAGTCAGATGGCGCACTGGTTAGCACACTGGATCCGCATTCGAGAGAACGACTGTTCAAACCCGCGAACGACCATCTTGATGTAGGTAATCCGCGATTTCCCAAAATCGCTTCAGGCAAATGCCGGGACCAATGATCTCGTTGTTTGGTTTCCTCCCACGAATCAACCAACCAACCCTGTTACTCTTACTTCACAAAGTTCTACATTTGTAGACATTAGGGAATGATTTTCATAGTATTACAGGGATCTATGGAGGGCAAAAACTGTGGAGGAAGGGAAGAGATTGGAATACATCCAGCAAATAACTGAGGACGTAGGTTGAAAGCGCTACTCTGAGATGAAGAGGTTGGCCCGGAATAGGAATTTGTGACGCGCCGCATCAAACTAGTCAGAAGACTGGAAGGTAAACGATCTCTGGTCTAAATTACATTTCCCCATTTCCCCAGTATCCTACCAATGATTCCCTGTCTGCCACTCGCCTTACCTACGACAGATCCAATGTGATCATTCCATCTGATATCCCCAGAATTAATACACACAGCTATATGTGTTGACTGATTCCATTTGTGACTCACAAATGATGTATCCTTAGCATACCAATTTCCTGTTTCTTTGTGAGGCGTGTAGTTTTACATTTATGTTCATATAAAGTAAGTCGCCAATCTTTGCACCACTTTTAAGACTTGTCAAGATCTGACTCGATATTTTTGCAGATTTCTTCAGACAGTACTACAATATAAAACATGGACGCACTTCACTGGGCACGCATGAAGTTATTTTTACATCATACGATGACTCTACCTCCAAGATAACATCCTGTGGCCTCCCTACGAAGAAGTCCTGAATTCAATCATGAAATTTGTTTGTTTAGCGGCGTACTATTGTTAATAAACATTCACGAAGTACCAAGTTAACCTGTTTTCGGACGACAAGAAACACTGCTCGAGTTAGGTTTTGCTTGAATAATGTTTTCGGAACATGTACTAGTTGGTTCTCTCTCTCTCTCTCTCTCTCTCTCTCTCTCTCTCTCTCCCTCCCTCCCCCCTCCATAGCGATAGAAAGAGGCAGTATGGGGCAAGATACGGATGGGCAGACGGGCGGGTAGATACCTTAGTTGGTAGACGGATGGACAGATATCCATCCGTCTAACCAACTTACCTACCTCCCTACCTAGATAGAGTATCTGCCTATCGAACAACCTACGTCTCTGCCTGTCTAACCATTTGTATATTGCCTCATACTGCTTTCTTTCTATTGCTTCCACTCTTCTCATCTCTATATTTCTTGGTAACACAGTCTGCTTAATACATGAACTACTGGTATATAATACTAATTACAATATGCTGTCACAATGTCTCTGGAGACAATAGTGATAGCCTTTAGTAATTTTATAAAGAACAATCTAGACTAAATTTAATTTCAAGTGAATGCCACAGATTCAGTATAATTGGTCATCTTCAGATACAAAGTAGAATAAATAGAAACAAAACCGTTAATTGCTACCTATCATCCAAGATATCTGTAGTAGTACACGACAGAAACAGATATAGATAACTGTATCATGTGACCTAATACACAGGACTGTTACTGGCCTCAGCTGGACTGTAAAATTCGTAGCTTATGCGAATGATTGATGATGGTAGAAGATGGTCGACGATGATTATTGTGACGATGATGAATATGATTATTTCCTCGTTTGAGCTACTTCCAAATCTGCAAAGATGTAGCATAGTTGGCATACCAACTAAAATATAGTAAGATATTATGAAATATGACATGTTTTAAGCAGCCCAGTGTGTGTTATATTCTCTCAAATTCTCTCATATTCTCTCAGATATGCTAGATAGTGGCAATGGAAATGAAGTCGAAAGAAGTAAACCTGCTCTCACCTGGATGATGGGTCTACAGTGCTTTGCTACGTTGTCCCATAGAAAGTAGTATGCCCTAGTATTCCTCTGATATCACAACTGTGTTATCTAGCCAATTTGACATGAGGAAGAATGTTCGAAAAGGGGAAAGAAATTAGGTGGCAGAACGAAAGATTGGATGAGAGGAATATTAAGGTGGGTGGAAGGTTAGATGGAAGGCTGAGAAAAAGAGGAGGACTGAAGAAGAACAGATATTTAATTAGGAATAAGATTGGCATAGTTCAATGCCAGGATGGAGCGAGGATGAAGGGCTATGGGGGAAAGTAGGAAAGGAGGAAAAGAGGAGGCACATTAGCAAAAAGAGGAGTTGGCAAGAGACGGTTACCAATGGTAAGTTATAGACTAGAAGGGGATATGTGAGGAGGAGAGGATGCTTTTCATCAAGAAGAGAGGGAGGAAAGAAATGCCAGAAGGGAGGAAAGAATCAAGGAATATTAAGAGAGAGGAAATACGGGAAGATCTGTGGTTAAACTAGCCAGGTGGTATGAAAGACATACAGCAAGTGAACAATGACTTTACTGCTCACAAAGTGTGCATACTTTGTGATAAATAAAGTCATTCTTCACTTGCTCTATGATTTAGTATACGACCTAGCCAGCTTAATGACAGATCTACGCACATTTAGTAGAATGGTCACTAGACTCCTAAGCTACTGTTTCTCAATTTGTTATAAAAAGAGGAAGTTGCTAATAGGGAAGTTAGGAGGAATGGAACTTAGGTGGGTATGAGGCTAGAAGGAAGCGAAGTTAATCTGGTAGAGGGTTAGGAAAGAGTACAGTTAACAGAGAGAAAAGTAAGGAATTTGGGATTTGTGGAGGAGGGTAAGTAAAGTGGAAGGGAGGTTAGGAAGGAAGGGTGATAGGAAAGTAGGCTAAATAAGAGGTAGGTTGAAAGTTAGAAGAGATTGTGTCCAGGAGGGATACAAGTTATGTGAGTGGAGAGTTGCAATTTATGTGGTTTAGAGGAGAGAAGCAGTCACATCAACGAAGTAATTCAGCTTGGAGGCTAGTATTGAGGGAGATTACGATGGAGGTAAGCAAGTTGGGTGAAACTTTAGGTGAAATGGGGTTTAAGAGGGAAGGAAGTAAGATGAATCAGAGATTATGAGGGAGAGAAGTAAGGTGACTGGTATATTTGTAGAGAGGGAGATCAGGGGGGAGGGAAGTGAGACAGCTGGTAGGTTTTGGTGGAAGAATGTTGGGGAAGAGGTTAGTAACATATGCATGGGATGACAGGAAAGAGGGACTTAAGAAAGTAAGGAAGTCAGATTGGTGGGAAATTAAATGGGTGGGAATTAGATGGTCGGAATTTAGATGAGTAAGAAGTTAGACGGTGAGAAGTTAGGCGGGTAGGGAGTTAGGTGGGTGGGGAGTTAGGTGGGTGGGTAGTTAGGTGGGTGGGGAATTAGGCATGTGGGGAATTAGGCATGTGGGGAGTTAGGCAGGTGGGGAGTTAGGCAGGTGGGGAGTTTGGTGGATGAGAAGTTTGGTGCGTGGGAAGTTTGGCGGGTAGGAACTTTGGCAGGTGAGAAGTTTGGTGAGTGAGAAGTTAGGTAAGTGAGAAGTTAGGCAGGTGGAAGTTAACTGGGTGGGAAGTATGGTGAGTGGGAAGTTAGGCACGTGGGAAGAGAGATGGGCGATAAGTTAGGAGTGACATAACTAAGATGAGTAGGAGATTAAAATGAGTTTCAGGAGGGAAGAAAATAATCTGCAAGGGATGTTAGGAGGGAAGAAAGTTAGGAGAGGAAATTTAGGTACAAGTGAGGTAAGAAGGGAAGTTAGTGGGGAGGGAAGTAAGACAGCTGTGAGGTTAGGAGGAAGAGACGTTAGGAAATACTCATAGATTAAGTAAGAGGTGAACGAGAGGATAAGAGAGATGGAGCTTAGGAGGAGTGGAAGCTGTGTGGATGTGTGTGTGTGTGTGTGTGTGTGTGTGTGTGTGTGTTTTAGGCTAACAGAAGGAATGGACCAGTATTTTCAGGTGGTAAGCTAAGATTGGTTGCAGTCCATTCAGGAAAACCACTGTACACCTGAGAGTGGCTGACTGGATAGTAAAGTCGCATCCAGTAATCCTCGCCCACAGTTTTGCTCATCTTGCTGCCTCAGGCGCTGGTAAACATTTGAGTTTGCCGTACCATAGCCATAGGGGAGCTTTGCTAATTACGTCGCTGTAGTGGGGAAATTAAAACGAATGAAGGAGAGACGAAAGAACACATCTAGTGGGGAAACCGCCTCGACAAGTAATTTTCAATACTGCATCACTCTACTTTCTGAGGGCTCGTTATTGTTCTATATTAAGCTCTTTACATTCAGCTGTTGAGTTTTGTTTTCGTTTCTAGCACTGAGAAATAAAAATCTGAGAGCTGTCCTGCACTAGAAAAAGATTGCTTCTCTATTATCAATAAGGACTTAAAAATAAAATTCCTAGAAGACTGTTGCTCTCCTAGTTTTTGTGTGGAAATCTTGATGAAATGCACTGACGTGAAGTCTTCCATGTCTGATTCTGTGAAGTGAATCGATGAGAGGGGATTAAATTGAAAAATGAACGTAATTTGGGAACGCAAAGAATTCCACAGTTTTTAATTAAAAAGAGCCTGCGAGACGGATTGTACACGTCTCCAGTTCTCTCTCTCTCTCTCTCTCTCTCTCTCTCTCTCTCTCTCTCTCTCTCTCTCTCTCCTCTCTCTTTATTTCTCTCCCCCTCTTTCCCTCCCTTCTTCTTTTCCGGCGCGGAATAACGGAAATGTGGTTGAAGCTAGCTCATGGGATTTCAGCGTCAGGAGGGAGAAAGGGCCGAAAATATGAACAATAGAAGTCCAGACAGACCGTTGGAAATGCACCGCCACTGCATGTTCCAGCCAACCACACATCCTGAATAATTTTTTCTGAACTTCTAGGAGTGGAATGCATTTTTCACGATACATCACCACAGGAGGGTACGCAGTAAAAACTACTGAATGTTTCAAAATGCCATTAGACTTCGTGAATAATTTAATAATTCTGATACTAAGAAAGAAATCGAGTTGGATGTGTGGGTGTTATATATTCCTGTCAGAGAGGTCACAGTTCGTATTAATTGATGGAAAGCCATCGAGTAAAACAGGAGTGATTTCTGGCGTTCCCCAAGGTAGTGTTACAGGCCCTTTGCTGTTCCTTGTCTGTATAAACGATTTGGGAGATAATCCGAGCAGCCATCTTGTTTTCAGATGACGCTGTCGTTTATCGACCAGTAAAGTCGTCAGAAGATCAAAAAAATCGCAAAACGATTTAGAAAAAATATCTGTTTGGTGCGAAAATTGGTAATTGACCCTAAATAACGAAAAGCGTGAGGTCATCCGCGTGAGTGCTAAAATAAATCAGTTACTCTCTAGTTACACGATAAATCAATCAAATGTAAATGTTGCAAATTCAACGAAATACCTAGCAATTACAATTATGAGGAGCTTAAACTGGAAGGAACACACAGAAAATTTTGCGATGAAGGCTAACCAATGACTGTGTCTTTTTGGCAGGACACTTAGAAAATGTAACAGACCTACTAAGGAGACTGCCTACACTACGCTTGTCCGTCCTCTTTTATAATACTGCTGCGCGGTGTGGGATCCTTACCAGATAGGAGTGACGGAGCACATCGAAAAAGTTCAAAGAAAGGCAGCACGTTTTGTATTATCGCGAAATATGGGAGAGAGTGTCACAGAAATGATACAGGATTTGGACTGGAAATCATTAAAAGAAAGGCGTTTTTCGTTGCGACGGAATCTTCTGACGAAATTCCATTCACCAACTTTCTCCTCCGAAGGCAGAAATATTTTGTGGACTCTGATTTACACAGGGAGAAACGATCGCCGTGATAAAATAAGGGAAATAAGAGCTCGCACAGAAAGATATAGGAGTTCGTTTTTCCCGCGCGTTAAACGGGATCGGAATAACAGATAATTTTGCAGATGGTTCGATGAACCGTCTGCTACACACTTAAATGTGATTTCCAAAGTATCCATGTAGATGCAGATACAGATGAAGAGTGAAGCGAGTGTAGGTAAGAGCTGAACATCAGTTCAACGTTTTATTTTAGTTTTACCGATCGTAATGATTTAAAACAGCCCTTGATTTTCGGAGGTAATCTTATAGTGTTTATATTTACGTTTCTTCCGTGCAGATCGTAAATATGGGCAGAATAAGGAAGTTTAACAACAGGAATAAGTTTAAAGGTACGAGAGGACCTCTGTCAATTTTTCTGTTCCAAAGGCCCCAAGTCATTGTGTAAGTTTCGGAGGGCTACTGTACTTAGTGATGAAAGTAGACATAACAATCCCGTGCCAATGTCACTAAAAATGTTATAAATCAGCTATTCAGACTTAGCCAGTGAAAACTAGTGAAGCCTGGTAGTCAAGGAAGGCAAGATTTGGTTACGATTGTGGACAGGGCCGTAATCAGCTACTATTGGTTCTCTTTTGCAATTACACACATTTATTTTAAAACGGTAATTCCAAACTCAGCAATAAATCAAGATATCACACGTTATTATTTATGGAATAAACAACTGTGTAATTAACAGTGCTTTCAGTGCGTTCCAATTTACCAAATGAGCATAAAATACAGACACAGCAAAATAATGTTTTAAGAACAAGCCAATGTGATCCCAATTAGAATTTTAAGGCAAGTAACCACAGTCACGGCTGAAGGCCTTTAACTCGAAGAACGGCAATTATAAAAAAATTAACAAACACACTGTAAAAACAGCAACGCAATAACAAAGGTTAATTTCAAAAGACAGGCAACTGATCGCCAAACGGGTGACACAAAATGATGATAAACTTGGTAGCACAACCATTTAATCCTGCTGTAACGCCAAGAATGGCAATTATATAAAAATTTAGTAAAATACAATAAAACGGCAAATACAGGGCTATTACAAATGATTGAAGCGATTTCATAAATTCACTGTAGCTCCATTCATTGACATATGGTCACGACACACTACGGATACGTAGAAAAACTCATAAAGTTTTGTTCGGCTGAAGCCGCACTTCAGGTTTCTGCCGCCAGAGCGCTCGAGAGCGCAGTGAGACAAAATGGCGACAGGAGCCGAGAAAGCGTATGTCGTGCTTGAAATGCACTCACATCAGTCAGTCATAACAGTGCAACGACACTTCAGGACGAAGTTCGACAAAGATCCACCAACTGCTAACTCCATTCGGCGATGGTATGCGCAGTTTAAAGCTTCCGGATGCCTCTGTAAGGGGAAATCAACGGGTCGGCCTGCAGTGAGCGAAGAAACGGTTGAACGCGTGCGGGCAAGTTTCACGCGTAGCCCGCGGAAGTCGACGAATAAAGCAAGCAGGGAGCTAAACGTACCACAGCCGACAGTTTGGAAAATCTTACGGAAAAGGCTAAAGCAGAAGCCTTACCGTTTACAATTGCTACAAGCCCTGACACCCGATGACAAAGTCAAACGCTTTGAATTTTCGCCGCGGTTGCAACAGCTCATGGAAGAAGATGCGTTCAGTGCGAAGCTTGTTTTCAGTGATGAAGCAACATTTTTTCTTAATGGTGAAGTGAACAGACACAATGTGCGAATCTGGGCGGTAGAGAATCCTCACGCATTCGTGCAGCAAATTCGCAATTCACCAAAAGTTAACGTGTTTTGTGCAATCTCACGGTTTAAAGTTTACGGCCCCTTTTTCTTCTGCGAGAAAAACGGTACAGTACACGTGTATCTGGACATGCTGGAAAATTGGCTCATGTCACAGCTGGAGACCGACAGCGCCGACTTCATCTTTCAACAGGATTGTGCTCCAGCGCACTTTCATCACGATGTTCGGCATTTCTTAAACAGGAGATTGGAAAACCGATGGATCGGTCGTGGTGGAGATCATGATCAACAATTCATGTCATGGCCTCCACGCTCTCCCGACTTAACCCCATGCGATTTCTTTCTGTGGAGTTATGTGAAAGATTCAGTGTTTAAACCTCCTCTACCAAGAAACGTGCCAGAACTGCGAGCTCGCATCAACGATGCTTTCGAACTCATTGATGGGGACATGCTGCGCCGAGGGTGGGAGGAACTTGATTATCGGCTTGATGTCTGCCGAATCACTAAAGGGGCACATATCGAACATTTGTGAATGCCTGAAAAAACTTTTTGAGTTTTTGTATGTGTGTGCAAAGCATTGTGAAAACATCTCAAATAATAAAGTTATTGTAGAGCTGTGAAATCGCTTCAATCATTTGTAATAACTCTGTGCAATAATAAAACACAAGGGCTAGTCACAGACGGTGCTCCAGGGCTCGACCTATGAGTAGGTAGCTACTGCTATGGTCACAGGATCGAATCCTGCCTCGGGCATGGATGTGTGTGATGTCCTTAGGTTAGTTAAGTTTAAATAGTTCTAAGTTGTAGGGGACTGATGACCTCAGATATTAAGTCCCATAGTGCTCAGAGCCATTTCAACCGTTTTGAAGTCTTTTTTATTTAAAATGAAATTCCCCCGGCTGCACTTAAGATTTTATATTTATTTCGCTGCTAGTTTCGATGTTGCGTCAACACCATCTTCAGACCCGCACACTTCGATGAAATCAGTTGTTTGTGGCTCAGTCTAGAAGTCCGAGGTGAGACCAACATGTGACTGAAAGTAAATATAAAATCTTGAGTACAGCTGGAGGAATTTCATTTTCAATAGAAATTATACAAGCTGTGTCCCACCTTCATCCAGTTTAAATATGGATGTACGAAGATTTTGACGTCTATCCTCCAGACCGCTTCATCTCCGAGTAACTACTGCGTCTTTCTTCCTTCTGAATCTGCTAACTGTATTGATCTCTTGGTCTCCCTTTATGATTTTTAACACCACCCCCTTCCGCACACACACTTCTTTCCAACACTGAAACGGTGATACCTTAATGTCTCAGTATGTGTCATATCAACTGATTCCTTCTTTTATTCAAGTTGCGCCACAAATTTCTTGTCTTTCCAGTTCTGTTCAGTACCTCCGTTTTAGTTACATGATCAACCCATCTAATCTTCAACATTCTTCTTAAGCACACCATTTCGAAAGCTTCCATTCTCTTCTTGTCTAAACTGTTTATCGTCGATGTTTCAGTTCCATACATGGCTACAATCCTAACACTTAAATCTACACTCGATGTTAACAAATTTCTCTTCCTGAGAAACGCTTTTCTTGCTATTGCCACTGTAAATTTTATATCCTCTCTACTTCGGCCATCAGCAGTTATTTTTCTACCCAAATATCAAAACTTCTCTACTACTTTCAAATGCCTCATTTCCTGATCACCTGATTTAATTCGACTACCCTCCGTTATGCTCATTTTGCTTTTGTTATGGTCACATTCTCCATTCAAGACACAGTCCATTCCATTACAATGCTCTTCCAAGCCCTTTGCTGTCTCTGATTCAGTCAGGAACCACACTGCTGCTACGGTCACAGGTTCGAATCCTGCCTCGGGCATGGATGTGTGTGATGTCCTCAGGTTAGTTAGGTTTAAGTAGTTCTAAGTCTAGGGGAGGGGACTGATTACCTCAGATGTTAAGTCCCATAGTGCTCAGAGCCATTTGAACCATTTGCTGTCTCTGACAGAATTAATTTGTGGTAAGATCCAATGGGACTTAATTGTTGAGGTCATTGGTCCCTAAGCTTATACACTACTTAATCTAACTTAAACGAACTTACTGTAAGGCGAACACACACACACACCCATGCCCGAGGGAGGACTCGAATCTCCGACGGGGGTGGGCGGGGGGGGGGGGGGGGGGGGGAGAGCCACGTGAACCGTGAAACCGAAGACAGAATTCCAATGTCATCAGCAAATCTCAAATATTTATTTCTCTTCCCTGAACTTTAATTACTACTCCAAATTCTTCTTTGTTTCCTTTACTGCTTGTTCAGTGTAGAGATTGAATTGCATCTGGTATTGGATGCAACCCTGTCTGACTCCCTTCACATGCCCCTCAACTCTTACTACTACCGTTAGGTTTCTCTCACGTTGTAGATAGCCTTCCGCTCCCTGTATTTTATCCCTGTTACCTTTAGAATTTCAAAGAGAGTATTCCGGTCAACACAGTCAAAAGCTTTTTCTAAGTCTACAAATGCTATAAACGTGCGCTTGCCTTACTTTGACTTATCTTCTAAGATAGTCATAGTGTCAGTAATGCCTCGTGTGTTCCTGCACTTCTACAGAATCCAAACTGATCTTCCCAGACGTCGGCTTCTTCCATCTCCTGTAAAGAATTCGTCTCAATATTTCGCAACCACGACTTATTAGACTGATAGAACGGAAATTTTTACACCTGTCAGCATCTGCCTTCTTCGGAATTGAAATTACTACATTCTTTTTGAAGTCCTGTGTCATACATCTTGCATACCAGATGGAAGAGCTTTGTTATGGCTGGCTCTCCCAAGGCTATCGGTAGTTCTGATGGAATATCGTCTGCTCCTGGAGCCTTGTTTTGGCCTTACTCTTTCAGAGCTCTGTCAAATTCTTCTCGCAGTATCACATCTCCCGCCTCATCTTCATCTTCGTCCTCTTCCAGTTCTATAATACTGTTTTCCACTCCATCTCCCTTGTATGGATCCTCTACATACTGGTCCCACCTTGCAGCTCTCCCTTCATTCCTCTGGACCGATTTCCCATCTGAGCTCTTGATATCTATACAGCTGCTCCTCTTTTCCCCGAAGGTCTCTTAAATTTTACTGTAGCCAGCATTTCTGTACTCAGTACGCTTGAGGCGAAGTAAGGAGGGATGACACTGGAGAGTGGATGGCTCGAAAGGAATGATTTGAAGTGACGAATCACGTTATGGCCTTTGGCAGTTCAGTGGAAGATGGTTGGTTTGGTGACTGTCTGGGGAATGTTACCTGCCACTAAATGTAGTGCCAACATTGAACTGCGGACGAAACAGCGTTACGGTAGAGGGGTGGTTTTCGTGTTTAGGGTGTGCTCGCAACAAAACGCTAAATGCGGAATGACATGAAAATTTTTTACAGTATTGTGTGCTGAGTACAGCAGACGAACAGTTCCGAGACGATAGATAACTCTCTGTATCACCCTGTCATAAGGCAGTATATCTCAGGCACGAGAACATTCCTGAAACGGACTGACCTGCACAAAATCGTGACCTGAACCCATGGTAACGTATTTGGGATGAGTTAGGACGACGACTTCGCTCCAGATATCAGTCTTGAATAATTTCTGGTTTCTGTTCTTGATGAAGAATGGGCTTCCATTCCTCCACAGACACTCAAATACGACACTGGAAACGCCCCAGAAGAACCAAGCCTCCATAATGGTAACATGTGAACGCTTAATATATTACTGCCTACTGACAGGTGCAAGCTATAGGTAAATGGTAAATGTGTGTGAAATCTTATAGGACATCAGTCCCTAAGCTTACACACTACTCAACCTAAATTATCCTAAGGACAAACACACACACACCCATGCCCGAGGGAGGACTCGAACCTCCGTCGGGACCAGCCGCACAGTCCATGACTGCAGCGCTCTAGACCGCTCGGCTAATCCCGCGCGACCAATCTATAGGGAAAGGCGGGTAATATACATATGTAAAAGAACCAAGAGGGTATAATAAAAGTGGGAGACGAAGAACGAAGTTGTCGGATTAGAAAGGGTGTAAGAGATAAACGTAGTTTTTTCGCCCCTACAGCTCAATTCTCAGAAGGAGTTGTTGATGTTGTGGTCTTCAGTCCTGACACTGGTTTGATGCAGCTCTCCATCCTGCTCTATCCTGTGCAAGCCTCTTCATCTCCCAGTACCTACTGCAACCTACATCCTTTTGAATCTGCTTAGTGTATTCATCTCATGGTCCCCCCCACCCTTGAACCATGGACCTTGTCGTCGGTGGGGAGGCTTGTGTGCCTCAGCGATACAGATAGACGTACCGTAGGTGCAACCATAACGGAGGGGTATCTGTTGAGAGGCCAGACAAACGTGTGGCTCCTGAAGAGGGGCAGCAGCCTTTTCAGTAGTTGCAGGGGCAACAGTCTGGATGATTGACTGATCTGGCCTTGTCACACTAACCAAAACGGCCTTGCTGCGCTGTTGCTGCGAACGGCTGAAAGCAAGGGGGAACTACAGTTGTAATTTTTCCAGAGAGCTTGCAGCTTTACTGTATGGTTAAATGATGATGGCGTCCTCTAGGGGTAAAATATTCCGGAGGTAAAATAGTCCCCCATTCGGATCACCGGGAGGGACTACTCACAAGGGAACCTCCCCATCGCACCCCCCTCCGATTTAGTTATAAGTTGGCACAGTGGATAGGCCTTGAAAAACTGAACACAGATCAATCGAGAAAACAGAAAGAAGTTGTGTGGAACTATGAAAAAAACAAGCAAAATATACAAACTGAGTAGTCCATGCGCAAGATAGGCAACATCAAGGATAGTGTGAGCTCAGGAGCGCCGTGGTCCTGTTGTTAGCGTGAGCAGCAGCGGGACGAGAGGTCCTTGGTTCAAGTCTTCCCTCGAGTGAAAAGTTTACTTTCTTCATTTTCGCAAAGTTATCTGTCCGTTCGTTTATTGACGTCTCTGTTCACTGTAATAAGTTTAGTGTCTGTGTTTTGCGACCGCACCGAAAAACCGTGCGATTAGTAGACGAAAGGACGTGCTTCTCCAATGGGAACCGAAAACATTTGATCGCAACCGATTCCTCCACAGGAAACACGTCTGATATATTCTATACAACACTGGTGACGGCATGTGCGTCACATGACAGGCATATGTTTTCGGCCCACCTAACGTGTACACTTGGCGGGCGAATGGGTAAAAAGATTCTTATACCTTTCGATGCTTGTTTAGGTGTAGCGTCCCCAAACTACGGCGCAGTTGCCTCGCATCGGACGGACGGACGGACAGATAATAATTGTCTGAAAATAAAAAATTAAACTTTTCACTTAAGGGAAGACTTGAACCAAGTACCTCTCGTTCCGCAGCTGCTCACGCTAACCACGAGACCACGGCGCTCCTGAGCTCAGGCTATCCTTGATGTTGCCTATCTTGCGCATGGACTACTCATTTTGTATATTTTGCTTATTTTTTTCATAGTTCCACACAACTTCTTCCTGTTTTCTCGATTGATCTGGATTCAGTTTTTCAAGGCCTATCCACTGTGCCAACTTATAACTAAATCTGAGGGGAGTGCGATGGGGAGGTTCCCTTGTCAGGAGAAACAGAACTGGCAGTCTAAGGATCGGAACGTGGAATGTCAGACCCCTTAATCGGTCAGGTAGGTTAGAAAATTTAAAAAGGGAAATGGACAGATTAAAGATAGATGTAGTGGGAATTAGTGGAGTTCGGTGGCAGGAGGAACAAGATTTTTGGTCAGGTGAATACAGGGTTATAAATACAAAACGAAGTAGGGGTAATGCAGGAGTAGGTTTAATAATGAATAAAAAATAGGAGGCGGGTAAGCTACTACGAACAGCATAGGGAACGCATCAATGTAGCCAAGATAGACACGAAGCCCTCGCCTACCACAGTAGTACAAGTTTAAGAGACTGAAGAAATGTATGATCAGATAAAAGAAATCATTCAGATAGTGAGGTGAGACGAAAATTTTATAATCATGTGGGACTGGAATTCGATAGTAGGAAAAGGAAGAGAAGGAAAAGTAGTAAGTGAATACGGAATGGGGGTAAGGAATGTAGAAGAAGGAGGAGTTACAGAAATAAAAGGTCAAAGAATGGAATCAAAGTTCAAGGTGAAAGGATATCAGTGATAAGATCTGCCGATGGTATCCTCAGTGGAGGTGAAGAAGAATTACAGTATCCGCTGAATGGAATGAACAGTCTAATTAGTACAGAACACAGACCTCAGTAAAGCGAAGAAGGCGAAAGCAATGGGACCGCTACGGTCGCAGATTCGAATCCTGCCTCGGGCATAGATGCGTGTGATGTCCTTAGGTTAGTTAGGTTTAAGTAGTTCTACGTTCTAGGGGACTGATGACCTCAGATGTTAAGTCCTATAGTGCTCAGCGCCATTTTTGAAAGCAATGGAAAGTAGCAAAAATGAGAACAGCGAGAGACTTAATATCAGGATAGGTGACCACGAAGTAGGTCAAGTTAAGGAATTCTAATGCCTAGATAGCAGAATAAACCATGACGGTCGGAGCAAGGAGGACATCAAAAGCAGACTAGTACAGCATTCCTGACCAAGAGTAGTCTAGTATTATCAAACATACGCCTTAATTTGAGGACCAAATTTCTGAAAATGTACGTTTGGAGCACAGTATTGAATGGTAGGGAAACATAATCTATAGGAAAACCAGAAAAGAAGAGAATCGAAGCATTTAAGATGTGGTGTTACAAAAGAATACTGAAAATTAGGTAGACTCTTAAGGCAAGGAATGAGGAGATTCTGTTGTGTTGGCAGAAGAGCCAACACCGTGTTACTAGAGGAGGCCAAAATGCACGCGTTTTAGCTCACGCAGGCTGGCGTGAGGAGGGAAGAACTATACTGACGTGAGGTCTGGAACATGACAAGGAATTAGAATTCAGAAAGCGGACGTAATTACTTTGATACTTAACTTTAATCCATTAATAATGAACGTCGCTCTTGACGGTACATGAGTCACAATATTATCTGTTTAGAATAGTAACTGAATACGGCGCCTTGCTAGGTCGTAGCAAATGACGTAGCTGAAGGCTATGCTAAACTGTCGTCTCGGCAAATGACAGCGTATGTAGTCAGTGTAGCATCGCTAGCAAAGTCGACTGTACAACTGGGGCGAGTGCTAGGAAGTCTCTCTAGACCTGCCGTGTGGCGGCGCTCGGTCTGCAATCACTGATAGTGGCGACACGCGGGTCCGACGTATACTAACGGACCGCGGCCGATTTAAAGGGTACCACCTAGCAGGTGTCGGTGTCTGGCGGTGACACCACAGATTCTCCGTAGAATCGGTGAGAAACGGCATACGTGGAAAACGCTGACAAGAAGAAGGGACGCAACGGTAGGACATTTGTTAAGATATTAGGGGAATAACTTCCAAGGGTACTAGAGGGAGCTGTAGAGGTCAAAAACTGTAGAGGAGAACAGAGGTTGGAACACACCCGGCGAACAATTAAGGACGTAGGTTGCAAGTGCTACTCTGAGATGAAGAGGTTGATACACGAGAGGAATTCGTGGCGGGGAGCATCAAACCAGCCAGAAAACCCGTGACGCAAAGAAAAGAAAAAAATAAACAAAACAGGTGACCGGGTATTTTTCATCACGTAGATAGTATGCTTAGTAGCTGCAACAGCCCATCTGCAGGACGTTCTTAACTTTATACCGTGAGTAATACACACTGCACGCTTTTGGAGTTGGAAAACTTTAGCCTGATCGATGATTTTCTCCGAGAAGTAATCGGTATGAGGCGGTGGAACGAAATTAAGCGACGTGCACAAGCTTCCCTTATTTTTGTATCAGCTTCATCTGATAAATTCGCCTCAACGCTATGAAAGGAAGATAACGCACAGTGTCGTTGGCGATACGAGTGAAGTCTAAGGAAACTGGTTTTACTCCGCCCACCCTTAGACCAATCTCATTTTCCATGCAAGGAAGAAGGGGAAAGAAACAGGAACTTGGCATGAGCCCGCTCCAGGAAGTAGCTTCCATTTACCACAAATTCAATCGGCTGGAATTTAGAAGCCACCGAAGGCTTTTCCGGACTTTCCACGAGAGCTAAACGCAGTACATTTTTAATCGTCCGGAAGCTTCTGTGATCTCTCTCTCTCTCTCTCTTTCTCTGTCTGCCTCTCTCTCTCTCTCTCTCTCTCTCTCTCTCTCTCTCTCTCTCTCTCTCTCTCTCTCCCTCTCTCTCCCACCCTTCTCTTTGAGTAACTTGACAATTCTGAGCACGAAATTACTTCGCGAAACGTGACTCTGCAGACAGCGGAACTGTAATTTTTCACAGAATTTTCTCCTCCTGTTTCATTTATTTTTATTTCGTTTTCCTGTATTTTAAATTTTACTGACAGCTGCTTTTTACGTGTGCGGAATTTTTGCCCCGTTGTACTGAAGCTTAGTTGGTGACAGACAGCGAGAATGAAACTAAAAAAAAAAAAAAAAAAAAAAAAAAACTTGGCATAAAACTGATCGTCAGGTAGCGGAGTATCAGTCGACTAGTTGTAACAAACTTCAGAATATTTAGTTACATACTATTATAGGGACATCATAGACTGGATCTCCGTAATGTTTTTCATATCTAAAGAATTTGAAGTTTTTTTGTGACGTTAATTTCCTCAAGCAGTACGAAACACTTCTTAGAATACATAAAACACAAAAAATCGACTTTCAAGATTTCCGAGCACTGTCTATATCTACATCTACATGCCTTCTTTGAAAATGGCACTTAACTGCCTGACAGAGGGTTCATCGAACCAACTTCACAACAATTCTTTGGTATTCCACTCTCGAACAAGGCGCGGAAATAACGAACACCTGTATGTGTAAGTATACCGTAAGTATACTCGTATGTGACAGCCATATCATATTAGGATTTGATATATTGCACGCAACAGCAAAATACGTGTGTTGTAAGAACGTTTGTGTTAATTATAATTAACATGTAGAAAAAGTACAGTTACACATGCACACGTCTGTGTGAAATATGCTAGAGTTACACTTACTCTGCGCATTGTTTACGCTCAAAAAATGGTTCAGCTGATCCCGGCGGAGGTTCGAGTCCTCCCTCGGGCATGGGTATATGCGTTTGTCCTTCGGATAATTTAGGCTAAGTAGTGTGTAAGCTTAGGGACTTATGACCTTAGGAGTTAAGTCCCATAAGATTTCAGACACATTTCAACATTTAAAAAAAAAAAAAAAAAAAAAAGGTTCAAATCGGACAACATCTTAGGTCATCAGTCCCCTAGACTTAGAGCTACTTAAACCTAACTAAGCAAAGGACATCACACACATCCATGCCCGAGGCAGGATTCGAACCTGCGACCGTAGCAGCAGCACGGCTCCGTACTGAAGCACCTAGAACCGCTCGGTCACAAACGCCGGCCTGCTTACGTCTAAGAGCACCTTTTAAGGGGTAAGTAATACTGCAGATAAAAGTAAATGCGGTACCAAGAAAGTAAATTTGAAGTATCCCATGTCGCTTTCTGCATGTATATCAAACTACAATAAATATATGTTCTAATTCGTTAAGAAAATTAATAAGGCAGTGATCATACGGAAAGGAGGCTGATACTATTTAGGGATTTAGTTACAGCAGAAGTGTGTTATCGACTGTACAAGCCAGATCTACAGGAAATCATTATAGTGATAGCTCAGTGTAATATTAGTAATTTTCGCCTCACAAACATTAATATACGCTCAATAGTAAACGCCTGATGGCCTAAAGTTATCGAACAATAGTAAAGTAAAAGAAATGAACCATCGCATAGCAGCGACAGAATCTATTATTCTTTATCTTTGCCGTTCTTGCGCGGTGCCAGTAAAATCTCTATGTACATGTATCGATTTATGGTGTAAAAAAGAATTCTGTTGTTTCAAGACAAATGAGGCTTTTGGCGCCTCACCCTTTACTGTTTGTATTCCTTGAGAGGCGGACGCGGACTTGCTGCGTTCCGCAACTGTATTTTATATTCTATGTGTAAATATTGAGTGAAAATGCTAAATGGTATTTCTTTCACAATCAGAAAGCATGTAGTTTCTGGTAACTGATTACGAACAGACAGCATCAAGAGGACATTTTGACTTTTATGTATAAAGTATTTAACCACTATGGTCATCTATTGTAATTTAATATGAAAAGGTACGTAGCATTAAAAAAAACGTGTGTTAAAGATAAGTGTGCTTATTTTCGTAAATTAACCTTGATGATTCCATCTCCTTATTTAACCGAATGATAATTATTTTTGTGTTACTTCATCATCAGAAATTACGATCACGCTGATGGGCCGAACGCAGCATGAGGCAGAAGGAACATTATCGTTTTCCTATTATTTCTGAACCAACTTTTTCGTGTAGTGTTGCATTTCTTTTAAAGTCTATAAATCTTCTGGTCCCTTAGTGTTGATCCGGGTATGACTACATCGCGACTATAAAAAATGCACAGAAATGATAATGTTTGCCGGCCGAAGTGGCCGTGCGGTTGAAGGCGCTGCAGTCTGGAACCGCAAGACCGCTACGGTCGCAGGTTCGAATCCTGCCTCGGGCATGGATGTTTGTGATGTCCTTAGGTTAGTTAGGTTTAACTAGTTCTAAGTTCTAGGGGACTAATGAGCTCAGCAGTTGAGTCCCATAGTGCTCAGAGCCATTTGAACCATTTTTTTATAATGTTTCTTCCGAGCGATCTCAAATATATATATCAATATGCTGCTCTTATTCAGGTATTTAATGGTCAACGTATGTTATGATAATAGCGTAATAAATCCCTGATTCTGTTGCCAAGTGGCCCACCAAAAATATTCACCTTTTCGACATTAAAAAAAAAGTAACAATTCTTTTATTTTTGTCCCCCAAGAGCAACGCTACATCAGTCAAGCACACTGCCGCTGCCCGCAGTGTGTGACTGATGTGAGTTCACAGAATACTTTACACTGCAAACAGATAAACTGATTCATTTAAACAACGGACAGAGGCAACGCACGCCTGAATGAACTCTCTGAATATATTAGAAAACGCTTGTTTATACGGGACGAATCACCTAAGACTGGCACCGCAAATATTGCGAAAATGAAAAGTGCTACTGATTCACAGAATGGATTGGTAGTCATGGGTCGTATTGTTACCGAGTAAAGAGACTGCAATAATACTTTCAAAGTATTTTTTCTGCAAACGTACACCTAAATGGGATAACGCCAAATGACATCAAGAGACTAAAAGCGGGGTAGATTACAATGGCAGTGGTGGTGGCTGCAGGGTTTTAGTGCGAGTCGTTTACGAGATATTGTATTTTGAAAAGTTCCCACGGCGACTCGACTCTTGTACAATATCTGTGGTTGCAGACACTGAAGAACATCGCGAGTTGGTGCACTAGTGATCTCGATTTTGACCAGTAACGAGACAATTTTCCATCATAGGTTGTGTTCAAAATTACCGCCGGCAGCGGAAATACACGCTTCCAGTCTGTATGGAACGACTGCTGCACACGTGCTAGCATTGCAGCAGAGATGTCCCAGCAGGTTGCAGTAATACGTCGTTGCGTATCATCGGGTCTTGTTTCTATGTTCTTGTAGACAGCGTCTTTCAGCTTTCCCCACGGGATAAAATGGTTCAAATGGCTGTAAGCATTATGGGAGTTAACATCTGAGGTCATCAGTCCCCTAGATTAGAACTATTTAAACCTAACTAACCTAAGGACACCACATACGTCCATGCACGAGTCAGGATTCGAACCTGCGACCGTAGCAGCAGCGCGGCTCCGGACTGAAGCACCTAGAACCGCTCGACCACAGCGGCCGGCCCCACGGAAAAATATACAGGCGTCAAATACGGGGAACAGGCAGGCGAAGGTACACGGTTTCTGCGCCCGCAGCCCGTGGTCGTCCGGTAGTCTTCTCGCTTCCCACGCTCCGGTTCCCGGGTTCGATTCCCGGCGGGGTCAGGGATTTTCTCTGCCTCGTGATGATTGGGTGTCGTGTGATGTCCTTAGGTTAGTTAGGTTTAAGCAGTTCTAAGTTCTAGGGGACTGATGTTAAGTCCCATAGTGCTCAGAGCCATTTGAACCACAGGTTTTCTGCGTCTAATCCAACAATTTGAAAGCACAAGTTTGTTTGTGTGGCAAGTTTGTTTATGGAGCCGTCTTCCGCAGCAAGCATATAAATACTTGTTTTGTAAATAAAACTGCCTTTTCCTGCTTCTACTTAATTTATTTATCCCAGACGCGTTTCGCCTTACCTTGTTATAAGGCATCATCACTGGGATCTACCAGTATAACGATGCAGTTTTGTTAGTTTGAGATTATTGAACAGTTCATGTCACGATTTTTTTTTGTAAAATAGTAATTACTTACGATTCGCTGATCTGCGTTTCCTCACATCTGGTCTGGAGGCCGCCATACAAGCACAATTTTGAGTTCTGACCTTCTTCACACTGTTCACCATGTTTCTCATTCTTTTTTGTGGTGTACTGTTGTTCTTTTGCCACTCGATATAACTATTTCGCCGGACACTGCTTTTCACAACGTAAATATTGCGACTCCATTGCTGGTTTCCTCCTCTGGCATGTTTACCTACATGTTGCCAACTTAGGAGGGAGAGAGAGATAGAGAGACGAACAGTGCTTTTTTTTTTTGGGGAAGGTTGGTGGTTTGAATTGTAGCTGTTAGCGAGTAGTTGAAAACACCATACAATTCAAATCACCAACCTCCCAAAAAAAAAGCACTGTTCATCTCTCTCTCTCTCCCTCTCTCTCTCTCTCTTTCTCTCTCTCTCCCTCTCTCTCCCCTCTCATTTGTACAAAAGAATCATTACGTGAACTGTTTAATAATCTAAGACTAACAAAACTGCATCGTTATACTCGTAGACCCCACTGATCATACCTTAGACAAAACCAAGATAAAACGAAACGTGTATGGGACACATAAATTAAGTACAGGGTTATTACAAATTATTTAAGCGATTTCACAGCTCTACAATAACTTTATTATTTGAGATATTTTCACAATGCTTTGCACACACATACAAAAACTCAAAAAGTTTTTTTAGGCATTCACAAATGTTCGATATGTGCCCCTTTAGTGATTCGGCAGACATCAAGCCGATAATCAAGTTCCTCCCACCCTCGGCGCAGCATGTCCCCATCAATGAGTTCGAAAGCATCGTTGATGCGAGCTCGCAGTTCTGGCACGTTCCTTGGTAGAGGAGGTTTAAACACTGAATCTTTCATATAACCCCACAGAAAGAAATCGCATGGGGTTAAGTCGGGAGAGCGTGGAGGCCATGACATGAATTGCTGATCATGATCTCCACCACGACCGATCCATCGGTTTTCCAATCTCCTGTTTAAGAAATGCCGAACATCGTGATGGAAGTGCGGTGGAGCACCATCCTGTTGAAAGATGAAGTCGGCGCTGTCGGTCTCCAGTTGTGGCATGAGCCAATTTTCCAGCATGTCCAGATACACGTGTCCTGTAACGTTTCTTTCGCAGAAGAAAAAGGGGCCGTAAACTTTAAACCGTGAGATTGCACAAAACACATTAACTTTTGGTGAATTGCGAATTTGCTGCACGAATGCGTGAGGATTCTCTACCGCCCACATTCGCACATTGTGTCTGTTCACTTCACCATTAAGAAAAAATGTTGCTTCATCACTGAAAACAAGTTTCGCACTGAACGCATCCTCTTCCATGAGCTGTTGCAACCGCGCCGAAAATTCAAAGCGTTTGACTTTGTCATCGGGTGTCAGGGCTTGTAGCAATTGTAAACGGTAAGGCTTCTGCTTTAGCCTTTTCCGTAAGATTTTCCAAACCGTCGGCTGTGGTACGTTTAGCTCCCTGCTTGCTTCATTCGTCGACTTCCGCGGGCTACGCGTGAAACTTGCCCGCACGCGTTCAACCGTTTCTTCACTCACTGCAGGCCGACCCGTTGATTTCCCCTTACAGATGCATCCAGAAGCTTTAAACTGCGCATACCATCGCCGAATGGAGTTAGCAGTTGGTGGATCTTTGTTGAACTTCGTCCTGAAGTGTCGTTGCACTGTTATTATGACTGACTGATGTGAGTGCATTTCAAGCACGACATACGCTTTCTCGGCTCCTGTCGCCATTTTGTGTCACTGCGCTCTCGAGCGCTCTGGCGGCAGAAACCTGAAGTGCGGCTTCAGCCGAACAAAACTTTATGAGTTTTTCTACGTATCTGTAGTGTGTCGTGACCATACGTCAATGAATGGAGCTACAGTGAATTTATGAAATCGCTTCAATCATTTGTAATAGCCCTGTAGAAGCACGAAGAAGCAGTGTTATTTACAAAACAAGGATTTGGAAGCAATTCGTGAAGACACGCTGTAGTACTTTGAGCACTGTAGGCTGTACAGAAATCATGATGGTACCACAAGGTCCTCCTAATCTGCAGAAAAACATCTTCTCGTACCTATGCATAAAACATGTAGAGGCAGTACATATGTATATAATTCGCACATAATTTTATGTGTATTTGCGACAATCAGTCGTCACCTACCGATGGTCTACGGAGCCGAAACCCGATTGCTGCCCAAATAGAAACAACTTTTGCACAACATTAGAAAAGTGCCGTTTAATACTACTATTACGCACATTATCAGAAATTTTACCCGAGTCAACCGGGATACCATTAATAACGCATACCAGGATTACAGAAGCCACACGTACTAGCATATTTCGGGCTATTACGCCCTCGCCGAATAACAGTGGCTACTCAATGAGCTGTCAGTAGATTCAGAAGAAGCGTCCATGTGACTGGCTTCCAGATTTCACAGTAATATCTCAGCTCAGCGCGTTGTTTGATGTTCAAACGCCACGCGAACTCATTATCGGCTTTCTAGACAAAGGAATTCCGAGGCTACCCCAGTGGAGATATAAATAGCCACGGCATCGTAGGGGTGTCGTTTTCGCAACCTGCAGTAGCTGGGACTGCTGCGAAGCATCACGAAACTCACTTCTTAATAGCAGATATACGGTTATGGTAATTTAAGTAGAGAGAGACATACTTGTAAAGACTCCCCCCTCCCGCCCACGAATGTGCAAGAAATCGAAGTCCCATGTACAAAATAGCTTCAAACGTTTAAAGGAAAACTAGTTTTCACCGCAACTCGACGTTTATGACGTGATATCTTCTGAATTAAGTTCCTGACAGTCGTATCATTTTGCAGGTGGGTTCAATATTATGTGTGGATACAGGCTGCAAAATTTGTTGCGAATACAGTTAATATGAAATAAGCAATAAATTTTAAAACGTCATGCCGGATGCTGAATATTTACTGCACGCATAGCGAGAATGTAGTAAGTCATAAACCTTTCTCCCTTCATTATTTTCTTGGAGGGGACGGGAGGGGGAGGGTTTAAGCCAGATAAAATTTCATAAAACTTCGCCGGGTGCAAGTCTTTCGAGTTGACGCAACTTCGATGACTTGCGTGTCGATGACGATGAAATGATGATGAGAAGGACAACACAACAACTAGTCCCTGAGCGGAGAAAATCTCCGACCCAGTCGGGAACAGAACCCGGGCCGTTAGGTATGACATTCCGTCGCACTGACCACTCAGCTGCCAGGGGCGGACAATTTTTGACTAATATAGTCGCGGTAATTTGCACGATATGTGTTTACCTATTTCAACACATATACATATTTTCTAAAGTTGACACTTGACTTACTGTGTTAAACCTTTAACGTGCGATTGTATCTCTTACTGAGTAGATTACGACAGCATTCTTAATTTTCAAATTCAGTCAATAATTATACGAGAAATACTGGAAATCAATATTTTTCGCCAACTTGTCAGACAGCCAACTTGAAGCTGGAATTGCATGACGGGGTGACCGATTTAGAAGTTCAGTAATACAGATAACTCGTAGACATACGGTACACTGCACCGAAAGACATATAACACACAATATGCACAAGAAGAGGAAGGGAGGGCACTAAGAATGTAAATCCAGAGAGGACTGCTCTGTTTGTAAAGCTATTGAGGCAGGACTGCAGTTTTTCTACTCTAGTGCTGAACCTGTAAGCAATGAAGGAAATAAACTGTAGGTTCAGACTGACATTGAAGGCGGCAAAATATCAATGATCATAAATTCACTGTAGCTCCATTTATTGACATATGGTCATGACACACTACAGATACTTAGAAATACTCATAAAGTTTTGTTCGGCTGAAGCCGCACTTCAGGTTTCTGCCGCCAGAGCGCTCGAGAGCGCAGTGAGACAAAATGGCGACAGGAGCCGAGAAAGCGTATGTCGTGCTTGAAATGCACTCACATCAGTCAGTCATAACAGTGCAACGACACTTCAGGACGAAGTTGAACAAAGATCCACCAACTGCTAACTCCATTCAGCGATGGTATGCGCAGTTTAAAGCTTCTGGATGCATCTGTGCGGGGATATCAACGGGGTGGCCTGCAGTGAGCGAAGAAACGGTTGAACGCGGGCGGGCAAGTTTCACGCGTAGCCCGCGGAAGTCGACGAATAAAGCAAGCAGGGAGCTAAACGTACCACAGCCGACGGTTTGGAAAATCTTACGGAAAAGGCTAAAGCAGAAGCCTTACCGTTTACAATTGCTACAAGCCCTGACACCCGATGACAAAGTCAAACGCTTTGAATTTTCGGCGCGGTTGCAACAGCTCATGGAAGAGGATGCGTTCAGTGCGAAACTTGTTTTCAGTGATGAAGCAACATTTTTTCTTAATGGTGAAGTGAACAGACACAATGTGCGAATCTGGGCGGTAGAGAATCCTCACGCATTCGTGCAGCAAATTCGCAATTCACCAAAAGTTAACTTGTTTTGTGCAATCTCACGGTTTAAAGTTTACGGCCCCTTTTTCTTCTGCGAAAAAAAACGTTACAGGACACGTGTATCTGGACATGCTGGAAAATTGGCTCATGCCACAACTCGAGACCGACAGCGCCGACTCCATCTTTCAACAGGATGGTGCTCCACCGCACTTCCATCACGATGTTCGGCATTTCTTAAACAGGAGATTGGAAAACCGATGGATCGGTCGTGGCGGAGATCACGATCAGCAATTCATGTCATGGCCTCCACGCTCTCCCGACTTAACCCCACGCGATTTCTTTCTGTGGGGTTATGTGAAAGATTCAGTGTTTAAACCTCCTCTACCAAGAAACGTGCCAGAACTGCGAGCTCGCATCAACGATGCTTTCGAACTCATTGATGGGGACATGCTGCGCCGAGTGTGGGAGGAACTTGATTATCGGCTTGATGTCTGCCGAATCACTAAAGGGGCACATATCGAACATTTGTGAATGCCTAAAAAAACTTTTTGAGTTTTTGTATGTGTGTGCAAAGCATTGTGAAAATATCTCAAGTAATAAAGTTATTGTAGAGCTGTGAAATCGCAGTTGACATTGCTATCCTCAATGAAAGTGAGGAGGATGTATAGAACAAATTGAAATGAGTGAAGAGTCTGTTGGGCGAAGAATGTCGGCCGAGAGTAAACCAAACCGACACGAAACTAATAAGGAGTGACAGAATTAAGATTAGCGATGAACATACCGTGAAAGCTGGGAAGGAATTAGTAGAGAAATTCAAGGAATTCTGCTAGTTTTGAAGTAAAATCTCACATGATGTATAACGCGAGCAGGACATAAGAAAGGGGGTAGCATGGTCGAAGTGAGCATTCTCGTCGAAACAAGTCCGCTACTTCCCAAAATTAGCTTTAATTTGAGGACGAAATTTCATAGAACGTACGTTTTGGAGCACAGCACTAGATAGAAGAGAATAATGGGCTGTGGGCAAAACCGGAAAAGAAGACAGTCGTAGCGTTTGATACGTGTTGCCATGGAAGGATGTTGAAACTGTAGGTGGAGTATTGTGATAAGAAATTAAGAGGACTTTTGTAGAATCGATGGGGTGGGTAGGAGCTACGTGAAAGATAGTGACTACAAGAAGTGACACGATGATACGACATCTGCATCTACACTCCTGGAAATGGAAAAAAGAACACATTGACACCGGTGTGTCAGACCCACCATACTTGCTCCGGACACTGCGAGAGGGCTGTACAAGCAATGATCACACGCACGGCACAGCGGACACACCAGGAACCGCGGTGTTGGCCGTCGAATGGCGCTAGCTGCGCAGCATTTGTGCACCGCCGCCGTCAGTGTCAGCCAGTTTGCCGTGGCATACGGAGCTCCATCGCAGTCTTTAACACTGGTAGCATGCCGCGACAGCGTGGACGTGAACCGTATGTGCAGTTGACGGACTTTGAGCGAGGGCGTATAGTGGGCATGCGGGAGGCCGGGTGGACGTACCGCCGAATTGCTCAACACGTGGGGCGTGAGGTCTCCACAGTACATCGATGTTGTCGCCAGTGGTCGGCGGAAGGTGCACGTGCCCGTCGACCTGGGACCGGACCGCAGCGACGCACGGATGCACGCCAAGACCGTAGGATCCTACGCAGTGCCGTAGGGGACCGCACCGCCACTTCCCAGCAAATCAGGGACACTGTTGCTCCTGGGGTATCGGCGAGGACCATTCGCAACCGTCTCCATGAAGCTGGGCTACGGTCCCGCACACCGTTAGGCCGTCTTCCGCTCACGCCCCAACATCGTGCAGCCCGCCTCCAGTGGTGTCGCGACAGGCGTGAATGGAGGGACGAATGGAGACGTGTCGTCTTCAGCGATGAGAGTCGCTTCTGCCTTGGTGCCAATGATGGTCGTATGCGTGTTTGGCGCCGTGCAGGTGAGCGCCACAATCAGGACTGCATACGACCGAGGCACACAGGGCCAACACCCGGCATCATGGTGTGGGGAGCGATCTCCTACACTGGCCGTACACCACTGGTGATCGTCGAGGGGACACTGAATAGTGCACGGTACATCCAAACCGTCATCGAACCCATCGTTCTACCATTCCTAGACCGGCAAGGGAACTTGCTGTTCCAATAGGACAATGCACGTCCGCATGTATCCCGTGCCACCCAACGTGCTCTAGAAGGTGTAAGTCAACTACCCTGGCCAGCAAGATCTCCGGATCTGTCCCCCATTGAGCATGTTTGGGACTGGATGAAGCGTCGTCTCACGCGGTCTGCACGTCCAGCGCGAACGCTGGTCCAACTGAGGCGCCAGGTGGAAATGGCATGGCAAGCCGTTCCACAGGACTACATCCAGCATCTCTACGATCGTCTCCATGGGAGAATAGCAGCCTGCATTGCTGCGAAAGGTGGATATACACTGTACTAGTGCCGACATTGTGCATACTCTGTTGCCTGTGTCTATGTGCCTGTGGTTCTGTCAGTGTGATCATGTGATGTATCTGACCCCAGGAATGTCTCAATAAAGTTTCCCCTTCCTAGGACAATGAATTCACGGTGTTCTTATTTCAATTTCCAGGAGTGTACATCTACACTTCGCAAATGGTTGTGAAGTGATCTGCAAAGGGCATCCCTCGCTATACCACACCTAAGAGTTTACTCCTGTTCCATAAGCGTGTGGAATGCGAGAAGAATCATTGGTTAACTGCCTGTGTGCCTGTTACAATTAGCCTCACTTTTCCTCCGTGTCCCCTATGGGAGCGTTATCTAGGACCACGCGTTTCTCGCAGTTGCCATACTGGGGAAGCCTGCGGCACTTACCGGTCTGAAGTAACCTAGGCCTCTTGCTACGATACAAGTCCGTCTGTCACCACAAGCATCATTTCAAGTGGGCAGGCGGGAGAACAGTATGACTCTCTAGCAACAAGTTTACATGCTGTATATTCTTTCGGTTTCATAATCAAGATAAGATCTATACGTAGCGTATATATCCCGATAGTCTGTGCTAAAGGGTGCGAATTCGAGGAAGATTTTTAATGGAATGGTACAAGAAAGATCCAAGAAACATAAGAATTGGAACCAAGAAACGTCAGGCATCAAATAAACTTAAATTGCTTGGCATTCGCAGTTGACTTAGCGTTAATCCTTGTCCTTATACATAAAATTCTCGTGTCACAGTGCTAGTTGCCATACTCTTCCGAAACGGTTGCATCGATTCTGATGAAATATTACATGTATATTCGGTACGTCTGAGAATCGGTCGTAATCTATTCTTCATACCCCTAACTGATTAGAGTGGTCCACCCTAAAAAGTTTTTTCTTATTTTTTGGACAAAACTTATTTTTTTTATGATTTGGCATTACAAAATACACGCAACCCTAAATTTTCACCTTTCTACCACCAACCCATATTTTTAATAGCGATTTTAGTAATTTAATAATTTTCAACTCCGGTCGATAACTGATCAATTATCACTTGATCAGTTATCCCCGCCACGTGTCTACCGGTGATAGTCTTTCACTATTCGATAGATTGGTAATTGAAGAAAACGTACCAAAAGGAACAACTCGAATATCCCTCTTTGAGTCGACGTAACTAGACCGAGAAGTTAAACTAGGTACCTCGCGTCATTCGCCAAACCGACATTTAGGTCCAGCGCACACGCATCGATTTTTATCGTACGGAAATATATCGAACGATCAAATTCTTTCAGTGGAACAAAGAAGTTCCTATGCTCTTCTTTGTTCGTCTAAAAGAATTTAATCGTACATTATTTTTACGTACGATAAAAATCGATGCGCGTGCGCTTGGCTTTAGTCATAAGGCTGGCGAACACGTTTCGACACGAAACTGCCGCTAGTTTGTGTGCTCATGGTCGAGCCGCGTATGGGCTGCAATTGTTAAATCCGCGCGATCTACCGTAGAAACGCGAGAACTAATAGTGGCCGATAGTGCCGCACTTCCCCCTAAGCCTTTTCTCACCCCCTACACAGTTTTCGGCCATTATTATTGTTTGTGTCACGAGCTCCCGCCAACATCGGCTATTGCGTTACACATATACATTGTGTTACACGTATACATTATTCTTATAGACTAGGGATAATTTATATGGCAAAACAACGTTTGCCAGGTCAGCTATAACATATAAAGATTTTCAGAGGCGGAACGAAATTTGCCGCGTATAGCTAGTAGCTACTAAAATTCAAGAAGTCAGAAATCAGACAACAAGCCCAAAAAATATAGGAAAAAAAAGAACTGCATATATCATCCGAAAATACCAAGATAATAGTAGCCGATCCAATAATAATTAACCACATAATAGAAAATAAGAGGAAAGTAAAAACAGTGAAACTAAATACCTGGGAAAAATTATAACATGCAATTTGGGAAACCTGCAGCGAAAGAGAGAATTAACAAAATGATAAAACCTCAGAAATTTACATATCCTACATACAATAAGAATTGTCTATCGAAAACAAATCAAAACCTTACAAGATGGTGGTTCAACCCTAGGTGACAAACGAAAGTTAAACTCTGAAAAGTCACCTAGAAAAGCAGAATCGACAAAATTCTAAATGGCTCTGAGCACTATGGGACTCAACTGCTGAGGTCATTAGTCCCCTAGAACTTAGAACTAGTTAAACCTAACTAACCTAAGGACATCACAAACATCCATGCCCGAGGCAGGATTCGAACCTGCGACTGTAGCGGTCTTGCGGTTCCAGACTGCAGCGCCTTTAACCGCACGGCCACTTCGGCCGGCCAAAATTGTAAAAGCAGAGAGAAAGATAGTTAGGACATGCATAAATAAAAAAGTTTCAAGGAGATAGACACCAAATGAAGTGGTGTGCAAAAACTGGAGACCATTAGAGATAGAACTATGATCAAGCAGTTTGGTCCCTCCCCCCCTTCCCTTTAAACCAACCAACCCATTACAGGTGCCATAAGGAAAAAAAGGTTTCTTTTTTTGTCACATTGTGAAGACACCAGAAACAAGATAACGAAGAAAAATTAGAGAGTAACGTTGAGCAGAAAACAAGTAAGACGGATAAAGTAAATCAGGGTGGATATGGAAGAGCTAGACTTAATCCACGACAATTTGAAAAACAAAACAGTAAATTTAAAGAAACTGAAACACGTTAAGATTAGATTTAAGCAAAACATATAAAAACGACTAGCAATAAAAGGGATCAGATGAGGAACAACAAAAAAGATCAAAACAAATAAAGAGAAACTGGGCAGTTGTGAAAGAAAATCTGTTAAGGAAGATGACCAGAAAATGATAGACTGAAGCAGTCCAATTAGGAGTGTATGTATGCATAACCGTAACCGTGTTTTCAAATCTAAGCTTGAGACGTTTTATGTTTCGTGAATGTCCAATCCGTAGCGTTTATGAACTCCCAAGATGAAACAGTGATGTTTCCGTGAGCTGGCGGGTCTTGCGTTGTGATTGGCTGACAGAAGCTAACCGAAGCAAGCGTATTGTATTTGTTGGTTCTCGAACTTATACTTGTGCTTTAAGAAAATACGTAGTTTCAATGATGAAGTGCATTAAAGATCTCACCAAAATGCAGTACTTTTACACCAGTTTCTTGTGTCGTGTAGAAACATTTTACCACCCATTTGCAAGCACTTCATTTAATAGCTTAAATGGGTAGTTACAGCAAAGTAAACGGTTCTTATCGCTTATTACTTACCTTTATTCATTTGTTTATAGCCGAAGTCAGTTCATCTCCGCCTCTAGGCTGCAAATTGGTCTGTGACCATTTAATTAAAATTCGAACGATTCAATAGCTCCTTTTCAAGCACATGTTTCAAATTTTTGCCTAATAAATTGTCGGCTGATTTCATGTTTTGCTGTTTACAGACTCGCGATTCGCCGCAGTTATTTGGAAGAAAGTAAAACTCACTAGAAGTCAAGCACAATACATTGACAGAAAGAAACAAGGTAATAACGGTAACTGAACATTTTTCGCGTGCGTATTTCCTCCTGTGTTCATTCGCGAAGCTCTTCGTTCGTGGTTACATTTAATACCACAGTATTTCAGTGCTCTCTAGCGAGAATTTTACAAACTTATTTATACAGCGGGTACAACTGCCAATGACGTAAACGATATCTGTCTATAGCACTATCAAAACATTAATACCGAACGCCAATTAATGACGTTGTTGTTGATGTGGTCTTCAGTCCTGAGACTGGTTTGATGCAGCTCTCCATGCTACCCTATCCTGTGCTAGATTCTTCATCTCCCAGTACCTACTGCAACCTACATCCTTCTGAATCTGCTTCGTGTCTTCATCTCTTGGTCTCCCTCTATGATTTTTACTCTCCACGCTGACCTCCAGTACTAAATTGGTGATCCCTTGATGCCTCAGAACATGTCCTACCAACCGATCCCTTCTTCTAGTCAAGTTGTGCCAAAAACTCCTCTTCTCCCCAATCCTATTCAATACCTCCTCATTAGTTATGTGATCTACCCATCTAATCTTCAGCATTCTTCTGTAACACCACATTTCGAAAGCTTCTATTCTCTTCTTTTCCAAACTATTTATCGTCCATGTTTCACTTCCATATATGGCTAGACTCCATACAAATACTTTCAGAAACGACTTCCTGACATTTAAATCTATACTCGATGTTAACAAATTTCTCTCCTTCAGAAACGCTTTCCTTGCCATTGCCAGTCTACATTTTATATCCTCTCTACTTCGACCATCATCAGTTATTTTGCTCCCCAAACAGCAAAACTCCTTTACTACTTTAAGTGTCTCATTTCCTAATCTAATTCCCTCAGCATCACCCGATTTAATTGGACTACATTCCATTATCCTCGTTTTGCATTTGTTGATGTTCATATTATATCCTCCTTTAAAGCACTGTCCATTCCGTTCAACTGCTCTTCCAAGTCCTTTGCTGTTTCTGACAGAATTACAATATCATCGGCGAACCTCAACATTTTTATTTCTTCTCCATGGATTTTAATACCTACTCCGAGTTTTTCTTTTGTTTCCTTTACTGCTTGCTCAATATACAGATTGAATAACATCGGGGAGAGGCTACAACCCTGTCTCACTCCCTTCCCAACCACTGCTTCCCTTTCATGTCCCTCGACTCTTATAACTGCCATCTGGTTTCTGCACAAATTGTCAATAGCCTTTCGCTCCCTGCATTTTACCCCTGACACCATGAGGATTTGAAAGAGAGTGTGCCAGTCATCATTGTCAAAAGCTTTCTCTAAGTCTACAGATTCTAGAAACGTAGGTTTGCCTTTTCTTAATCTAGCTTCTAAGATAAGTCGTAGGGTCAGTATTGCCTCACGTGTTCCAATATTTCTACGGAATCCAAACTGATCTTCCCCAAGTTCGGCTGACGTATCAAAGCATAACACAGACATACTCTCATAGGTATTCAATTGCAAAGTTTCATCGGCTCAGTTTATTCCCCATTGATCGAAGCAGCGGAACGTGAAAATCGTGTGGAAATTGGTAGGACACCCTTAGGCCCTGATAGTTGACTATTCGGGAGGAGAATAAGAGCTGTATTCTATAGAATCCACGTCCCAAAGCCCCTGTCACATAGAGCTAACGGCCATTTCATTGTGCAGGCTTAAGACTAGCTACTACCTGTCCGAAAAACATGAATCCGTATCGACAGCTCCAGAAACGTTGGTGTAGGAAATTTTCGTAATGCGTCTGGTAATTTAAATACATTATTGACAAATATATTTTGGGGCGGCTCCGCCCTCAGAGCCTTTAACTACAAGTCGGGCCTTTGCAAAAGGCAGCAGTATATCCCTAGCTTCGTCACTAAATATTGGCTCTTTAAATTCTGTAAGCAGTCTGCCAGTTAAGATTTGTGAACATTTCCATGATGTTCTCTGGTGAGTTGAACAAGTGTGTGACCATTCGTGCCACCCTTCTTTATATATGATGAGTATTTCCTGTTAGTCCTATATGAGATGGCTTTCACACATCTGACCCATAATCTACGCATGTTGGGCAGAACGTTTTGTAAGGCACGATTTTGGGAATGAAGACAAGGATATTATCATTTAACGTCCCGTCGATAACGAGGTCATTGGAGATGGAGCACACGCTCAAATTAGGGAAGGAAGCGGAAGGAATTCGGCCGTGCCTTTCCAAAGGAACCTTCAAGCAGTTTGCCTTAAGCGATTTAGGAAAATCACGGAAAACCTAGATCAGGATTTTTTTGCATGTGCATCCTTTTAGCAGGAGGTCTCTGGGACGACGGCCGGTTACTATCGTGACAAAAAATAAAAACACCTACAGCCGTCCTTATGATTTTATTTTATTTTGTTGCTACCAGTTTCGACACTTCATTGCGTCATCTTCAGGCCGTTTTGATGGGTACAGGTTGATACGATCCCCATGCATAACCCATCAGTTGCCAGCATTACTGGATTCGCAGATAATCTGAAACACGCGTGTCAGTACTCCAACCACAGATGGGTTATGCATGGGGATCGTGTCAATTTGTACCGCATTATAACAGCCTGAAGATGACGCAATGAAGCGTCGAAACTGGTAGCGACAAAATAAAATAAAATCATAAGGACGGCTGCAGGTGTTTTAATTTTTTGTCACTAAATCAGGATGGCCGGACGCGGGTTTGAACCGTTGTCCTCCCCAATGTGAGTCCAGTGTGCTGACCACTGCACCACATCGCTTGTTCCCACGCTTTTAATGATGATGATGATAGATTTAAAACTTTCCCAGGGTACATATTGTTCCACAAAATTTGGGGCGAAGTGCCGGATGTTTGCAATTTCCTGCCACAATATTTCGGCGCAGAGTCTTTTGGCCATCTTCACGTGATACTAGCGAACACTCCCTGAGCTCCGGCACATGCGTGGTGGATTCACTTGTCGTTGCGGCTGTGCTACTTGAGCGCGTTCGATTCGGCTGTGACACGCGCCCTCCGTTGTGAATTCTCGCCGCATCGATGTCAATTCGATTGTCTTCCTGCGGTTCCATCACAGACCTACGCCAGCTACAAAGGACACGAAGGTTTTCGACAGTTGGATTCCATGCCGAATTCAATTGGTGACTGCCGTCACGATTAATAAGAGACATTGTCAGACAGCCGTATTTCCACGGATTCATTAATAATAGAACTCCAAAAATTATACGTATGGGCCACAATTTTTGTCTCATTGTATGTAATTCATGGCATGGCCAGTGGAAATATAGTGTTCGGTGATGGCAGACTTACAAGGCTGAAGAAGGCGAGTATGCCGCTGATGCGATCCTGCACCGAAGCGTCGTTTGCCCTATATAAGATCTGTCGCATTCACACGGAATTCTGTAAACACCTGCCTTGCGCAGCTCTAGGTCGTCTTTGACAGATCCCAACAACGACGAAATTTTTGCGGGTGGGTGAAAGATTGCTTTCACTTTATATTTTCTTATTATTCTGCCTATTTGCGCTGAAATATTACCAATATATGGTAAAGAGGCAGTCGTTTTAAAAGCCTCTTCCTCTTCTTTGTTCCGTCGTTTACAGGTCTGCAGCGCTCTCCCCACTTGCTGGGACGAGTACCCATTCTTCAGAAATATAGTCTGCAGGTGCTCCAGTTCCGTTCGCAAACTATCGGAGATAACGTGGGCTCGGTGAATCAACGTCTTCAAAACACCCATCGTTTGTGGCGGATGGTGGCAACTAGCGGCTTGCAAAGTGAAGGTCTGTGTGAGTGGGCTTTCTGTATACCGAATGACCGAGTTTGCCATCGCTCTTACGTCGCACCAATACGTCTAGAAACGGCAAGCAACCCTCCTTCTCTAACTCCATAGTAAATTTTATAATTTCGTCTATGAGGTGAGAGGTGCTCGACATCATGGTCATCAGCGCCCTGACGAAAAATCGGCATGCAAATCTCATGGGTGAGGACGAAGGCTTTCCCCACATGTGGAGCAGTTTATAATGTATTAAAGTCTGCCTCCCTTCCCCACCAATTGAGGAAAGAGGACTGATGGTTCACAAAATTTCACCACCCTTGTAACACTGAAATCAGTATCTGCGCGGATGGTGGGCAGATCTCCATCGAGACAGAGTGCTGCCCTAAGATCAGTATATAGGACGCATGTAGCCACAATACGCTGAACATAACTGGCACGCCACAAACTTCGCAGAGTGATGGATCCTCTCGCTAGAGGAGGAAGCCATATGTTAAAGGGCTATGCCCAATGAGCAGCCTGGTAAGCAGAATCTCCTTCTACCGGCGAGACTGACATGAAGTCCATCATGCCTTTGTGGTCGCTTTGAGCGACTGCAGTTAGCTGTCTGCACCTGCAACGATTCAGTGACCCGCTGACGCATGATGCATCTGTCAGAAAATGAGATAATGGCGTGCAACGGGATGGAACATTGATGGACAGCACGATCCCGAGATGCTTCCTTGGTGACTTTGTGGGCTGTGTCGTTGCCCTGCATCCCGATGTGGCCAGCTACCCAGCGGAAGATCAGTTCCTTGCCGCGGTGTTCCAGACGCTGTAAGGAGTCAAATTGTTCAAATGGCTCTGAGCACTATGGGACTTAACATCTATGGTCATAAGTCCCCTAGAACTTAGAACTACTTAAACCTAACTAACCTAAGGACGTCACACAACACCCAGTCATTACGAGGCAGAGAAAATCCCTGACCCCGCCGGGAATCGAACCCGGGAACCCGGGCGCGGGAAGCGAGAACGCTACCGCACGACCACGAGCTGCGGACTGTAAGGAGTCATGGATGAGCTGCATCAGCTGGTATACTGAGTGCATTTGGTGAAGTGCTTGCAGTGCACCAAGCGAGTCTGAACAGACAAGAAAACTTGTACGGTTATGTCTGTGACGACTCTCCAGTGCCATCAGAATGCCATAGAACTCTGCATCATAATTTGTAAATTATTCTGGCAGACGCACTTTAAAAAACCCATCAGGGAAAACAGCAGAACAGCCAAGGACATTCACTTGCTGGGATCCATCTGTATAAACAACAATAAAAGTGTGGTACGTACCTAAAATGGACGAAAACAAAGTCCTAAAAACATAATCTCGAGTACAAGTTTTCTTATTAGTTGTCAAGCTTAAAGTCACTTCAGGCCTCTGAAGACGCCAAGGCGGCAATGCGTTTCATCACTGGCTGTGTATTTTGATCCCTGATAGATCCAGATCCTTGAGACAGTCTGCAGCACGTATCCCAAATGGCTTGGTCGTATGGGGCCGATCCCTGAACATTCGTTCAAAGGTGGATTGAACCACTGAACTAAATGTGAATGACTGAGGTCAAGTTGAGATTTTCAGCGCCTGTCGAGCTAAAAGGATACGTCGCTCAATCCGGAATGGTGGTTTACCAGCCTCTGCATACAGACTCGGAAACTGGCTGGTGCGAAAGGCTGCAGTCGATATCCGAATGCCCTCATTGTGGACAGCATCTGTGATATACAGGACATAAAATCCCGTCTGAGGCCTGCGATCATTTTTATGTTAGTATTTGGCAACCATTGCTGTATAATCGCAATAGAGTCATGATATGTTCGATTGACTCCTTTATTAGAAAATGGTACGTGTTTCGGAATTACACTCATGTGATGTCTGATGATGGGTGTAATACCGAAACGCGTAACATTTTCTAATAAAAGAGTCAATTGAACATCTCATGACTTTATTGCGATTGTACAGCATTGGCTGCCAATTATTGGACATAATCTGTCTTGAGGTAGGAAGAACGGGCTGATCCGTTGACCACCCTGCCATAATCTAAGCGTGATCGAACAAATGCCCTATAAAAGTGCAGGAGGCGGAACCTGTCAGCTCCCCATTTTTTTTCCGCTGAGGCATTTCAAAATATTCAGTGACTGTATGCCCTACGTTCGTAGACCTTTTAGGTGTCAAAGCCAAGCTAATTTCCAATCAAATAATACACCCAAAAGCGCACAGTTTCCTGAAAACGTAAAATATTGACGCCCATTGTGAACACCGATTGTTGAAAACTTCGAGGAGTACGCTTATGAAGCCTGTCTTCATTTTCCTGGTGTCCCACCAAAGTAACAATGAACGTTTCCGTTACCGACGACTCAGCCTATCTGAGCAATCCATATGACAACTCTACACATTCTGTGATCTAGGTTCTTGTGAGAGATAGCCGACTGCAACTGTGACTCATTTATATTGTAGTCATAGGACACTCCATTTTTCCGTTTTCCGTTTTCCGATTTTAATCATTAAAAAGTAGTTAGTTACCTTTGCACCACTTCCAAAAAAGATCTCACTGAATATCTGGGGAGTTACACTACTGGCCATTAAAACTGCTACACCACGAAGATGACGTGCTAGAGACGGGATATTTTACCGACAGGAAGACGATGCTGTGATATGCAAATGGTTAGCTTTTCAGATCATTCTCACAAGGTTGGCACCGGTGGCGACAACTACAACGTGCTGACATGAGGAAAGTATCCAACCGATTTCTCATACACAAACAGCAGTTGACCGGTGAAACGTTGTTGTGATGTCTCGTGTAAGAATATAGACTCGTTTTGTTCAGGAGGGTAATACGGAACGCCGAGCTGGATCCCAACGGCCTCGAATCACTACCAGTCGAGATGACAGGCATCTTATCGCCATGGCTGTAACGCATCGTGCAGCCACGTCTCGATCCCTGAGCCAACAGATGGGGACGTTTGCAAGACAACAACCATCTGCACGAACAGTTCGACGGGGTTTGCAGCAGCACGGACTATCAGCTCGGAGACCATGGCTGCGGTTACCCTTGTATCGAGACAGATTTCCAGCACGAAAGTGTCCCGACAGGAAGACGTATGAAGTAATTGATCTGCGTCTTAGGGAGCACGGAACATTCCAGCCTATGACTCGCGACTGGGGAAAACCTAGAACGACGAGGACACGTGCAATGGACGAGGCAATTCTTCGTGCAGTTGACGATAACCCTAATGTCAGCGTCAGAGAAGTTGCTGCCCTACAAAGTAACGTTGACCACGTCACTGTATGGAGAGTGCTACGGGAGAACGAGTTGTTTCCGTACTGTGTACAGCGTGTGCAGGCACTATCAGCAGCTGATTGGCCTCCACGGGTACACTTCTGCGAATGGTTCATCCGACAGTGTGTCAATCCTCATTTCAGTGCAAATGTTCTCTTTACGGATGAGGCTTCATTCCAACGTGATCAAATTGTAAATTTTCACAATCAACATGTGTGGGCTGACGAGAATCCGCACGCAATTGTGCAACCACGTCATCAACACAGATTTTCTGTGAACGTTTGGGCAGACATTGTTGGTAATGTCTTGATTGGGCCCCATGTTCTTCCACCTACGCCCAATGGAGCACGTTATCATGATTTCATACAGGGTACTCTACCTGTGCTGCTAGAACACGTGCCTTTACAAGTACGACACAACATGTGGTTCATGCACGATGGAGCTCCTGCACATTTCAGTCGAAGTGTTCGTACGCTTCTCAACAACAGATTCGGTGACCGATGGATTGGTACAGGCGGACCTATTCCGTGGCCTCCACGCTCTCCTGACCGCAACCCTCTTGACTTTCATTTATGGGGGCATTTGAAAGCTCTTGCCTACGCAACCCCGGTACCAAATGTAGAGACTCTTCGTGCTCGTATTGTGGACGGCTGTGATACAATACGCCATTCTCCAGGGCTGCATCAGCGCATCAGGGATTCCATGCGACGGAGGGTGGATTCATGTATCCTCGCTAACGAAGGACATTTTGAACATTTCCTGTAACAAAGTGTTTGAAGTCACGCTGGTACGTTCTGTTGCTGTGTGTTTCGATTCCATGATTAATGTGATTTGAAGAGAAGTAATAAAATGAGCTCTAACATGGAAAGTAAGCGTTTCCGGACACATGTCCACATAACATATTTTCTTTCTTTGTGTGTGAGGAATATTTCCTGAAAATTTGGCCGTACCTTTTTGTAACACCCTGTATATGTGCAATGGAATACCCGTTTATCATGTGCATTTCTTCTTAGTGTAGCAATTTTAATGGCCAGTAGTGTGTTTTCAGACAGTACTAGGGTAGCTAGGAGTAAAAGAACGGATTTTTGGTTTACAAAATATTAAGAAAAAAGCTGAGGTTACAAGATTGAAGGCTTAGCGAGATGCACATATACAGATGGCGGTAACATCGCGTACACGAGGAATAAAAGGGCACTGCATTGGCGAAGCTGTCATTTGTTCTGAGGTGATTCTCGTGACAAGGTTTCCGACATGATTGTTGCCATGCGACGGGAATTAACAGACTCTGAATGCGGAATAGTAGTTGAACCTATATGCATGCGCATTCAGTTTCGCAAACCGTTATAGAATTCAGCATTCAGAGATGAACAGTGTCAAGAATACGTCGATGATACCAAGTTTCTGGCATTACACCTCACCACAGACAGCGCAGTGGCCGGCGGCTATCACTTAACGAGCGAAAGTAGCGGCGTTTCATTCAAGTTGTCAGTGCTAACAGACAAGCAACACTGCGTGAAAAAACGTGTGGGACGTACGACGAGCGTATACGTTACGACAGTGCGGCGAAATGTGGTGTAAGTGGGCTGTGGCAGCAGACGATCAACGCGAGTGCCTTTGCTATCAGCCCGACATCGCCTGCAACGCCTCGCGCGGGTGCGTGAACATGTCGGTTGGACCGAAGACAACTGGAAAACGGTGGCCTGATCAGAAGAGTCCATATTTCAGTTTTACAAGTGTGGCGCAGACCGCACGAAGTCATTCATCCAAAGCTGTCAAGAAGCTACTGTGCAAGCCGGTGGTGGCTCCATGATGGCGTGGGTGGGCTGTGTTTAAATGGACTGGACTGCGTGCCTGCTGGGATACCGTTTGCAGAGAGTAATGGACTTCACGTTTTGAAACACCGGTGGAATTTTGGTAAACATTTTTGGAATACAGTGATCAATAGATCATTATATTTAATTGATCAGTTGACTTCGTAGCAGCTGAGGAGAGTTCCGCCTACCATCCTCCAAGGAAGCCATGGGTCTCAAGATGGTTTTATAAATATAACCGAAACCGGTCACCTATGTTATTGAGACGTAAGTGTTGTGATCAAGACTGAACTTCAGTTAAAATATACCGATGGAATTTTTATGGAATTACGTTCCCTATGCCGTTGGTGGGGAGGCTTGCGTGCCTCAGCGATACAGATAGCCGTACCATAGCTGCAACCACAACGGAGGGGTATCAGTTGAGAGGCCAGACAAACTTGTGGTTCCTGAAGAGGGGCAGCAGCCTTTTCAGTAGTTGCAGGGGCAACAGACTGGATGATTGACTGATCTGGCCTTGTAACATTAACCAAAACGGCCTTGCTGTTGTGGTACTGCGAACGGCTGAAAGCAAGGGGAAACTACAGCCGTAATTTTTCCCGAGGGCATGCAGCTTTACTGTATGATTAAATGATGATGGCGTCCTCTTGGGTCAAATATTCCCGAGGTAAAATAGTCCCCCATTCGGATCTCCGGGAGGGGACTACTCAAGAAGACGTCGTTATCAGGAGAAAGAAAAATGGCGTTCTACGGATCGGAGCGTGGAATGTCAGAGCCCTTAATCGGGCAGGTACGTTATAAAATTTAAAAAGGGAAATGGATAGTTTACAGTTAGATACAGCGGGAATTAGTGACGTTCGGTGGCACGAGGACCAAGACTTCTGGTCAGTTGAATACAGAGTTATAAATACAAAATCAAATAGGGGTAATGCAGGATTAGGTTTAATAATGAATAAAAAAGTAGAAGTGCGGGTAAGCTACTACAAACAGCATAGTGAACGTATTATTGTGGCCAAGATAGACACGAAGCCCATGCCTACTACAGTAGTACAAGTTTATATGCCAACTAGCTCTGCAGATGACGAAGAAATTGAAGAAATGTATGATGAGATAAAACAAATTATTCAGATTGTGAAGGGAGACGAAAATTTAATAGTCATGGGTGACTGGAATTCGGTAGTAGGAAAAGGGAGAGAAGGAAACGTAGTAGGTGAATATGGATTGGGGGACAGAAATGAAAGAGGAAGCAGCCTGGTAGAATTTTGCACAGAGCACAACTTAATCATAGCCAACACCTGGTTCAAGAATCACAAAAGAAGGTTGTATACATGGAAGAATCCTGGAGATACTAAAAGGTATCAGATAGATTATATAATGGTAAGACAAAGATTTAGGAACCAGCTTTTAAATTGTAGGACATTTCCAGGGGCAGATGTCGATTCTGACCACAATCTATTGGTTATGAACTGTAGATTAAAACTGAAGAAATTGCAAAAAGGTGGCAATTTAAGGAGATGGGACCTGGATAAACTGAATAAACCAGAGGTTGTACAGAGTTTCAGGGACAGCATAGGGGAACAATTGACACGAATGGGGAAAAGCAGTACAGAAGAGGACAAATGGGTAGCTCTGAGGGATGAAGTAGTGAAAGCACAAGAGGAACAAGTAGGTAAAAAGACGAGGGCTAGTAGAAATCCTTGGATAACAGACGAAATATTGAATTTAACTAATGAAAGGAGAAAATATAAAAATGCAGTAAATGAAGCAGGCAAAAAGGAATACAAACGTCTCAAAATTGAGATCGACAGGAAGTGCAAAATGGCTAAGCAGGCATGGGTAGAGGACAAATGTAAGGATGTAGAGGCTTATCTCACTAGGGGTAGATAGATACAGCCCACAGGAAAATTAAAGAGACCTTTGGAGAAAAGACAGCCACTTGTATGAATATCAAGAGCTCAGATGGAAACCCAGTTCTAAGCAAAGTGGGGAAAGCAGAAAGGTGGTATATAGTGGATCTATACAAGGGAGATGTGCGTGAGGACAATATTATGGAAATGGAAGAGGATGTAGATGAAGATGAAATGGGAGATATGATACTGCATGAAGAGTTTGACAGAGCACTGAAAGACCTGAGTCGAAACAAGGCCCCAGGAGTAGACAACATTCCATTAGAACTACTGACGGCCTTGGGGGAGCCAGTCCTGACAAAACTCTACCATCTGGTGAGCAAGATGTATGAGACAGGCGGAATACCCTCAGACTAAAAGAAGAATATAATAATTCCAACCCCAAAGAAAGCAGGTGTTGACAGATGTTAAAATTACCTAACTATCAATTTAATAAGTCACAGCTGCAAAATACTAACGCGAATTATTTACAGACGAATGGAAAAACTGGTAGAAGCCGACCTCAGGGAAGATCAGTTTGGATTCCGTAGAAATGTTGGAACACGTGAGGCAATACTGACCTTACGACTTATCTTAGAAGAAAGATTAAGGAAAGGCAAACCTACGTTTCTAGAATTTGTAGACTTAGAGAAAGCTTTTGACAATGTTGACTGGAATACTCTCTTTTAAAGGTGGCAGGGGTAAAATACAGGGAGCGAAAGGCTATTTACAATTAGTACAGAAACCAGATGGGAGTTATAAGAGTCGAGGGGCATGAAAGTGAAGCAGCGGTTGGGAAGGGAGTGAGACAGGGTTGGAGCCTGTCCCCGATGTTATTCAATCTGTATATTCAGGAAGCAGTAAAGGAAACAAAAGAAAAATTCGGAGTAGGTATTAAAATCCATGGAGAAGAAATAAAAACGTTGAGGTTCGCCGCTGACATTGTAATTCTGTCAGAGACAACAAAGGACTTGGAAGAGCAGCTGAACGGCATGGACAGTGTCTTGAAAGGAGGATATAAGATGAACATCAACAAAAGCAAAACGAGGATAATGAAATGTAGTCGAATTAAGTCGGGTGATGCTGCGGTAATTAGTTTAGGAAATGAGACACTTATAGTAGTAAAGGAGTTTTGCTATTTGGGGAGCAAAATAACTGATGATGGTCGAAGTAGAGAGGATATAAAATGTAGACTGGCAATGGCAAGGAAAGCGTTTCTGGAGAAGAGAAATTTGTTAACATCGAGTATAGATTTAAATGTGAGGAAGTCGTTTCTGAAAGTATTTGTATGGAGTGTAGCCATGTACGAAAGTGAAACATGGACAATAAATAGTTTGGACAAGAAGAGAATAGAAGCTTTCGAAATGTGGTGTTACAAAAGAATGTTGAAGATTTGGTGGGTAGATCACGTAACTAATGAGGAGGTATTGAATAGGATTGGGGAGAAGAGAAGTTTGTGGCACAACTTGACTAGAAGAAGGGATCGGTTGGTAGGACATGTCCTGAGGCATCAAGGGATCGCAAATTTAGCATTGGAGGACAGCATGGAGGGTAAAGATCGTAGAGGGAGACCAAGAGATGAATACACTAAGCAGATTCAAAAGGATGTAGGTTGCAGAAGGTACTGGGAGATGAAGAACCTTGCACATGGATAGATTAGCATGGAGAGCTGCATCAAACCAGTCTCAGGACTGAAGACCACAACAACAACATGTGACCGTGTAATGGCCGAGCGTTTCTAGGCGCTGCAGTCTGGAACTTCGCGACCGCTACGGTCGCAGGTTCGAATCCTGCCTCGGGCATGGATGTGTGTGATCTCCTTAGGTTAGTTAGGTTTAAGTAGTTCTAAGTTCTAGGGGACTGATGACCTCAGAAGTTAAGTCCCATAGTGCTCAGAGCCATTTGAACCATCATCGGGTAATAATTGGTTCAAATGGCTCTAAGCACTATGGGATTTAAAACATCTGAGGTCATCAGTCGCCTAGGACTTAGAAGTACTTAAACCTAACTAACCTAAGGACATCACACACATCCATGCCCGAGGCAGGATTCGAACCTGCGACTGTAGCAGCAGCGTGGTTCCGGACTGAAGCGCCTAGAACCGCTCGGCCACAGCGGCTGGCGGGTAACAAATGTTCGCCGTTAGTTTGAAGAACATTTTGGACAACGGGAGCGACTAATTTGGCCACCCAGACCGCTCGACATGAATCCCACCGCACGTTTACGAAACATTATCGAGAGGTCAGTTCGTGCAGGAAATCCTGCACCGGCAACACCTTCTGGATTAAGGACGGCTGTAGGGTCGGCATGGCTCAGTAGTTCAGCAGGTGGCTTCCAACGACTTGTTGAGACCACGGCACTTGCAGCTGCTGCACTAGACTGGCTACAAGGGGGTCCGACGCGATACTAGGAGGTGCCCCATGACCAGTGTATCACATCAATAGAGCATGCAACATCTGGTTTGACATCTTGATAGCATTGCCTAACAGTCTGGTTGTCATCCAGTCGTTACTACAGAAGTAATAAAAGGTTTCCTACTAAATAACTTTGCCGTCGCTTATCCCATGCTGTGAGGCAGCAGTACGCAGTGTGAGCTGCAGAACAGGAAAGAAAATAAGAAGGGTTACAGATAAATAAATGGAAAAGAAAATTGGAAAGTCTATTTTTCGGCGAATTCATAAAGCTAATGTCCTAATGATCCGAGAGTTAGGTCGAAAAAACGTTTACTGAGAGGAATAAACTGCTGCATTATTGCTTGTACTTCCTGCAGTGAGGAACTTTTCGTGAATCGGCCGAGCTTGCTCATTGCCTTTGCGGGTTTTAAGACGTCTTCTTAAGGCAGCATCTGAAAACCCGGTATGTTTGGGTGCGTGCCGTATCTATCATCCATTTCCAAAAGGCCAGACCTAGATGGAATAGCGGCTCTGTTAATAGTCATCGAGTTGATGTTCCGGGTTGCTTTCTGGGGGAAAAAATGCTACTATGGAAGACATGGTTCTATTCGACGTGTGTCCGAGAGGTACGTATGTTTGCAAAACTACAGGAAAGAAAAACTATTTTAAGTGCTCTGAGACGAATAATGAGGTATCTCAGGTAAATAAGTACCAACAAAATGTGCTCTAATTCACTTGAAGGGACTACACAAGTCAAGGTGCAGGTTATGGGGTATAAATTTGCAAACACACTGAAGAGCCAAAGAAACTGATGCACCTGCCTAATATTGTGTAGGGCACCCGCGAGCATGCTGAAGTGCCGCAACACGACGTGAAATGGACTCGACTAATGTCTGAAGCAGTGCTGGAGTTAACTGACACCATGAATCCTGCAGGGCTGTCCATAAATCCGTAAGAGTACGAGGGGGTGGAGATATCTTCTGAACAGAACGCTGCAAGGCATCCCAGATATGCTCAGTAATGTTCACGTCAGGGGAGTTTGGTGGCCAGCGGAAGCGTTTAAACTCACAAGGGAACCTCCCCATCGCACCCCCCCACAGATTTAGTTATAAGTTGGCACACTGGATAGGCCTTGAAAAAATGAACACAGATCAATCGAGGAAACAGGAAGAAGTTGTGTGGAACTATGAAAAAATAAGCAAAATATACAAACTGAGTAGTCCATGGGTAATACAGGCCACATCAAGGGTGATGTGAGCTCAAGAGCGCCGTGGTCCCGTGGTTAACGTGAGCAGCTGCGGAAAGAGGTTCTTGGTTCAAGTCTACTCCCGAGTGAAAAGTTTAATTTTTTTTTTATTTTCAGACAATTATCAAAGTTCAGGCACACACACACATACAATCAACTTCGCTCTCCAAAATTCCAGGACATGTTCAGATTTGCTTGGACACATGCAGGATTTGACGATCTACACGCGGAAAAATTTGAAACCGTTAAAAACATATGTTTTCACAGAGCACAGAGAAAACTGTGCGACTGTGAATCTGTTTCATTCATTTGTTGCAGTTTATGTGACACACTCTTATGTTTTCATCACTTTTTTGGGAGTAATTATCACATCCACAAGAAAACCTAAATCGGGCAAGGTAGAAGAATCTTTTTACCTATTAGCCAAGTGTGTAAGTTAGGTGGGTCGACAACACATTCCTGTCATGTGACGCACATGCCGTCACCAGTGTCGTATAGAATATATCAGACGTGTTTTCCTGGATCAAATGTTTTCGGTTCCCATTGGAGAGGCACGGCCTTTCGTCTACTGATCGCACGGTTTTGCGGTGCGGTCGCAAAACACAGACACTAAACTTATTACAGTGAACAGAGACGTCAATGAACGAACGGACAGATCATAACTTAGCAAAAGTAAAGTAAGTAAACTTGTCGCTCGAGGGAAGACTTGAACCAAGGACCTGACGCTCCGCAGCTGCTCACGCTAACCACGGGACCACGGCGCTCCTGTGCTCACATCATCATTGATGTTGCCTACGTTGCCCATAAACTACTCAGTTTGTATGCTTTGCTTATTTTTCCATACTTCCACACAACTTCTTCCTGTTTTCTCGATTGATATGTGTTCAGTTTTTCAAGGCCTATCCACTGTGCCAAATTATAACAAAGTCTGAGGGGGGTGCGACGGGGAGGTTCCCTTGTCAGAAGAGTGTTCCTGGACCCACTCTGTAGCAATTCTGGACGTGTGGGCTGTCACGTTCTCTTGCAGGAATTGCCCAAGTCCGTCGGAATGCACGATGGACATGAATGGACGCAGGTGATCAGAGATGATGCTCACGTACGTGTCACCTCGCAGAGTCGTACCTAGACGTATCAGGGGCCGCATATAACTAACTGCACACGCCCCACACCGTCACAGAGCCTCCATCAGCTTGAACAGTCCGCTGTGGACATGCAGGGTCCATGCATTCATGAGGATGTCTCCATTCCCGTAAACATCCATCTGGGCGCCACAATTTGAAACGAGACTCGTCCGACTACACGACATGCTTGCAGTCTTCAACAATCCAGTGTCGGTGTTGATGTGCCAGCCGGAGTGGCCGAGCGGTTCTAGGCGCTACAGTCTGGAACCGCGTGACTGCTACGGTCGCAGGTTCGAATCCTGCCTCGGGCATGGATGTGTGTGATGTCCTTAGGTTGGTTAGCTTTAACTAGTTCTAAGTTCTAGGGGACTCATGACCACAGCAGTTAAGTCCCATAGTGCTCAGAGCCATTTGAACCATTTTTTCGGTGTTGATGGGCCCAGGCGAGCGGTGAAGCTTTGTGTCACGCGGTCATCAACGGTGCACGACGGTATCTTCGGCTCCGAAAGCCCATTTCGGTGATGTTTCGGTGAATGTTTCGCACGCTGACACTTGTTGATGGTCCAGCATTGAAATCTGCAGCAATTAGCAGAAGGGTTGCACTTCTGTCACGTTGAACGATTCTCTTCAGTCGTCGTTGGTGCCGTTCTTTAAGGGATCTTTTTCTGGCCGCAGCGATGTCTGAGATTTGATGTTTTGCTGGACTCCTGATACAGAAAAGTCGTTAAATGGTCGTACGGGAAAATCCTCACTTCATCGCTACCTCTGAGATGCTGTGTCCTATCTTTCGTGTGCCGACTATAACACAATGTTCAAACTCACTGAAATCATGACAATCTGCCATTGTAGGGGCAGTAACATATCTAACAACTGCGCGAGTCACTTCTCTTATATAGGGGTTGCCCATCACAGCCCAGTATTCTCCTTGTTTAAATGTCTCTGTATTTGAATACGCATGACCATATCAGTTTCTTTGGCGCTTCACTGTAGTGTCTCTGTACGTCTACCCCAATAGAACTGCGCACTTTTACCCAACCCGCTATTTTCGTTTTCGGCAGTCCACAGATGACATACTCAAGTTAAGTCGTGGAAGACAAGGAGGATATTCGAAGCTCATAACCGCCAGTTGCGGTACCGAGTTTATCAAATTCTTGAGTAATGTTGATATAACACTCAATGAAAGCGGCACAAATTTTACATCGAAAAAGTACAAAAGCGACTTACGCCATTTTCTCCAGCAGTAAGCGTCCGACTGCCTCAAGGTTCAAGAATAGAACTGAGCAGCTGGTGACCAATGCGCTGCCTAGCGGGACAATGGTGAACTTCTCTTGAAAACTCGATGCGTAGTCTTACCCCAGGCTTACTTTCAGCCACACGTACCCTATATTGTGCATTACTCTGTCATCTGTGAAACATCTAAGGCTGAAAATAATATCTTCTGAAAAGTCATCAAGCTACAAGATGAACAGCAGTGATCCGAACTCATTTCCCTGGGCCACACCTGAAGTTTTTTCGACATCCAGTGACTAATCTCCAACCAAGGTAACATGCTGCATACTCTGTACTACTAGATCCTCAACCCTATCACAAACTTCGCTTGGTACCCCATTCGACCGTGTTTTCGATAGTAAGAGTAGGTGTGGTTCTGAATCAAACGCTTTTTGAAAATCAAGAAACACTGCATCTACTTGGCTGCCTTGATCAAAAGTGCGAGTTGGGTTTCATGTGGATGTTTTCAGAACCCCTGCTGGTTGAGAGAGAGGAGGTCAACTTGCCAGAGATTGTCAACTACGTCTGAGTTCGGTAGCTATACATGCCAATGGTACTGGATGGCAGCTTTGTATAACGACTGAACGATACGTCAGTGTCATCCTCCGATCGATAGCGCAAACATAAAGGCAGCATACTGGCGAGGCATTTGTCTTCATGGAGGACAATTCGTGTCCCTATCGTGCACAGTTAATGAATGACTTCCTTCAGGATAACGACATCGCTCGATCAGAGTGACCAGCATGTTCTCCTGACATGAACCCTGTCGAACTTGCCTGGGATAGACTGAAAAGAACTGTTTACGGACGACGTGACCGACCAACCACTCTGAGGGATCTACGCCTAATCGCCGTTGAGGAGTGGGACAATCTGGACCAACAGTGCCATGACGAATACAGGCATGCATCAATGCAAGAGGACGTGCTACTAGTAAGTAGAGGTACCGGTGTGTACAGAAATCTGGTCCACCAGCTCTGTAGATCTCGCTATCAAATGGTTCGAATGGCTCTGAGCACTTAGAACTACTTGAACCTAACTAACCTAAGGACATCACACACATACATGCCCGAGGCAGGATTCGAACCTGCGACCGTAGTGGTCGCGTGGTTCCAGACTGAAGCGCCTAGAACCGCTCGGCCACATCGGCCGGCGTTCCGCTATCATGGTACAACAGGCAATGTGTGGTTTTCATGAGCAATAAAAAGAGCGCAAATGTTGTTTATGTTCAACTCCATTCTTATTTTCTGTACAGCCGCCGGAACTCTCGGAAACGACGTGGTGCAAAACTTTTTCTTATATAAGAAGGGAGACAAAACTGATGTTAATAATTACAGAGGAATTTCTCTTCTTCCAGTCACATACAAAATCCTCTCTCAATGTCTTCTGAACCGAGCACAACAACAACTTGAATGGAAAATTGGCGAATATCAAGCAGGTTTCAGGCCAAATAGATCTTGCCCAGAACAGATTTTAGTCCTCAAACTAATTCTCAGACATCAAAAAAATTTACAATAAAAAACTAGTTTGTACCTTTGTAGATTTTTGAAAGGCTTATGACTCAGTGGATCGTGAATCTCTTTTCCAAATTGTGAAAGAACAAGGCCTGGATCCTAAAACCACGGCAATTATCAGAGACACGCTAACTGGTACAAAATCAAAAGTAAAGTTCAGAGGAGAAATTTCAGAATCCTTTGAAATAAAAACAGGCGTGAGGCAAGGTGATGGACTCTCTCCGTTGCTATTTAACTGCGTTCTAGAAAAAGTAATACAAGAGTGGCGCGAACGAAAATTGGAGTTCAAAATTGACCAACCAGTGAAATTAGGACGAACAAATATTCGAATAGACTGTTTGGCCTTTGCAGACGACTTGGTTATTCTAACGCAGGACATCCAAATTGCTCAGAAACAAATAGAAATTCTTAAAGAAACAGCAGAAAGAGTAGGTCTCCAAATCTCATTTGAAAAAACACAGTATACGACTAGCAACAAACTGGCACCCAAACTTTTGGAAACTAAGTATGGAAAAATCAAAAGAGTTTCGCAATTCAAATATTTAGGTGAAACAATCTCAGAGACTGGTCTAGAAAAAATTGGAAATGAAATTCGTTGTCAAAAGATGGAGACAGCTTTTAGACTTACAAAAGACATCTACAACAAAAAATGTCTCTCGAGGTACTCTAAATTGAGACATTACAACACGGTCATAAAACCAGAGTGCCTTTATGGGGCTGAAACGCTAATTTTAAACAGAAAAAAGGACATTCAAGAAATCCAAAAAAGAGAAAGAAAAGTAATCAGAAAAATTCTAGGTCCAAAATATACTGAAGAAGGAACATACAGGCTAAGAGCAAATAGTGAAATTCAACAATACACCAGCATATATTCGGATATGGAAAAACGCAGATTAAAATTTTATGGGCATATTAAAAGAATGGATGCTACCAGACTAACTAAACAAGTAGTGGAATTCTACGAAAATCGAAGTAAAGCTAAATTTGAGACAATAAAATGGATTACTGCTATAAAAGAGGACATGAAAGAGGCAGATATAAAACAAGATGAAATTCAAGACAGAAAATTATTTAGGCAAAAAATTCATGACTGGGTAGTTGGTCAAGCTGAAAAACCAAAGAAAACTGGAACCACATGGTCTGATGAAAGGAAAAGAGCTCATTCCGAGAGAATGAAAACAATTTGGGCAGAGAGAAAGTCTAAAAGAAAATAACTGAATGCCCCGTGATTGTACTTCGCGTGGTCCAGTAGGGCCCAAACGTGAATAATAATATATATATATATATATATATATATATATATATATATATATATATATATATATATATATATATATATATATATATATAAAGAGAGAGAGAGAGAGATCACCCCAACAATATATATACCTTAACTCTATCTCACATTTTCTTCACAGGGAACACAGCCTTGCGCTTTTCCTTGTTCCACGGAAGCATCCAGTGACTTCGCGGCAACACCTGATTGGGATGTCTCAGGTCTCCAGTGCAGCGTCTGCCAATTACCACCAATTCGAGGAGTTGCTTTGCACTAGTCTCTGGTGATAACTATCTCGTCCCCTAATAAGGCACGTATTATTACGCGCTTGGAGAACGCGCTAGTCTAATGGTTACAGGAGCTCTCCACACAGGCAGTGTGTGCGATGAGCGTATAGGATTGCCAGTTAACAGGGGAGGGTGCAGCGTTTCTGGGTAGCGAGCTCAGCGCAATAAACCTCTCTCTATGCAGCATTATTATCTGAAATGTACGCTGTGCACTCGTGTATAACGTACCGTCGACATCGGCGTCTACATATACACTGCAAGCAACTATAGAACAGTGGGGGTACTTGAAACAAATATTATATTTTTCTGTCACAATCCATTCGAGTACTGCTCCATGGAAAGAATGACTGTCTACATGCCTCCAAACTTACCCTAATCTCTCTTTAGCCCTCGTAACTGTCCAGTTACATACGATTTTTCATTCTCTGCTGAAATATTAATTTCGAACTCTTGCCAAGTGACGGGACTAGGGGGACAAGAGGGAAAAAAATCGTTTTATTCACGATTTTTGGAAAAATTTTGTTTCATGTAAACAGAAAAATGAATACGCGAGCCGCCACCCGGCTGTGAGTTCTGGAGAATGTAGTTTCTCGAGAACTAGTGCGTGTGTGTGTGTGTGTGTGTGTGTGTGTGCGTGCATGCCATGCAAGCACTAAACAGTTGACGTCAAGAAAATATCAAACGCTGGCCGGAGTGGCCGAGCGGTTCAGGCGCTACAGTCTGGAACCGCGCGACCGCTACACTGTCGCAGGTTCGAATCCTGCCTCGGGCATGGATGTGTGTGATGTCCATAGGTTAGTTAGGTTTAAGTAGTTCTAAGTTCTAGGGGACTGATGGCCTCAGAAGTTAAGTCCCATAGTGCTCAGAGCGATTTGAAACGATCAAACAAACAGTCAAATTTTACTACGTTCGCCAAATATTTCAGCTCTACGGTGCTGTTTGACGTGCTAGTCTGACGTGGTGCGCGTCTGACCTGTCTGCCAGAAATTTTAACTGACGGAAAGTTTTACAAAAGGCCAACGTTATTTATGTCGATGATGCACCGCGTATGTTGAATGAAAGCTAGTTTTATTGCAATTTATCTCACAGTATCGTGAGTTTACACAACTGGAGAAACTGCGATCAAGGATAATAACAAAACAACACTGTCACCAAATTTGTGACGGCCGGTGTGGCCAAGCGGTTCTAGGCGCTTCAGTCCGGAACCGCGCTGCAGCTAAGATCGCAGGTTCGAATCCTGCCTCGGGCTTCGATGTGTGTGACGTCCTCAGGTTGCTTAGGTTTACGTACACTACTGGCCATTAAAATTACTACACCACGAAGATGACGTGCTAGAGACGCGGAATTTAACCGACAGGAAGAAGATGCTGTGATATGCAAATGATCAGCTTTTCAGAGCATTCACACAAGGTTGGCGCCGGTGGCGACACCTTCAACGTGCTCACATGAGAAAGTTTCCAACCGATTTCTCATACACAAACAACAGTTGACCGGCGTTGCCTGGTGAAACGTTGTTTTGATGCCTCGTGTAAGGAGGAGAAATGCGTACCATCACATTTCCGACTTTGATAAAGGTCGGATTGCACCCTATCGCGATTGCGGTTTATCGTACCGCGACATTGCTGCTCGAGTTGATCGAGATCCAATGACTGCTAGCAGAATATCGAATCGGTGGGTTCAGGAGGGTAATACGGAACGCCGTGCTGGATCCCAACGGCCTCGTATCACTAGCAGTCAACAAGCATCATATCAGCATGGCTGTAACGGATCGTGCAGCCACATCTCGATCCCTGAGTCAACAGATGGGGACGTTTGCAAGACAACAACCATCTGCACGAACAGTTCGACGACGTTTGCGGCAGAATGGATTATCAGCTCGGAGACCGTGGCAGTGGTTACCCTTGACGCTGCATCACAGATAGGAGCGCCTGCGATGGTGTACTCAACGACGAACCTACGTGCACAAATGGCAAAAAGTCTTATTCTCGGATATATCCAGGTTCTGTTTAGAGCATCATACGGTCGCATCCATGTTTGGCAACATCGCTGTGAACGCACATAGTAAGCATGTATTCGTCATCGCCATACTGGCGTATCACCCTGCGTGATGGTATGGGGTGCCATCGGTTACACGTCTCGGTCACCTCTTGTTCAAATTGACGGCACTTTGAACAGTGGACGTTACATTTCAGATGTGTTACGACCCATGGCTCCACCCTTCATTCGATCCCTGCGAAACGTTACATTTCAGCAGGATAATGCACGACTGCATGTTGCAGGTCCTGTACGGGCCTTTCTGGATACAGAAAATGTTCGACTGCTGTCCTGGCCAGCACATCCTCCAGATCTCTCACCAATTGAAATCGTATGGTCAATGGTGGCCGAGCAACTGGCTCGTCACAATACGCCAGTCAGTACTCTTGATGAACTGTGGTATCGTGTTGAAGCTGCATGGGCAGCTGTACCTGTACACGCCATCCAAGCTCTGTTTGACTCAATGCCCAGGCGTATCAGGGCCGTTATTACGGCCAGAGGTGGTTGTTGTGGGTACTGATTTCTGAGGAACTATGCACCAAAATTGGGTGAAAACGTAATCACATGTCAGTTCTAGTATAATATATTTGTCCAAAGAATACCCGTTTTATCAGCTGCATTTCTTCTTGTTGAAGCAATTTTAATGGACAGTAGTTTAGTTCTAAGTCTAAGGGACTGATGACCTCAGATGTAAAGTCCCACAGCGGTTAGAGCCATTTGAACCATTATGAACCAAATTTTTAGCTGTATCGCTTCCCTCTCAGACGTTACTTAGACTGGAATAGCTTCACAAGATAATCGATACTCCATACACAATATAAAGGGTGATTTTTTTTCCACCATGCACGCACTTAGGGATTGATCGGTGAAAGGATACGGAACAAAACAGATCTAACGAACTTACATCTGGAAGTGCGTGGGTTCCCGATTCACTTCTCTTGCTGAGTCACCTTGTAGCGGAAGTGATACAGCGTTGTACACAATGGTCCCACATTCGAATCGGGAGCATCCCCAGATGGTGTCAGACTTACAGAATGGCAAATGGTTACGGGCGGCGGGCAGCAAGGTTGTATCAGGAGACCCACCCCCACGACGACGAAAACAACAAAAACAGTATTCAATTTTTGCAACAGTGTTTCGCCGTTTGTCTGAGACAGGATCGTTTCAGGAAGCAGAAAATCATGAAGGACGTACCCCAAATGTTGGGACCGATGGCCGTAGCAATCTGGTCCCTTCGATCCCACAAACCAACCAACCCAAATGTTCGGACCCCAGACTTGGAAGAAAACGTGGTTAACACCGTGGAAGGCGACCGCCGTGTCAGTACCAGCCAATTGGCCCGCCAGTACAGGGTAAGCCAGACGACCGTGTGGAGCATTCTCCATGACAACTGTTACTATCCTTACCACTTACAGAGTGCGCAGGGGTTACTAGCGACAGACTTTCCACATCGGGAGCAGTATTGTCACTGATTTCTTCACCAGGCAACCACGATTCCGGGATTTGCGCCACCCATCCTATTCACAGATGAAGCTCCCTTTACGCGGAATGGTATTTCCAACTTTCATAACACTCATCTGTGGGATAGTATGTAGAATACCCAAGGTATGATGACACCGAATTGTCAGATCTGTAGAGCTGGAATGTGTGGGCCGTGATAATTGGGGATGTATTTTGGGGTGAGTCTTCCTTCCACGTTGGCTAACAGGCCGAAACTATCGGCGTTTCTTGCGGTTGACTTTGCGTCCCCTGCTGAATGACGTGCTACTAATAATTCGAAGGGTTAAGAGTCTGCTACATGACGGTGCTCCAGCCCACTTCGTCGTTAGCATCTGGAGGCATCCCAATCGCGTCTTCCCTGGTTGATGTATCGAACGAGGGCGTCCAGTTTCATTGCCTGCTCGATCACTAGATCTCAACCCATCCGATTTCTGGTTGTGGGGCCATCTCAAAATTATCGTGTATGCAGAGCCCATTCCAGATGTGGAGACACTGGAGCAGAGTATTCCTGCTGCCTTTGACACTGTTGGGATGCAGCCTGGCCGACGTGGACGTGTGGGACAGAACGTGCTACGGCGCGTACACACATGCGTTCACGCACCTTCTATGTAACTGTGCATGCGTAGTATAGCGCGTATGAGACCGCAGTCTCTGTAATAATGTACGATTGACTAAACGGCCTCTACCATGGACACCATACATATACGGACATACGTTCATTAGACCTTTTTTTGTCCCGTATCCTCTCATCGATCAATCCTTAGAGTTTGTACACTGTGGATAAAATCACGCTGTATAAGGAGTGAAATAAATAGAAAAAGAACTGAAACACTCTGGTTCTTTCACGGACGATTCAGGGTACATATTCCAACAAAATGTGGTTCAAATGGCTCTGAGCACTATGCGACTTAACTTCTGTGGTCATCAGTCGCCTAGAACTTACAACTAATTGAACTTAACTATCCTAAGGACATCACACACATCCATGCCCGAGGCAGGATTCGAACCTGCGACCGTAGCGGTCGCTCGGCTCCAGACTGTAGCGCCTACAACCGCACTGCCACTCCGGCCGGCCATATTCCAACACTGTGGATATGTAATGAATATCATTAGATGACCGAGCAGAAAAGAAAAAAATTTCCTATCCTTGCGTCTTGTTTTTCAATGTGAGTGCGAAGTAACTCTAAACAAGCTATTACAAGTTTCACCACCAATCGGCGAAAACTAGATGTAATCATTAGGTTGTGATTGGAAATTTCCTTTAACAGGTTTTCATGTGTATTTATGTGATTTTTATCCTTTCCGTGGACCGGCGTCTTGATTTCTTCTTCTTTAAGTACAGTGCGGGAGTCAATGATAGAAATGCTGTATCGGCATTTGTGGTTACTCCAACTAGTCTCAGAATACGGCATACAGGAACAGCATCTGCTTCAAAAATTGATGTTAATTTGAGGAAATCCGTTGGTACATGTACGGTTTGGTTTGAAAATCAAGTCAGCCGTTTATGAGGGTCTTACGAGGCACGGAATCCACAGACACCATCGTATTGCACAGGAAAGCAAACAATGAAATGGCTTTGTATTCGTTCTGGACTATCCGGTGTGTATCTGCGCCAGATCGATTTCTTTTAAAGGCTATTAGGGTGTTAATACTACGAGGCGCATTGGCTGTAGCATCATTTGCAGAATATATAGTTCCTCTTTCATTTTTATTTTTTTATCAGCAGGAAGTCGTTTACCTTACAACGCGTACTGGAACGAAGACATTCTAATTTTGTTTCCAGAAATTTAGTGCAGTCTCCAGTTCTCTTTAATTACTGTCTGAAGTTGAGACAATAATGTACCCTTTCTTTGTTTTCATTAGAGGCACCTGGAGCGGTGAGGCACTACTGGAAGCAATGAGATGCATACTGTCCTGCATCTTATACTGCTGCTAACCGAAATTTTTAAAAGAAGTTTCTTACGAGAGTTGTTTGAAAAGTTCTCGTAATCACAACGAGAAGTCAGCAAAGACAATTCCTTCGGCGGGAAAGGTCGTGGCATCAGTGTTGAGGGATGCGAAGAGGATTCTGATCGTAGATTATCTCCACACTGGACAAACAATTACTGGAGAATACTGTGCTAACCTCGTGGACAATATGCAACAAAAGATACGCGAAAAAAGGCCAGGTTCAGCAAGGAATAAAGTCATCTTCCATCAAGACAATGCGCGCTCACACACATGTGCTGTCGCCGAACTAAGGTATGAATTGTTGCCACACACGCCTTATTCACCTGTTATGGCTCCGTCACACTTGCGTCTCTTCCCAAAACTGAAAATTTTTCTTGGTGGACGAAGATTCACTTCAAACGAAGAACTGATGGCCGGAGTTGACAACTATTTTGCAGGCCTGGAGGAAACTCATTTTCGAGGTGGTACCAAGTGCATTAATCTACAAGGAGACTACGTTAAAAACTAAAAAAAGTTTCAGTGATGTAAATACTTTTTTCTATTCTGTCCCGAAAGCTTTTCAAACCATCCTCCTATTTTGGCCTCTTATACCGATGGTTCACCCGAAACAAACTACAAGGTGTCCTTAAAAGAATACGGAAGTTATAAATTGTCACAATACCAACTGTAAGAGTTGTAGAGACTTGGTTCAAGGTCACAATTAAAGAGGAGCTCGAAACAGTTTTAGATAAGCGCATGCACGGGAACTGCTTTTCTGTTTCCCCACTTGTAGCGCCAATTACGCAAAATGGCGATCCCTGAGTGTAAATCGTTTTATGTTGAGCAGTTTGTTAGGAGTGAATCAATAAATTCAGTTCAATGTGCGTTTCATTTAAAGTTTATGATCCACTATGGAGTAAAAACATCCAACAATGGTGTCGTCATTTCGGAACGACCAAATGTGTATGCAAAGGGTAACGCTCAGGGCAACAAAAAGAGTCTGAAGAGCAAGTTTAGCATGTCGTAGCACCTTACCTCTGGAGTTCTAAGAAGTCTGTTTGGGGAAACTACGTCAGTTACCAAGCACAAAAGAGTGGAAGGTTTTAAGAAAACGATTACACATATGAGGTGCGACAATAAAGTAATGAGACTAACGTGAAAAAAATTTTGCTTACCGTTTTAGTCAAGTTTAGTGTTGTCTCCTTCAAAGTGATTCCCATCTGATTGCACACACTCTTTCCAGAGCTTCTGCCATTGATGATAACATTTCTGCAACTCATCTTCTGTAATATCCTCCGAGACCCTCGTCACAGCTTTTTGGACATCTTGTGTTGTTTTAAAATGGTGTCCCTTGACCGCCGTTTTGACTCTCGGAAACAGAAAAAAGTCGCGCGGAGCGATATCTGGTGAATAAGGTGGTTGTGATAGTACTGAAATTTGTTTTGAGGTTAAAAATTGCTGTACTGGCAGAGCAGTATGGAATGGAGCATTGTCGTGATGCAGAATCCAGTTATCAGCAATGTTGGCACGGACACGAACTATTTTACGAAGTCTTTCTAAAATTTCTTTGTACTAATATTGGTTAACTGTTTGTCCAGGAGGCTTCCCCTCCTTATGAACAATTCCCTTGGAATCAAAGAAGCACACAAGCATGTGTTTCACTTTTGACTTTGACATGCAAGCTTCTTTTGGTTGGCTTATCGCTTTGAGCACCATTGCGAACTTTGGCTTTTTGTCTCTGGATCGTACTGAAAAAACCAACTTTCATCACCAGTGATAACACGGCTCAACAATTATGGATTTATTTCCGTTTGCTCTAACAGATTGGCTGCCACATTTTTCCGTGTTTCTCGCTGTTGTGGTGTGAGATTTCTGGGGACCATTTCTGCACAAATCTTTCTCATACCAAGATCTTCAGTTATTATTAAACGAACCGTTTCTCGACTGATGTTCAGTTCTTCTGGAATCATTTTCACAGACAATCTTCGATCAGATCGTACGAGTTCACGCACCCTCGCCAAGTTCACATCGGTCCGTGAGATTGATGGTCGTCCACTGCGGTCTTCATCTTCAACATTCGTTCTGCCTTCACTAAACATTTTACGTCAACGAACAACTTGAGCTCTTGACATGATCTCCTCTCGAGAAAAATGGTTCAAATGGCTCTGAGCACTATGCGACTTAACTTCTGAGGTCATCAGTCGCCTAGAACTTAGAACTAATTAAACCTAACCAACCTAAGGACATCACACATATCCATACCCGAGGCAGGATTCGAACCTGCGACCGTAGCGGTCGCTCCGCTCCAGACTGTAGCACCTAGAACCGCACATCCCCTCCAAAAACCTTCTGAAACTTACCATAAGTTGTCGTCGCGTTTTCATCCAATTTAACGCAAAAAGGAATGGCACACCGCTGCGCAATATTATGTGGTTCCATTTCCGTGACGAGTGAGACAAACACGTGTTAACTTATTACAGCACAACTGACGACTGAGCAGTTGCATGGAAGTGCCGCTTGGACTAGAAGCAGCTTATAGACAAAGGTCAAAGATATTGTGCCTACACAAGCCTGCAGGGTTGCCACATCTTGAAAAGAAAATCAGTCTCATTACTTTATTGTCGCACCTTGTATGTCCATACATGTTACATGCTTTAAAGCCGGATGACTATGGTCTATGTTATAACTTTGCAAGTGAAGTTTTGTAATGGAAAGGTCACTTTCTTGATCCTGTGGCGTTTCCAACTAATCAAATGAAACTACATAGTTCCAGACACCTTTTCAAGTCTCAAACAAGTATGATGTATACACATTGAACTGCGAAAGAAGTAGTATAGCTATGCATGTTCAAATACATAGGTATGTAAACAGACAGAACACGGCGCTGCAGTCACAGCATCTATATGTGACAACTAGTGTCTGGTGCAGTTGTTAGATTGGTTACTGCTGCTACAATAGCAGATTTTCGAGATTTAAGTGAGTTTGAACGCAGTGTTGTAGTCAGCTCACAAGCGATGAGACACAGCATGTCTGAGGTAGCGATAAAGTTGGAATTTTCCTGTACGACCATTTGACGAGTGTACTGTGAATATCAGGAATACCATATAACATCAAATCTCCCACATCGCTGCTGCCGGAAAAGTTGCTGCAAGAACGGGATCAACGACAACTGAAGAAAATCGTTGAGCGTGACAGAAGTGCAATCGTTACGCAGATTGCTGCAGATTTCAGCGCTGGACCATCAACAAGTGTCAGCATGCAAACTATTAAACGAAACATCGTAGATATAGGCTTTTGGAGCCAAAGGCCCATGCGTGTAGCCTTGATGACTGCACAACACAAAGCCTCACGCCTCATGTAGGCCTGTCAACACCGACATTGGACTGTTGATGACTGGACACATGTTTCCTGGTCGTTTCGAATTATATCGGGTGGATGGACGTGTGTGGGTAGGGAAACAATCTTATGAATCCATGGACGCTGCATGTCAACAGCGGACTGCTCAAGCTTTTGGAGGCTCTGTAATGGTGTGTGTGTGTGTGTGCAGTTGGAGTGATATGGGACCCCTGATATGTCTAGATACGAATCTGGCACGTGACAAGCACTTCAGCATTCTGTCTGACCACCTGCATCCATTCATGTTCACTGCGCATTCCGACGGGCTTGAACAACTCCGGCAGGACAATGCGACACCCCACACGTCCATAATTTCTACAGAGTGGTTCCAGGAACACTCTCCTGAGTTTAGACATTTGCGCTGGCCACCAAACTCCCCAGTGAACATTATTGAGCATATCTGGGATGCCTTAGAACATGCTGTTGGGATGAGATCTCCACCCCCTGTACTATTACGTATTTGTGGATAGCCCTGCAGGATTCATGGTTTCAGACGTTAGTCGAGTCCATGCCACATTGCATTGCGACACTTCTGCCTGCTCGCGGGGTCCTACACGATATTAGCCAAGTGTAGCAGTTTCTTTGGCTGTTTGGTATGGACAGATTGAACTGACGAATGAAAGTTTGTACCAATGAAGGGATGCTTAGATGCTATTCCAATACGGCTGGAGAGCCCCTTCCGTGCTGTTTTACATGAAAGGGAATACCAAGGTGGCTAAGGCTTGACAGGGAATTTAGATTGAGCAGGGAGGAGGGTTAGGGCTGTCTGCGCAATAGCGCAAAACCACTGTGCCAAGGCAATGTAGTGGTTAGTGCATCTGTCTAGAGAGCACAAGACACGTATTCGAATCCTGGCTTTGGTACAAATTTCTATTCGTCATTTCAGTTTTCAGCTAATGTTTGTATATGATGGACAGAACCATTCTCATGATGGCACTTTTGTAGTGTGGCCCCATGATGAAGAAAAACTGTCACGCTTCTTGCAACATCTGAATTTAATCCACAAGAACATCCAGTTTATGATGGAAATAGGGAAGTATGAACATGTGCAATATCAAAGAGATTCCTCAAGATTAAACTTTTTTTCACTGAACACAGATGGCTTCTCCAACAGGGGTAGCTTATATATCATGGGTAGCTTATCTGGATATGTTACAACAAGAATGGTTCTTTTCTCAATTAGAAGGTGAACATAAAGACTTTATTTGGCAACAAGATGGAGTCCCTACCCATTGTCATCTCTTTGTACGAAGATGGTTAAATGTCAAGGTCCCTGACCACTGGACTCGCGTAATGGTGAGTACAGCAGAGATCTTTTCTGCTGGCCTCCACATTCACCTGACCTTCCATAATAACATTTTCTCCCTGTGGGGCTTTGCAAAAGATGGTTCAAATGGCTCTGAGCACTATGGGACTTAACATCTGAGGTCATCAGACCCCTAGAACTTAGAACTGCTTAAACCTAACTAACCTAAGGACATCACACACATCCATACCCAAGGCAGGATTCGAACCTGCGACCATAGCAGTCGTGCGGTTCTGGACTGAGCGCCTAGAACCGCACGGCCACTGCGGCCGGCACAGAAGATAGTGTCTGTATTCCGCCACTACTGTAAGACGTCGCGGTCTCCTGACCTTCATTGCTTACATATTCCGACAAACATGTTCCGCACATCAAGACGCTTCATTCGAACCCAAACTCGATAAGATAAAGTCAATCTAGTATAAATTTATGTAAACGATAGGCAATTGACAAGTGAACGCACCGTGGTTGAAATACTCGTGGCTGGCGTGCACACATACATTCCAGACACGACGGTCACAGAAGCTTTCAGTTCCGGAGAAAGACCGCACAACAGGATGCCAGGCCCTTCAGAGGACGACCCATCTCGTGTCAGCAGGTGACCGCCCATGTAGCGGACAGTGTGGACCCGAGTGGAAAGGGGGGAACGACCCCATGTTCGGCTTAAAAGCAAATTCCGCTACACTGTGTGGGAGCGGCCAGCCTACGCATTCTTTACACATAGCACGCAGTTTCAGAGATTTTCACAGGGAGACAGCAAACGCCAAAGCTACAATTTTTTGGATTGGTCGCCTTAAACGAAACGTCATTCTCCCGTTTTAGAAGAGCAATGCTGATCGGCAGACGATATTTCTGACGCCTTGAGCTGAAGGAATAATGGAAGAGACCAAAAGATATACCCTTCACGTCTGGCGTGGAGAGGTGCCGTTCCGTTGTCGCTCTTGCAGCGAGAACACGTAACGGGAGCGTGCGCGCTTGTACATGTACTCAAAGAGCGAGGAACAAGTCTCTCCTCAGTACTTCACTGGGAGAGCACCTCTGTCGAGAGCGAATCGAAGTGCTACTCTATATTGAGTCCTTGCGATTAAGCGTTGTTCACTGTATTGGCCGACACACTTATTGTGCGGTGTGAACGGACAGAGTTATAGTTACACGCCTGTGAGCGAGTTTTTGAGTGGCACCACGGTTATCAGACCAGTGTACCACGCCAATAGTTAAACTAGGGGCGAATAGGAATCCTTGACTTCATCAAGGCGTAGGGAGAGTTTGATGGGCGAAGGTCAGTACAGATAGAACGAGAGTTATCTTATTTGTCAGCAGCGAACGGCGCAGACAACAGTCATTGCAGCTTACGGTATTGTGCGCTACAGCTCTTGCGAACCCCGTATTTCCTCCACAACAGTACACTTCACTGCATTTCACACGCGACAGCCTCGATCGTACCTAGCAACATTCTAAAGGATAATTATTCAAGTTGAGTAGGTGTGCCTCTCAGCCATTCTGCCAAGTTAACTACCATATTTAACTTTGTGTAGAAATTTCATTAGCGAATCCTATCCTTGAAAGATAACTTCACATTCCGAAAAGAACCATGATATAACTTGTTCAATTCATAACTAAAAGTGTCATTGTGATTTCTCAGAATTTTTGCAAAATAAAATAATAACTCTCGTTACTTTCATGTTTTTCTTACACTAACTAGCACTACACCAGTACCCAAGTATCCCGCTAGTTACGTAAGAAATTTGTGAATTTTTGTGTCATTTTCTTACAGTGGACGACTCCAGAAGATATGGGATATCTTTATTGCTGAAAGTTTTTCAGGCATTTCTCTTTAGAACGTTAGGAGCGTCTGTCTGACTTCTGAAGTAGCATGGGGGTGGAAATTGCATCTTGCAGGAGCCACGGGGTAAACGGTACATCTCAGATTAGTCCATTGTGCAGAATAACAGAATAACAGATCAACCCCACACCTCAGACTACTTAACATTTTGCCAAAGTTGAGACACAGAACTGAATAACCTATTGCTTCCATTACTCCTAACTTGTGAAGCAAAGTGTAGCAAGAATTGGCTCTTAGATTGGACATCAGTCTTGTAACCAAACGGCGCACATACTTTACATTTGCAAGCAAAACTAAATTAGTTTACCTTCAGTCTGATGTATAGTTTCTTGTACAGGTGGATTTCAATAATCAATGCAACATAATTTTTCTGGAAGTAGTTTGGGTTTATTGAGGATTCCAATACACTATAATTATGCCCCATTCTTCTGTCAACAAAACCCTATTTTGCAGCGTAATATCCGTTCAATGTGACGCCACTTCACTGGGAGGGCCTGTATATCCTGGCGTGGTCCCGATCTGCTGGTCTACGTCAGAGCCAACACGCTGGCCGGGGTAGCCGAGCGGTTCTAGACACTACAGTCTGGAACCGCGCTACCGCTACAGTCACAGGTTCGAATCCTGCCTCAGGCACGGATGTGTGTGATGTCCTTAGGTTAGTTAGGTTTAAGTAGTTCTAAGTTCTAGGGGACTGATGACCTCAGAAGTTAAGTCCCATAGTGCTCAGAGCCATTTGAACCATTTGAACCAGAGCCAACATCTTGCTGCATCACTAACCTCTCCATCATTAATGTAACATTCGCTATGGAGTGCATCCCTCATTGGGCCAAACACTTCCTGAAGTTGAAAGGGCGTTCAAAGTGAAGAACTCATATATCATCGCCTGTGATGATGTCTGACAAAAAATGTCATGATCAGCCTTGTAACGTGCAAGCAATTCTGCACACATGGCTCTTCATTGCTCTTTATTGTCTTATCTTAGGCATAGAGAAACCCAATGGGGACGCACCTTGGATAACCCCAATTGGTGGATTAGTATGTCAGACCAACAGAGACATCCAGTTGTGCAGTGACATGTTTGACTGCGATCCATCGATCACCTTGAATGAGAGTATCCACAAAGTCTAACATTGCAGGAGTCACAGCTGTGTGCAGCCAGGTGGCACATAGGAGATTGGAAAAGTTGTGCGACCTTGTTCTGATGATGATAAACACCTCACACAATCATTCAGCATGCTTTTGTTATCTGCCTTGTCACTGTAGAAATTCTACAAGTGCCTATGTTTATCTGCAGTGCTTTTTCTTCTGCCAAAAGAAACTCAATGACAGCCCACTGTTTGGATGGTTCAAATGGCTCTGAGGACTATGGGACTTAACTTCTGAGGTCATCAGTCGCCTAGAGCTTTAATTAAACCTAACTAACCTAAGGACATCACACACATCCATGCCCGAGGCAGGATTCGAACCTGCGACTGTAGCGGTCGCTCGGTTCCAGACTATAGTGCCTAGAACCGCTAGGCCACTCAGGTTGGCCACTGTTTGGAAAGCAACTCCATTACAGACATCATTTTGAAGGTTTCACATTGCTCCACCACCTAGCAAAACTTCATGAAACAGTAGAGACTGAAATGGGAATACTGCATTAAGTCCATAATAGAGTCTGCATTTTTGCAACTAGCTGTGAAAAAGAAGTGTTGCATTACTTATTGAATGCCCCTCATAAATAGTCTTCCGGTCTTATAAACTGACATACATCTGGGAGAGTGGTGTGCTGACCACATGCTTCTCCACATTCCACATTCGCATCCAGTGATGCCTATGGGCTGAGGACCACACAGAGGCCTGTCGATACCATTGGGCCTTCATGGTCTGCTCAGACGGAGTTTAGTTTTCATAAACATTCATAATAAACCATTGAAACTTGAACATAATTTTATGGACATCTCGTACAATAAATTTCAATATTTACTGAACTTTAGAGTTCAATATTGCAAGCTGATACTATTCCCACAACACACCTGTCACGTAGGGCAGGCTCCACATCAGGGGCTTGAAAATCATTTACTTGCCCCTGACATGCAGGCCACCATGCAAAGCAGGTCGATAAAGCAGGCTGATACCATTACAACACAACACGCCTATCACACACGTCTGGAAAACTATTCTTCCTGACACAGCTGGTCTCCAAACCAGGTTGATCTACAGGCAGATACTGATCCCATGCAACATGCATGCATCACAGGGTAGCCTATATGCCAGGCGCTGCAGAAAACACGTATTTCCCTATATCTTTGCTCTTATTGGAGCTAGGAAGTTATGAGCACCACACTGTTGATACTTGTGAGGCCTGTTCTTTCTGTGCCAAATTTGGTTGACTTCGATTCAGCTGTTTAGGAAGAGATCTCAGACACATATGCATATACTCTGCTTTACATCTATAACAAATATAGGTGAAACCTTACTGAAATATGAAATCATATTTATTCCTATTACATGTGTTATGCTTGACTTCTACTTTATCAACAATTCGTATTTAGACAAAATTGTAAGTGACAGAGAAGCCTGATGTAAGAGGGAATGGTTTGAGTGTTCAGTAAATTATGAGAATAACTTGTTGCCTAGCAGGAAGTAATCAAAATACATTTTCCCATCGACCTGTTTCATACAGGAAAAGTTGGCTGGCGGTGTGGCAGGATTTCTTAATTGCTTTCTTACAGATCTAATTACAGCCATAATCCCTGAATATAAAAGTTAAATTCGCCGCAGACGCCTCTGTCGAGAAAGGAAGTAAATGAAGTTTAATGGTCTAGCTGTCGAGCTGATGTCATCTTGCAAATCGAAGCCGCCAGTTAATTACTCACAAAGAAAGTGTGCCTTTCAGAAACACAAACACACATACACAGTTGGGTACTAATAACCTCAGCTGTTTTGTCCCACAAAAAATTGAAAGTAAAATAAATGAACCCCACGCAAATAAGCGGATGGGACGTCTGTTTCGAAAACGTTAAAATGTCTCTCGTTTCCTTTTTTTATCTAACCAGTTATCTCGCCCCTTCCTCCCCCCCCCAATCAATTATTCTTTAAAAAATTTTAATTAGCCCTCCTTCTTAAGCAAAAGCTAGTTTTCCATGCATCTCAATGTTTATGATGTCATACCTCCTGAAATATGTGTCTTACAATAATTTTGCGAAGACCTTCATTGGTATATGTGGATTCTGTCTGCAAAATAAGTTGGAAAGAGAGTTAGTAGTAAAGAAGTAGTAAATCAAAACATCATGTCTGATGCAGCATGAACAGAAGAATATAGTAAGTGATAAACTTTTTACCCTCCATTATTTTGCTGCGATGTCAGTAAAAGTTTCATAAATATTTGAAATTATAAGTAAAGTTTGTTGAAAGTCACTACGTGCTTTTATTCTCAAATACTGGATGAAATAGTGTGGGCAATTTGCACGTAGCGAGTGAGGCTATCTCGAGATATACACACAGTCTCTAACAGCGATGCCTGTGCCATAATATTATACCTGTATATTAGTAGATTACGGCAGCATCTTAAACTCTCAAATTCGGCCAATAATTATATGAAGTGCTGAAAATAACATATTTGTCGTTCCTGGACGCTGTTAGATAGGGAACCTACAGGTGAGGCAATGTGACCACGTAGCAGTTTCCAAGAAAAGCCAAAACTAAATGTGGGTAAAATACGCAAATTGTTTTAGTCTATTCTGGTGTAGACGTTCTCCAAGAGATATATAATTACGAATTCATTCTATTTTACCAATTTCTGTTGGAATCGACCATTGCAGCTTGTAATGCATTGGGAGATAAGGTTGTGGGGAATCGCAACATTTGCATTGAAGAAGCAGTTAATTATAATGAAGATAAAATGTTATTACTTTTACTTGTTTTTTAATTGGCTAACTGACCACTTAGTTTTGTCCTCTTTGTCCAGAATTTTCTCTTTTCCCCATATTGCTTCACACAGTCGCTAGGCTGTTACTTCAGTTCTTCCAGTATTTGTCGCTATTTTCCCGACTTGAACGGCTTCCAAAATTTGTATTATGTTTCGAAAGATATCCCATTCTAACATGAGGGTTTCTTGGGCATTAGACATCTCAAGGTGTTTGCGAGGGTCTGTAATCCAAGTGGTTCTCTTCTTCCAAAGGTAATCAAATGATTATTTCTCTATTCTGCACATTCTATACATGTGTCTAAGAAATATTATTGTTATTGTCAGTGCTATTACTGTTATTATTATTTGCGAATAACCCCATTAGGACTGCGCAGAGTACTTAAAGGTGAGCATTTATCTTCCTTTCTGCCCATATTTCTTTCTTTCCTTTCCTGTGGATTTTCTTTCCTTCTTTTCTTCGTGGGTTTTTCCTCTTACTCAGTTTTCCATTTGTGAATTTTAGTCCAGAACATTATGCGGTTTGTTATATTTTCTGGAGTAATATCTACCGATATCACATTAGCACTGACATCGCCACCCACTTCATCATGTCCGTTCTGGCTTTACTCTTAGTGTCGAAGAATTCGATTATTTGTTTTATAAATCTTTCTGGATTCGTTCTTTCAAAAGTGCCCATAGAATCATGAGCTGCGTCTTCTAAAGACACTATGGATATTTGTGTTTTGTTTGATTTCCTGAATACCTCTGTACGGTATTGTTCGTATACAAGTTTTTTGACTAGAATTTTTCTTACAGCTTTGCGTTCCTTTTCTCAATGCTTAAATGTCTGTTTTCGTGTTCAGAATTACTGTTTCTGATCCACAGAGTCATTCATGTTTAAGTTTATGAGCTTGGAGATATATGTCTTGTTGTAGATCTTTTGTGTACGTTGGTATGCAGTTCCCATCTTTTGGCATCTAATTTCCTTAGAATTTTTTTACGATTCCATTTCCCTGAATGGTTTCACCGACACATTTTAACTGTAAAACTCGTGTAATTTTGCTGTTACTCGTCTCTATGAGTTAAGGTGCTTGTTTGTCGCAGGTCTCGTATTCTGTCTTTTCAAAAAGATACTGGAGAGTGACTTTTTCTGCAGTTTCCTTGATTTTACGCTGATGAAACATTAACATTGCTAAAGCGCCTGCAAATGCTAGGCAATCTGTAGATATCTCTGCCTAAAGTTATTGGCTGGTTTGCGCCATTCTTGTGTCTCTCGCTCAAGGACACAGTTGGAAAGTAATGGAGACAGCCCTTTTCCTTGTCTTTCTCCCGTTTTGATTCCGAAAGAATGTGTGATATCCCTATAAACAGAATTTTGGACTTCTTGTCGGTTTGTGTCTGCTTCGTTATTGTAATTTTCAGGCCCTAAATTCGCTATTTAAATATCTGAAAGACTGATCTGATGTAGTCATCATAATTATTCTTATTATTATTTACTGATACGAGGGTCACTCCAAAAGAAATGCACACTATTTTTGTAAAAATACAGTTTTCATTCTGGATGTGTGAAAGTTTTACAGTGTGTAGATACATCCTTCCCGCTTGTTTTCAAACTTAGTTCAACCTGTTCCCGTGAGTGGAGCTGTCACAGCATGTCTTCAAGACGGCTGCTACACTTGTCGTTCGTCAGAAACAACGTGCAGTCATAGAATGTCTGTGCTGTGAAAACGAGGCAGTGGGAAACATCCACAAGAGGTTGAAAAAGGTGTACGGAGATGCTGCTGTCGATCACAGTACAGTTAGTCGGTGGGGGAGCAGGTTACGTGATGAAAGCGGGCACGGCAATATTGAGGGTTGTCCTCGCAGCGGCAGGCCTCGTACTGCACACACTCCAGATAATGTGCAGAGAGTTAACGAATTGGTGACTGCTGACAGACAAATTGTCACGCTACGTTGGGTTAGGGGAAGGAAGTGTTTGCAGAATACAGAAAGTGTTGGCGTCAAAAAAAATAATTGTGCCAGGTGGGTTCCCAGGATGTTGACAGTGGCTCACAAAGAAACAAGAAAAACGGTATGCAGCGAAATTTTGGAAAAGTAAGAGAATGGTGGAGATGAATTTCTTGGAAGAATTGTGACATGTGATGAAACATGGCTCCATCGTTGTTCACCAGAGACGAAGAGGCAATCAAAGGAGAGGCATCATGCTAATTCACCCAAGAAAACAAAATTCAAAACCACACCTTCTGCTGGAAAAGTTATGGCTAAGGTGTATTTCCATTCCGAAGGACTCTTGCTTGTGGATATCGTGCCAAGTGGAACCTCCATAAATTCTGATGCATATGTGAAGACACTGAAGAAACTTCAAGCTCGACTGAGACGTGTTCGACCACATCGGCAAAAGCAGGATATTTTGCTGTTGCATGACAATGCACGGCCATATGTCAGTCAAAAAACCGTGGAAGTGATCACAAAACTCGGATGGACAACACTGAAACACCGACCTTACAGTCCTGACCTGGCTCCATGTATCATCTCTTTGGGAAACTGAAAGACTCTCTTCTTGGGACAAAGTTTGAAGCTGATGACTCCCTTGTGCACGCTGCCAAACAGTGGCTCCAACAGGTTGTTGCTCCAGAAATTTACCGTCCGGGTATTCAAGCGTTGGTTTCAAGATGGCGTAAGGCAGTTGAGAGGGATGGAAATTATGCGGAGAAATGAAAATATTGTTCCTAAAGGACGTATCTACACACTGTAAAACTTTCAAACATTTGGAATAAAAGATGGATTTTAAAAAAAATAGTGTGCATCTCTTTTGGAGTGAAATTGGCCGGTAATTCGTATTATTACTACTGCGCAGTGTTCTAGCAACGTTAATTCCCTGAACTGACCATCCTGGTGACCCACATGGTGTTACGGAAAGTCTGCATAATTGATTGATTGACTAATCAGCGGGTGATGGACGTATCGGGAGTGTCACTAAGTCATTAAACCCGCATACGTCAGTGTCAGCCAAGTTTGACAGTGGGCGCGGACGAACAGCGGCGCACGTTGCAGCTAATGGAATCATAGTGGACTCACCGATGGCACGTAATTGATGGATGCGACTGGACAGCTTTTCCAATCGGGCTACGACCACTGCGACGCAAAAGGTGGCCAAAACACCGCAGCCCGCACTCTGCCGCAGCGGTCCGGAAAGGAATACTAATCAACGGGGTCCCACTGCATTAAAGTTGCAACGCCACGATGGCGGCATGCAACAAATATCGTTTGGCTCGATGTGTACTGAAGGCCGGGAAAAGTGGAAATTTTCGTACCTAAAGACTGCAAAATTTCTCAAGCCACACCAATATCCAGAAAAGGAAACAGGAGTAACCCGCTGAATTACAGGCCCGTATCACTAACGTCGATTTGCACTAGGGTTTTGGAACATATACTGTGTTCGAACATTATGAATTACCTCTAAGAAAGCCGTGCGGTTAAAGGCGCTGCAGTCTGGAACCGCAAGACCGCTACGGTCGCAGGTTCGAATCCTGCCTCGGGCATGGATGTTTGTGATGTCCTTAGGTTAGTTAGGTTTAACTAGTTCTAAGTTCTAGGGGACTAATGATCTCAGCAGTTGAGTCCCATAGTGCTCAGAGCCATTTGAACCTCTAAGAAAACGATTTATTGACAGATAGTCAGCACGGATTCAGAAAGCATCGTTCTTGTGAAACACAACTCAGCTCTTCACACGTTCCTCACATGCGTCTTCTAACCAAACTGCGTGCCTATTGAATATCGCCTCAGTTGTGCGACTGGATTCGTGATTTCCTGTCAGGAAGGTCGTAGTTCGTTCTAATACACGGAAAGTCATCTTGTGAAACAGAAGTAATATCCGGCGTTCCCCAAGGAAGTGTTATAGGCCCTCTGCTGGTTCTGATCTACAAGGTGAGCACAAAGTCTTACCCTGATTGTAAAAATTTATAACAGAATAACCGTTTGACATAATAAGTTACATTTGATGCCGTTACATAGGTTAGTCTTACAAGTTTTTTTAAGACCACTTACGCTAGTGAATCTCAATGTGTGCTCCCTTGGTAATTTGGATAATGTCGAGGCGGTATTCCAGTTCCCGCCAAGTGTTTTGTAACATGTGTTCTGTCACAGGGCCCACAGCAGCTTGTACCCTAGCCTTCAGTTCGTCGACGTCAGCAACTGGTGTGACGAAAACTCTGTCCTTGTTATAGCCCCAGAAAAAACGTCAAGGGGCGTAATGTCTGGAGAGCAGGGTCGCCAAGGTGTTGGACCGTTGCTTCCAATCCACCGATCCGGACATTACAGCCCTCTCCATACATTACTAACGTAAGTGGTCTTAAAAAAAACCAGTAACGCTAACCTATGTAACGGCATCAAATGTAAATTATTAGGTCAAACGGTTATTCTCTAATAAATTGTAATAATGAGGTCAAGACTTTGTGTTCATCCTGCATATTAACGACATAGGAGACAATCTGAGTAGCCGTCTTAGATTGTTTGCTGATGACGCTGTCATTTACCGTCTGGTAAACTCATCAGATGATCAAAACGACTTGCAAAATGATTTAGATAAGATATCTGTATGGTGCGAAAAGTGGCAATTGACCGTGAACAAGGAAAAGTGTGAAGTTATTCACATGAGTACTAAAAGAAATTGGCCAATCGGTTCTAGGCGCTTCAGTACGGAGCCGCGTGACTGCTACGGTCGTTGGTTCGAATCCTGCCTATGGCATGGATGTGTGTGATGTCCTTAGGTTAGTTTGGTTTAATTAGTTCTAAGTTCTAGGGGACTGATGACCTCAGATGTTAAGTCCCATAGTGCTGAGAGCCATTTGAACCATTTGAACCAACTAAAAGAAATCCGCAAAATTTCGATTACGCGATGAATCACACAAATCTGAAGGCTGTGAATCCAACTAACTACATAGGGACTACAAGTAGAAATGAACTGGAATGGAACGATCTCATAGATAACGTCGTGGGTAGAACAAACCAAAGACTGCGATTCATTGGCAGAACACTCAGAAGGTGCAACAGGTGTACTAAGGAGACTGCTTACACCACACTTGCCCGACCTATTCTAGAGTACTGCTGTGCGGTGTGGGGTCCACATCAGGTGGGACTGACGGATGACATCGAAAAAGTACAAAGAAGGGCAGCTCGTTTCGCATTATCGCGAAATGGGGGAGATAGTGTCACAGACATGATACGTGAACTGGAGTGGCAATCATTAAAACAAAGGCGTTTTTGTTGCGACCGGATCTCATGGAATTTCAATTACCAGTTTTCTCCCCCGACTGCTAAAACATTGTTGGCACCCACCTACCTAGGGAGAAATGATCATCACGATAAAATAAGAGAAATCAGGGCTCGCACAGGAAAATGTAAGTGCTCGTATTTCACGTGTGCTGATTGAGAGTGGAACAGTAGAGAGACAGCATGAAGGTGGTTCATTGAACCTGCTGCGAGGCAGTTTGTTGTGAGTAGCAGAGTAATCACGTAGAGGTAAACGTCCATAAAAATATTTCATGCACTCTACGGTAGACAACCCAGTTTACTTCATCTGCCCAAGTTGTGGATGATGCAAGTAGCGTTGCCTATCTTAGAGTGCATGAACTATTTTCCGGGCACGTTTTATTTTGGGTCACGTGTACAAGCTTCGATGTGCAAATGGTAGGAATTTCATCGCAGCCAGACAAGGCAGTTAGGATTAAAACTACCTACATTCTGTGTACAGGGTCAATCCCTGATGGCGTCAAAAACTTTCAGAGATGAAGGGGAAGCATAAATCTATCAATCTGAGATAAGAGACCCTGGTTTGGAAGAAGAGTGAGTCGAAAGTTATAGGCGAAACTCGTTCCGGTGCTTCATACAATGTGTTGTGTCTAGGCAAGACAGCCTAGACACAATGAGAGGAAGCCGAAAGGCACGCGCTTAAACTCACGCAGGCTGGCGTGAGGTCTGAAACAGGATACGTAATGAATGCTATAAAGAAAAGTACGTAGCTTCTGGAATACTTAACTTTAATCCACATTTGCAGAACATCGCTCTTGATGATACATTAATAGAATCTCAATATCAATTGAATACGGCGCTTTGCTAGGTCGTAGCAAATGTAACTGAAGGCCATGCTAACTATCGTCTCGGCAAATGAGAGCGTAGTTGTCAGTGAACCGTTCCTTGCAAAGTCGGCTGTACAACTGGGGCCAGTGCTAGGAAGTCTGTCTAGACATGCCGTGTGGTGGCGCTCGGTCTGCTATCACTGACAATGGCGACACGCGGGTCCGCCGTATACTAACGGACCGCCGCCGATTTAAAGGCTACCACCTAGCAAGTGTGGTGTCTGGCGGTGACACCACACAATGGAATATACAGCGTCCGGTTGGAAGAATGATCAGTAGTCATGGATTTGACAGGAACTATTGTTGGAGGCAAAGGAGTCTATTAAACACGGGCTCTAAAGTGCATACCTTAAGTGCTATTAGCATTTGTATGGTAGCACTTCTTTCACAGTACCGAAGGTAAACAAGTGCTCATACCTCTTAAGGTGTGCACATTCGAGCTCGGGTTTCCCACACTTTTTTGGTTCGAATAATTCTTCCTGTCATATCTTTTTTCTTTTTTTTTTTCATGGAGTGGGGAACACAGTGTGCGACAAGGGAGTTCCTGTGGGAGCGAAACGGACCACGTTTGAAACGTATCTCCTGCTGATTACACTGAGATAACAAAAATTGCAAGACAGCAACATGCTCTTATACAGATGGCCGCAGTATCGCGTTCACACGGTATAAAAGGGTAGTGCATTGGTGGAACTGTCATTTGTACTCACGTGATTCATGCGAAAAGATTTAGGACGTGATTATGAATGCACGACAGAAACTCACAGACTTCGAACGCGGAATGGCAGTTGGAGCTATACGCATGGAACAAAATGGTTGAAATGGCTCTAGGCACTATGGGACTTATCATCTGAGGTCATCAGTCCCCTAGAACTTAGAACTACTTAAACCTAACGTAAGGACATCACACACATCCATGGCCGAGGCAGGATTCCAACCTGGAACCGTAGCAGCAGCGCCGTTCCGGACTGAAACGCCTAGAACCGCTCTGCCCCAGCGGCCGGCAGACGCATTGAACATTCCGTCTCGGAAATCGTTAGAGAATCCAAAATGTCAAGACAATGCAGTGGCCGACGACCTCCTCTTAACGAACGAGAGCATTGGGAAAAATTTTTGAAAATTTGTGGTACGTTCCTATGGGACCAAACCGCTGACGTCATCAGTCCCTAGGCCTACGCACTACTTTATCTTAAACTAATTTACGCTAAGGACAACACACACACACACACACACACACACACACACACACCCATGCCCGAGGGAGGAGTCGAACCCGAAAGGGGGAGCCACGCGAACCGTGGCAAGGCGCCGTAGATAGCGCGGCTACCCCGCGCGGCAGAGCATTGGGGTTTGCGCACAGTTGTCACTGTCAACATACAAGCAACGCTGGGTGAAATAACAGCAGAAATCAATGAGAGACGTGCGACTAACGTAACTATAGCAGCAGATGACCGACGCGAGTGCATTTGCTGAAAGCACGACATCGCCTGTATTGCCTCTCCTGAGATCGTGACCACATCCTTTGCGCCCTGGACTACTGGAAAACAGTGGTCTGATCCGGTAAGGGCCGAATTCAGTTGGTAAGAGCTGGTAGTGCGGTTCGAGTGTGGCGCAGACTAGACAAAGCCGTGGACTGAAGTTGTCAACAAGGCACTGTGCAAGCTGATGGTGGCTCTCTGATGGTGCGGGCTCTTTAAACGGCATGGACAGGGTCCTCTGATCCAACTGAAGCGATCATCGACCGGAAATAGTTATGAAACTTCCTGGCAGATTAAAACCGTGTGCCGGACCTAGACTCGAACTCGGAATCTTTGCCTTTCGCGGGCAAGTGCTCTACCAACTGAGCGACCCAAGCACGACTCACGACCCGTCCTCACAGCTTTACTTCTGCCAGTACCTCGTCTCCTACCTTCCAAACTTCACAGAAGCTCTCCTGCGAACCTTGCAGAACTAGCACTTCTGGACAAAAGAATACTGCAAAGACATCTTTTAACCACAGCCTGGGGGATGTTCCCAGAATGAGATTTTCACTCTGCAGCCGAGGGTGCGCTGATATGAAACTTCCTGGCAGATTAAAACTGTGTGCTGAGCCTAGACTCGAACTCGTGACCTTTGCCTTTCGTGGGCTACTGCTCTACCAACTTTCTTTTTTTTATTATTCTCATTGTGTTCGTTGCATTTGTTCGGTGCGGATGTCCCGTGACAGCCGTTCAAGGTCAGCGTCGAGCCGTTGACTCAGTTATTTTATTACAGAGGATAGCTAACCCTTCGACCTAACATGGTGAGCTACTGTACCGGCGCCAACTGAGCTACCCATGCTCGGATACCATTTGCAGCCGTTCATAGACTCCACGTTTCATACAAACATGGAATTTTTATGTATGACAGTGCGCCATGTCACCAGACCACAGCTGTTAATGATTGGTTTGAAAATCATTCTGGAACATAATTTTACTATCCAGATCGCCCGAAATGAACCCCACCGAACATTTATGGCACATAATTGATAGGTCAGTTCGTGCACAAGCTCCTGCACTAGCAACATTTTCGCAGTTATGGAAGGCTATAGAGGCAGCATGGCAGGGGACTTCTAAGGACTTGAGTGCATGCCTTCTCGAAAAAACAGGAAGACTGATTTTAACTTCTATCGACATAGAGGTCATCAGAGACGGACTACAAGCTCGCATTGTGTCCAGGATGGGGAAGGAAATCAGCCGTGCCCTTTGAAAGGAACCATGCCGGCACTTGCTTGGAGCTATTTAGGGAAATCACGGGCAACCTAAGTTTGGGTGACCGGACACGTGTTTGAACCGTCGTCCTCCCGAATGCGAGTCCAGTGTGCTAACCACTGCGCCACCTCGCTTGGTATTTGCTTCAAAGCAGCGAAGATGAACAAGTGTCCATATCTCTTCAGATAGCCTGTTTAGAGGTCATGTTTACTGGACTTACCACTATCAAAATACGAAAGCAAACAGCTTGCAGTACAAGAGATGTGTTTCACGGTATCGAAGACGAAGAAGTGTTTATAGGGCATTGCATTGTACATGCGATGTTTACTAGACTTTTTGCTTCGAATAATAGTTGTTGTCATCAGTCGTCTAACCTGATGTGGAACAAGAGTCTTTCTGTGAGAGGCAAAGAGACCCTGTTTAAAACCTGTCTCCTGCCGATTTTGACATTCAGTATGCAGTACTGTGTAATTATTAAGGCAGATTTGAGCAAGCTACAAGCATATGAAATGTAATTTGTTCGATCAGCCTTGCAGAAGAATAGGTGGTACAAAATTTGGAATGAAGACATCAGTTTAGAGATGGATGTGAATCTCTCAGTCACTGAAAGAATACTCTACAGCTCAGGTGGTTTCGACATATGAAGAGGCTGAAGGATATCCGCCTGCCAAAACGATACTTGGATACAAATGTTTAGGTGAAAGAGCTATAGTATTACCCAGGGCAAGATGCATCGATCAGAATAAGGAAGATCTTAACACTAAAGGAGAAAACCGAGAAACAATAACAAGTCAAGAAGCATATGACGAAAGCAAAATGGAGGCAAATTGTTCATAAACACCCTATCCAGCTAACTGGAAGGACGTGAAGATAATGATAATGTTATTTCTGAATACTGACCATTCCTCATGGGAAACACTGTGTGTACGAGAACTGTTGTTAAGATTGTAGGGAGGCAACTTCCAGAGGGAAAAAAAATTCTGGTAAAAATAGGTTCTAAAACGCATATCTTAAGACATGAGCACTTGTGCGTCTTCGATACATTGAAACATATCTCTTCTACTGCAAGTGCTTCCGTATCCATATTTTCGGTGAGGATAGTATGGACCAAAACAAAACAACGATATGTCAAGTAAATATGGACTCCAAAATCTATACCTTATGAATTATGGGCCCCTTGCTCAGTAGAAGAGACGGTTTCTCAGTTCCGAAGTCCGCAGCTGGTGGTCTAGTGACTAGCATTGCTGCCTCTGGATCACAGGGTCCTGGGTTCGATTCCCAGCTGGGTTGGGGATTTTCTCTGCCTGGGGTTGTCCTATTCATTTCATCACCACCATCATTCGTGATGGTGTTCAACGAATAGGAGCGTGGAATGTCAGTTCCCGTAATTGGGCGGATAGCTTAGAAAATTTAAAAAGTGAAATGGACAGGTTAAAGCTAATTGTAGTGCTAATTAGTGAAGTTCGGTGGCAGGAGGAACAAGACTTCTGGTCAGGTGAGTACAGGGTTAAAAATACAATATCAAATAGGGGCAACGCAGAAGTCTATATGCCAACTACCTCCGCAAATGTATGATGAGATAAAAGAAATTATTCAGACAGTGAAGGGAGACGAAATTTTAATAGTCATGGGGGACTGGAATTCGATAGTAGGAAAAGGAAGAGAAGGAAAACTAGTAGGTGAAAATGGAATGGGGATAAGGAGTGAAAGAGGAAGCCGTTTGGTGGAATTTTGCACAGAGCATAACTTAATCATAGTTAACACTTGGTTTATAAATCATAAAAGAAGGTTATATACATGGAAGAAGCCTGGAGATACTGACAGGCTTCAGATAGATTATGTAATGATAAGACAGAGATTTAGAAACCAGATTTTAAATTGTAAGACATTTCCAGGAACAGATGTGGACTTTGACCACAATCTATTGACTACAAACTATAGATTACAACTAAAGAATCTGCAAAAAGGTGGGAATTTAAGGAGATGGGATCTAGATAAAGTGGAAGAACCAGAGGTTGTAGAGAGTTTCAGAGAGAGCATTAGGGAACGATTGACAAGAACAGGGGAAGGAATACAGTGGAAGAAGACATGAAATAGTGAAGCCAACAAAGGATCAAGTAGGTACAAAGACGAGGGCTAGTAGAAATCCTTGGGTAATAGAAGAGATAATGAATTAAATTGATAAAAGGAGAAAATATAAAAATGCAGTAAATGAAGCGGCAAAAAGGAAATCCAAACGTTTCAAAAATGAGATCGATATGAAAGTGCAAAATGGCTAAATAGAGATGGCTAGAGGACAAATGTAAGGATGTAGAACCATATACTACTAGGGGTAAGATAGACCTTTGGAGAAACGAGAACCACTTGTATGAATATCGGGAGCTCAGGTGGAAAACCAGTTCTAAGCAAAGAAGGGAACCAGAAAGGTGGAAAGCGTATATAGACGATCTGTACAAGGGCGATGTACCTGAGGGCAACGTAATGGAATTGGAAGAGGACGTAGATGAAGATGAAATGGGAGATACGATACTGCGTCAAGAATTTGAAACAGCACTGAAAGACCTAAGTCGAAACAAGGCCCCAGGAGTAGATTACATTCCATTAGAACTACTGATACCCTCTGGTGAGACAGCCATGAAAAAACTCTACCCTCTGGTGAGCAAGATGTATGAGACAAGTGAAATACCCTCAAACTTCAAGAAGAATATAATAATTCCAGTCCCAGAGATAGGAGGTGTTGACAGATGTGAAAATTACCGAACTATCAGTTTAATAAGCCACAGCTGCAATATACTGACATGAATTCTTTACAGACGAATGGCAAAACTGGTAGATGCCGACCTTCAGAAAGATCAGTTTCGATTCTGTAGAAATGTTGGATCACGCAAGGCAGTAAAGAGACTATGACGTAACTTAAAAAATAGGCTGAGGAAGGCAAACCTACGTTTCTAGCATTCATTGACATAGAGACATGAATACTCTCTTTCTAATTGTGAAGGTGGCAGGGGTAAAAGACAGAGGGGGGGGGGGGGCGAAAGGCTATTTACAATTTGTACAGAAACCAGCTGGAGGTTATAAGAGTGTAAGGTGTCAGGCAAATCCAACACCTTCCATGATAGCAAATCCGGCAGCCGAATAAATCCTGACATTAAAATAACCAAAGTAATACGAGAAACGAGTGAGCAAATGGAATACTACAGACTAACACAGGAACACCTAAAAGAATGTCATACCTTCCCACCGTCAAACAAACGCAGTTCTGAGGGAAGAAACGAGAACAGACGCCGAGAGCAGAACCATGTTAAGCTAGAAGGCCTTGCGATAAAGGACGGCCACCCACGTCGCCAGCCGACCGCCAATATCAACCCTCAGCCCATGTTAAAAGATAGAGCCCTTCAGAAGAACAGTATATATCTTACGATAACACTAAAAGGGCCACACCAGCTGCAAGTTTTAGTGTGAGACTTTTTCGCGTCTCTGTTACGTTGCAAACGCTACAAACATTGCCCCACCACGAAAAGTATAACGTTTCTCATTGGATAGACAGAAGTTTTGTAGGTGAAGCTTAAAGTAACATTGAGACGCTGATTGGTCAGTTGAAAACACAGCCAGATACCCTTTTTTTAAACTAACTTCGGTAAATTGCAGTAAGGAGAAGTTAGGAGAGAGTTGCTTCCGAGATGGCGAGGTGCGTGGAGTTGCGATGCTCGCCGCCCCCTGACGCTGCCTAAACACCGACAAGGTAATGAACGCACGCGATGCCGCATTTTTGAGCGCATGAGGCTTCACTCAGAACTGCAGAAGTCTCATCTGTTACACCCCCTTTACGTAATACTAGTGTCGATCGTCAATTAAAGCTCATGGTGTTCACATTTGCTACTTGAAGTAAAAATCTGAAACGCGATGATTTTTCTGTTATATAATTATTGAGAAGCCACATCAGCCACTGTAATTTACGACAAGTTAGATAAGTAATTAAAGATAATTGAGGGTCACTGTAGACCATTTTGATAGTTTTCTCTTTTGTGAAACTTAATTTAAACCTAGATTATAGATGTGATATGGCATAGGTCATCCTTCGATCCATTGTAGAACTTGGAAAGCCATTCAGGGAATATTCGTTCACATTTTTGTTGAATGCAGTTGATTTTTATCATCCTGTGTTAAAATATTTTCTTTTTCAATAGTGCAATTTATAAACAATGTTTTGTGAGTAGAATAAAATTTCCAATGGTAAACTTGACTGCTTTTTCAATGTTATTTTACCAGCTAACTAAAAATAGGAAAGCCTTGAACCCTGTCCACTAAATTTAGTTAGTATTAAGATTCTTTTACAGGGAGTTCAGTGGAGCTGACGCTGAAATCAATAAGTATTTGATTATATCATTGCTAGTCTCACTGAACTCTTCTGAACTCTATATGTCATGTGAGGTCTGGCTTCTCCTTACCAGCAACAGGTCTCAGGTTCAAACTAGTCAATTCCCTAAGAAACATGCTCAGAGTGTCGTTGCGCGAAAGTGGTAGGGAGACACGACTTAGAGCAACAGACACCACGCAGAATGTTAGAGAATGGCGACCCTGCCAGGATGGTAAAATACCATGATTGAAGGTCGACCACATACCCAAGTAGGTCAGGAAAATATCCTGTTAAAAATTTTCGTAGTAAAAATTTTTTTTGAAAGGCATAAATAGTTGAAGACAGTAGCTGCAGCTATAGATAGTAAGAAAGTATTCAATAGAAAGTGAGACATTCTAGCAGAGACAATAGCATAATAAAGTTATGAATTTTAATATTGTTAGAATTAAGTTTTCTCTCCAATGCAAGCGCACAGGTGGCGGATACATCGTTGGCAAGTTGGTTCTGACCCAACAAGTAAGTGAATGAATTGTCAAGTTGTGTGAACAAAAAGTTTATGAAACGCGTGAGATCGTATGAGCGCATGTTGACGCGAAGTAAGGCGCGTGAATTGCTTCCAAAACAGAAAATAAGGGAATCGGAAAGATTAGCAATAGAAGATCGAGACATTGACCGAATTGAGGTAGAGACCCAGCATGAAGATGGACAGAGAATAGAGGACAGTACAACAGACGATGCAGTATCGCGAGAAATAGGAGAGATAACGCACCATAACGAGGATAACGTACGCCAAGGCATAGAATACGTAGGTCAGCATACGACAGAGGAGCGGGAAAGTAGAGAGACTTGCGTCTTGAATTCGTAGAACCCATAGCACAAGTAATCAGAGCTCTTTCACCACAGAGTACAAGGAATGCGAGCAGAAACGTGTCACCGCACAGTTCAATGCAATCGGTCGCGAACCAACACTTGGACGAAAACACAGAGCGTAGGACATCGGAAGAAAACACAATAGGACCCACCAATCTGGCAGAATTATTACAACAAATTACGGAAACCATGACAAGGCAAAATAAAGAAATAGCGAACCAAATTCAAATTCAGAATGCAGAAACCACGAGACAAATGCGTGAGATTAAAGAACAAAACAAAAAAAATTCAGTTACACCTAAGTCATATTTAATACGAGGCAAAAGAATCTCGAGAAGTGATAGGGAACTTAATAACAGGTCACAATCAATTGAGAACAGACATTGACAAGGTACAAGTGGACGCACAAACATTGCGTAATGACACTCAGGACGATATCAAAACATTGTGTAACAACACCCAGGGAGAAGTCAAGAAACTAGAGAAACAGATAAACGTAATTACTAGACAAGCAGCAGGTACAGCGCGTGAAATTGTTGAAAACGTATCACAAAAGCAGCGCTGAAAAGATATGGTAACCGCATAGTCAAAATAGAAGCGCAAACGAAGCGACAATTTCAGAAATTGCGAACAGAGTTGTTGCAAACCACTGAAGAGCGTAGTGAACAGGATCGAACAAGCAAAGAGTCTGCAACCACATCCGTATCTGTAACAGCACCGGAAAAACAAGCAATTAACGAAGATGTTACGCATTTGCGATTCCAATCACAGGCGGAATGTAACATACGTGAAATCAGACAGCCTGCACCGCAACAAACACGTTTCGAAATTTTTGATGAAAAACGTTATCACGAACACATGGGGAACCACAAATGTATATTTCAAGACAGTTTGGATCGTGCAATGAAGCAGCAAGGTTAGCCAGACAAGATACCGAACCAATACCTGACAATGGAAAGCCAGGTCGCGAAGAGTACAGCGCAATGCGTTCAGCTACACGTTCACAACCGATGGAAGAAAATTATTGCGTACCACTCCAACGATACTACGCAAGGGCAGGCGAAAGTTACAGCGGACAATATCCAATGGATCTACCACAACCGGAAAGAACGACGGGAGAAATGATCAAAAACAAAAGTGGCGAAGAATCGCGAATTTCATATGGAACTATGACCAAGTACGACAACGTTCATTTCCTCACAGTCACAAAATTTCAACACTTTCGAGAAGGAAACTCGTTACTTCCACGAACTTTTATTGATCAATTCCGAGTAGGATTAAGAGAACACTGGACGCTAGCACACAAATTAGACTTTATATGTGCACACATGTCAGGAACTGTCGCAGAAACCATGCAGAACGTTGCAGCGACATGCCGATCGTACGAAGATTTCAGAGATAAGTTTCTCTCACGATATTGGTCCAGCGAAGCACAGAACAGAGTGAAGTACGAATTATTACAGAACCCATATTTTGAAAATTCAGGAGAGAAGAGTCCCGTGAAATTTTCCGAATTAATGGCAAAGAAAAATCGATGCTTAGATGTACCATACAGTGACGGAGAGTTGATCAAATTATGCGCGATGAAGCTACCATTGAAATACCAACAATCATTAGTAGGTCGCGGAGGCAATGACGTCGAAGCATTTAAAGGAATTCTAAGGGAACTAGAGTTTATATTTACGGAAGATGACGCAAGAAAAAAACGAAGCGCACGTGAAAACGAAAGCAAAAAGCAGTTGAATCCACAAGACACGGTATGAAGAAACAATAATTACGAACCATGTGATAACTTCGCACCAAGAAACGACAACAGATTTCAACAAAGAACCGGTTATGGATTTAGAAGAGAATATGGCAATAACTATAATTCACCCAGGAACGGCAACAACTATTACAGAGGGAACAATGACAACCAGAACGGGTACTGGAGAACCAATAGACCGACAAATTATCAGCAAAGAAACCAATATCAAGAAGTGGAGCAAGAAAAGAGAATACAGATAGAAGAGGTGGAGGTAAGACCACCAAAACCCTGAAAAACGTTCGAATTGACAGCTAAGCGCCCATGCCAAAGAGAATGACGCACCGACCCAGGATAATTGCAGCACCTTGCACAGAGAAGTAAATACCTTATCACGAGAAGAGAAGAAGGAAGAAACAAAACCGCAGGACCAGATGAAAACGAAGACAGGAAAATAACAATATCGTGTTGGGACGAAATTAATTGGTAGAATACTGACGAGGAAGATGAATTACCAGGGGCATGCACAACGAATCTAGGAGGAAAGGAAGTAATGAGTATTGCAGAGCTATTGGAGATGGAAACCAGGGAAAGCGAATTCAATGAGGATAATGCGCAGTCGACAGAAGTTGAAAATAAGTTACTAGTGGGCACACAACCCAACGTATATAATGAAGGAAGTTATGAAGCGATAATTAGAGCATTTAGATGCGATTATGTGGAAGTAGCGACGAAGAAGGAGAAGATAGATGAAGATGAGGAAAAACTAGAGGATGTTGAAGAAAGCGTAAATGAAGGAAGAAATAGAGAAGAGGAAATAAAAGAGAGGGAAGTAGCAGTCGAAGCTTATCCTACAGAAAGTTCGAATTCAAAAAAGGGATATTCCTGAAAAGACTCATGTATGATTCAGTGGAGGATTCGTTGATGCAAGAAAAAGAACAGAACCAACCCTTTCAAATTCAACTAATTGTGAAGGCCATGGTAAAGCATATCCCAGTCAATATTGTAATTGATAGCGGAAGTGAACTGACTGCGATCTCAGAAAATTTATTCATGCTGTGTAATGCCAATGAGGAATTGCCAGTTCTGAAAACACGTATGATTAGAGTAAGAGGTCCTATTAGAAACAATGCTGTGGAAGTTACAAGACAAACAAGGTTAACTCTTTCATGTCAAGGTCAAAAGATCAAAGCCAACTTCGTGATTATACCTGAACTAACTGTAGATTTTATTATAGGTGCAGATTTTTTAAATGAGAGACGAGCGATAATAGATATGGGGAAAGGTAGTGTAACATTCGGGAATGTCACACTTCTCTTTGAGCAAAAGCTAAAATTAGAAGAAATACCAGTTATAAACAAACAATTAAGAGTGATGAGAGATAAACAGGATGAGGAATTAGAATGGTATGCACAAAAGGGGGAATCGCCTCAACTCATGTTAAAAGTCCATAAAGAAATCGACCAAAAATTGCAAGAAGTTCAAGGTATTTCGGAACACAGTAAAAGAGAATTAGAGGATATTTTACGAGATAAAGCACAGGTATTTTTACCTAAGACTGGCAGTATTAAACACTTTCAGTACAAGAAGTTCAAGTAAATAATTAGCACAATATTTCAAGTTTATGTTGCAGATACGTTTGTCAGGAGAAAGAAGAATGAAGAGAGAGGAAGGTGGGGAAAAGAAAGTAGTTTCAATAAAAACAAAAATAACACCAATGGTACCATAGATTAAGATGAAGGGATAAAGCATAGACAGACTAACAGCATGAAATACTAAAATGCTATACACTATGACACTACACAAAAATAAAAAACGAATTTGAGGATTCTTGTAGAAGTTAAGACTCAAAATATCTTAGAATTGTAACATGGAAAGGGCGCCAAAATTGGTAAAGCTTTTTAAAAAGGCGTAAAACAATGTAGGTACAAGACATACGTTAGAGGAATATAAGTAAAACTTTTTGTAAGAACCATTGTAGAAACTCCAGCAACAACCAGCCGCAACGACCCACAAGTTGCAATGAGAGAAGTATCAAGAAAGAAAAGGATGTAATTAGCAAGACACAATTCCTACAAGGCAGAAGCGTCGAGAGAAGGGAAAGGACAGCGAGACCAACAAAGTATCCTAAGTGGGCAGTAAATCTGCTGCTAAGCGGAACCACAGAGTGGCGGAACCATGATGGGACATAACACGGAAGGTCAAGAGGGCCCCGGAACGCCTCAACTCAGCAGAGCGAGCAAAAAACGGCCCGACGAGAAGACGGCTTGGGGAAGCCACCACTGGCAAAAAATATGTGTAAAAGTCACACTACTGCTATTAAACAGCACGCTGATGTAGGAAATTGAAGGAAACTTCCACAAAGTAGAAATGACATGTCCAAACAATTTATCAAACTGTTACTAAGAGAACTTCAAAGCGACTAGTTATCAATAAATATTCCCATATCCTGCCCAGAGAAGAACCAAGAATCAAGTAAGAAGCAGAGAAAAAGCAGGAAGAACAGAAGTTGAAGATTTGCAAGATTGAGACCAAGAAAGCAGATGGGTGAAGAACAGACGACATACCTTCCCAAATCCCTATCCTATTGTAATCTAGTCGTCTGTGAAGTATCACAACGAAAAACCGCTTTCAGTGACACATAACGATGACTTTCACGCATACAAAGCCAGTAAACCATGAGATTCTGCACTCACAGCTCCATTCCATAATGGGACCTCCACAACAGCAACACACACTTGCAAAGCCAACAAGGAATGACGAACGAAGCTGCACATCAAATACTTGCCCACATCCATCTCGCTCAAGTCCATCACCTTCGTGCAAAAACATTCGCCAACCTCATGCTTAAACATTCATAGGATTGTGTGAATGTGTGAAATCAAATTATGTGATGTAGGAATTGTGCAAAAGAAATGTGTAAAAACCTAAATAAGTTAAGCACACCAGACAGCTAATAAACTACAAAATAACAGTCATTGACTATGGACTTAAGTAAAAAATAGACTATCGATAAAAATAAGTCATTAGTTCTGAAATGCACAGTATATAAAGAACAAACGTAAGGCATAATAAACACTAAAACTACATGCCACTTATTTTCTCCTCATAAAAATAAAAGGATAACTATATTTTACTTATTTTCTCCTTATAAAAACAAAGAATAAAAAATTATCCTGTTGGATGTATTCCCTTTTTTTAACATTTGTACCATTTGTAAGGATTATATCTCAATACTTGTGTACGTATATTTTTGTCAAAGCAATTCTTGGAAATAATTCTTATTTGTTAGAGTAACGATGTTGAAATGAGTGTCTAAGACAAAAACATTTTACTTGTATGTGATATTTAGAAAATGTGTTAGGAATAGATTCTACTTAATTACTACATTTATTAAAAAAAATATTTCTAAGAAAATCGATGTGAAAGACTCCTCACTTTCGATAACAAACTTCTTAAAAAACAAACTTCACCCTTAAATAAAGAAAGAAAATAATTAAAAAAATTAATGATAATAGCATAAAAATAGTCTTCTCTTGTCAATATAAACATATTTTTCAGAATAATGTCGAAGAATAAAAAATATAAATTAGTAATGCAAACTAGCATAGAACCAGAATAATGTGTCTGAGCAGTAGACAACAAAATTTAGATAAACGAATAATTTTTGACTGACTTAGACAACAATTCAATCATTGCCTAACTTCAGTGCAAAAATTAAGTTCGAAGGGTGGGGATATGTAAGATGTCAGGCAAATCCAACACCTTCCATGAAAACCCTGACATGATAAGCAAATCCAGTAGTATGTAACATAGCTCCGAATAAATCCTGACATTAAATTAACCAAAGTAATACGAGTAACAAGTGAGCAAATGGAATACCACTGACCAACACAAGTATGCCTAAATGCATGTCATACCTTCCTAACCTTCCCACCGTCAAACAAACGCAGTTCTGAGGGAAGAAACGAGAACAGAAGCCGAGAGCAGAACCGTGTTCAGCTAGGAGGCCCTACGATAATGTATGGCCACCCACGTCGCCAGCCGACCGCCAATACCAACCCTCAGCCTATGTGAAAAGATAGAGCCCTCCAGAAGAACATTATAGATCTTACGATAACACTAAAAGGGCCACACCAGCGGAAAGTTTTAGCGTGAGACTTTTTCGCGTCTCTGTTACATTGCAAACGTTAAAAACATTGCCCCACCACGAAAAGTATAACGTTTCTCATTGGATAGACAGAAGTTTCGTAGGCGGAGCTTAAAGTTAACATTGAGACGCTGATTGGTCAGTTGAAAACACAGCCAGATACCCTTTTTTTTTAAACCAACTTCGGTAAATTGCAGTAAGGAGAAGTTAGGAGAGAGTTGCTTCCGAGATGGCGAGGTGCGTGGAGTTGCGATGCTCGCCGCCCCCTGACGCTGCCTAAACACCGACAAGGTAATGAACGCACGCGATGCCGCATTTTTGAGCGCATGAGGCTTCACTCAGAACTGCAGAAGTCTCATCTGTTACACCCCCTTTACGTAATACTAGTGTCGATCGTCAATTAAAGCTCATGGTGTTCACATTTGCTACTTGAAATAAAAATCTGAAACGCGATGATTTTTCTGTTATATAGTTATTGAGAAGCCACATCAGCCACTGTAATTTACGACAAGTTAGATAAGTAATTAAAGATAATTGAGGGTCACTGTAGACCATTTTGATAGTTTTCTCTTTTATGAAACTTAACTTAAATCTAGATTATAGATGTGATATGGCATAGGTCATCCTTCGATCCATTGTAGAACTTGGAAAGCCATTCAGGGAATATTCGTTCACATTTTTGTTGAATGCAGTTGGTTTTTATCATCCTGTATTAAAATATTTTCTTTTATCAATAGTGCAATTTATAAACAATGTTTTGTGAGTAGAATAAAATTTCCAATGGTAAACTTAACTGCTTTTTCGACGTTATTTTACCAGCTAACTAAAAATAGAAAAGCCTTGAACCCCTTCCACTAAATTTAGTTAGTATTAAGATTCTTTTACAGGGAGTGCAGTGGAGCTGACGCTGAAATCATTAAGTATTTGGTTATATCATCGCTAGTCTCACTGAACTCTTCTGAACTCTGCATGTCATGTGTGGTCTGGCGTCTCCTTACCAGCAACAGGTCCCAGGTTCAAACTTGTCAAGTCCCTAAAAAACACGCTCAGAGCGTCGTTGCGCGAAAGTGGTAGGGAGACACGACTTAGAACAAACAGACACCACGCAGAATGTTAGAAGAGTCGAGGGGCAGGAAAGGGAAGCAGCGGTTGGGAATGAGACAGGGCTGTAGCCTATCTCCAATGTTATTCAATCTGTGTATTGAGGAAGCAGTAAAGGAAACAAAAGAAAAATTTGGAGGAGGAATTAAAAGCCATGGAGAAAAAATAAAATCTTTGAGGTTTGGTGACGACACTGTAATTCTGTTACAGACAGCAAAGGACCTGGAAGAGCAGTTGAACAGAATGGACAGTGTCTTGAAAGAAGGATATAAGACGAACATAAACAAAAGCAAAACGAGGATAATGGAATGTAGTCAAATTAAGTCAGGTTATGCTGAGGGAATTAGATTAGGAAATGAGAAATAGTAGTAAAAGAGTTTTGCTATTTAGGGAGCTATTGAACTGACTATGGTCGAGGTAGAGAGGATGTAAAATGTAGACTGGCAATGACAAGAAAAGCGTCTCTGAAGAAGAGAATTTTATTAACATCGATTATAGATTGAAGTGTCAGGAAATCTTTTCTGAGGGTATTTGTATGGAGTGTAGCCATGTATGGATGTGAAACATGGACGGGAAGTAGTTTAGACAAGAAGAGAATAGAACTTTCAAATTGTAGTGCTACAGAAGAATATTGGTTAAAAACAGTCTTGGTTGGAATTTTAAATTTTTTTTTTTATTTTTCAACGATGCGTTTCTGATTATCTTTTCTAGATGGACACGAGAGGCACCAAGATCTGCGCAACGCGTTCCCGTTCACAGGAGTGAGTAACAGAGTAAGATGGGGTCTCAGGTAATAAGCATAATGCATGAACGGGAACGTGTTATGCAGATCTTTGTGCCTCTCGCGTCCATCTAGAAAAGATAACCTGAAGATGCCCAAATAAGGCGAAACGCCTCGTTGAAAAATAAAAAAACTAAAATTGCAACCAAGACTGTTTTTAACCAATAGTGTTAAGCACTGGTTTGTTGTATGCCACATACGGATTGGAAGAATTTCTACGGAAGAATACTGAAGATTAAGAGTAGTAGATCATGTAAATAATGAGAAGGTACTAAACAGAATGGGGAGAAGAGGAATTTGTAGCACAACTTGACTAGAAGAAGGGATTGATTGGTAGGACATGTTCTGAGGCATCAAGGGATCACCAAGTTGGAACTGGAAGGCAGTGTGGGGGGTAAAAATCGTAGAGGGAGACCAAAAGATGAATACACTACAGAAGGATGTAGAGTGCAGTAGTTACTTGGAGATGAAGAAGCCTGCAGAGGACAGAGTAGCATGGAGAGATGCATCAAACCAGTCTCTGGACTGAAGACAACAACAAGATCATCCGTGACAGTGGCTGGATTGGACTGTGTAAAAAATGGGACTGTGGAGAAATTGGGACTTCGTACAGGTGCTGGTGACAGTGCAGGTGAGCGCCCCACAAACCAAACATCTCCATCACACTTCCGAAAATTAACGAGTGCTAATAGCTCATAATTTACGTATTTAAGAGCACATGTTTACTAGACTTTTTTTCGTGTGTTGGTCCACACTACCACCTCCGAAAAGTGTCTATCCTACAATCGTCGCAACATCAGTACCAGCAGATGTAGAGGTATCAGAATTATTTCCGCTTATAACTTCGGAATCGGTCGTTTCTATACCAGAGTCTTACCTCAAATTGACACATTTGTCCTTCTCCACCGTCCCTGAAGGTTTGTAACATCATCATGGAATCACCACATATAAGGAAATGTTACACAGCAAGTTACTCATTCAGAAAATGCATTTGTAAGAAGGTGGTGCTACGCCACGTGTGAGAAGGAGAAACACCTACCAGCACATGTCACTATTCGACAGCAGCAGGAACATGTTGTACCCAGACTGAGGTTTGTCCTTCAGTAACTTCGCTGTCCGTCTTGGGGAGGATCCCAAGTCTGTCACGCAAAATATGGAATTCAAGAATTCAGAAGGGCCATACTCAAAGCCTGGAGTATTTCAATGGCGCCACGTGACTAGCGCCCGAGAGGACAACTATCTTGTACACTCGGCCGTGCGGGATCACACATCACATACGCTGGAAACGGGCTCGTTTCCAGATAGACAAGTATCGACGTGGAGAGTGCGACGACGTCTCGCCCACCACGGAGGGTCATGCAAGGTGACCATTATTTTTGCTTGCCTTTGACGTGGCACCAGAGTGAGAATAGACGTTAAACGTATAACACAAATCTGTTCCAACCGCAACATACTCAGAAATAAACAGCCAAATATTACTTTCACTCTTGGTTTCCTAATCACACGGAAATACAAACATCAAATATTGCACAACATACTTGCATTACATTCACAAGAAACTCGAAGAATCAGTTAACAAGGCTAAGATGAAAAGTAGTTTCTCTCGCAGCAATGTAAGCTGTAATCTTAAACTGCTTAACGTCCACGTTTTAGTTCCATACATGGCTGCACGCCATACAAATACTTTCAGAAAAGACTTCCCGACACTTAAATCTACACTCGATGTTAACAAATTTCTCTTCTTCAGAAACTCTTCCCTTGCCATTGCCAGTATTCATTTTATATCCTCTCTACTTCGTCCATCATCAGTTATTTTGCTCCCCAAATAGCAAAACTCTTTACTACTTTAAGCGTCTCATTTCCTAATCTAATTCCCTCAGCATCACCTGACTTAATTCGACTACATTCCCTCATCTTCGTTTTTCTTTTGTTGATGTTCATCTTATATTATCCTTTCAAGACACTGTCCATTCCGTTCAACTGCTCTCCCAGGTCCTTTTCTGTCTCTGATAGAATTACAATGTTATCGGAAAAACTCAATGTTTTTATTTCTTCGCCATGGATTTTAATTCCAAATTTTTCTTGTGTTTCTTTTACTATTTGCTCGATATACAGACGACGGGTATAGGCTACATCCCTGTCTCACTCCCTTCCCAACCACTGTTGCTCTTTCGTGCCCTCGACTGGTTTCTGTATAAATTGTAAACAGTCTTTCGCTCCCTGTATTTGACCCCTGCGACATTCAGATCAGAGAGCAACGGGATTTCTTATGTTTCTTAAAGAATCTTTATTTATTCATCAACATCAACTTCAGAGTAATTCCTCTCGGATGTACTAAACTGGTGCCAGCGCTTTTTCCAAACTAGGAAGCTCACTTTTCGTTACACGGTATTTTACGGACTATTAGACGCACCTTAATTTCTAAGCAATTTTTTTCAATAAATAACATGTATGCCATTTTTATTATTAGATTGCCAAGCTGGACTAAAAAGATTCTGTTTATAAAACGACCTGACCTTAAAATCCCTGAAAATCGTCATCATTTAGTTTTGTGACCACCTAGTATTCAGTCCTCTATTTGCACATTTAGTCTTCCTCACTTCTTCTTAAGTAGCCTGCCAATTGCGAATGGTTTTTTCTGTTGGCGGATGGCCGAAATACCGCTCAGCTTCTCTGTTTTCATGTTCCTCTGCATATGGTATCGCTTTCAATTTATAGCCCACATTATATGAATGTTATATCCTAGCCAGTAATGCCACCCGAGCCCGCTGCCAAAAGGTTGGCAGCATCAAAGTCCGGACGCCGTCCGCATAAGCAGCGCCAGCGAGACAGGAAATCGCCGCAAGTCTGCGCGCGCCACCGCTGGCTTCTGGGTTCTTTAGCGCTGGAGTCGCGAGCGCTAGGACAGTTCAGTATTCGCCGCTCAGTTGTATACTCGCCACCGAATTGTGTACTTGCTAGTCAGTTGTGTGTTCATCGCAGCAGAGTTGTTGTTGGTCGTCAGCCGACGCTGACCTAGCCGCTCCGACTCGAACTAGACAGATCTCTGTAGACACGGAGTTCACTATTGTGTTTCTGTATCTTCGTCAATAAAGATAAGTACCGACTTTTATTTAATCAGAGTGTTTGAATTTCATCTTTCTGTTCACTGTTCCAGCGGACCGGTCGGCCCGCTATTAAAAGTGTGGCGGTGACTTCGTAAGCCGTTTCTACAGCGAATTGTTTGTCGCTACGATCGCCGCCACAAAAATGAATACCTTCATTTTTTCCATTACGAAACCAACTACTAACAAAATTATTTTACCGTTACCGATTACTCAAACCACTTTCAGCTCAAGTTCACTGGCACTGTAAAGTGCAATGTATCATTGGCTAGACAGTGTTATGGCTTTCTGATGGCGGCAGTGCGGGGCAGACAGTGTTAGTAAGCTCGTGAATCTCCGCAACTTGTGTTCGTCGCACTGGAGCACTGCTGCTGCCAGTTGTTTCCATTGTTGCCAGACAGGGATAGGTTTCCTGCGACATCGAATAAATGGCCATTTTTAAGACTCTCGGGAAATTTAAATCAAACACTGGACATTTTTATATTCATTTCGAGTATTAGACGCAGTCTGAATATTTGAGGCAATTTTTCGAAGAAAAACTTGCGACTTATAGCCCGTAAACTACGGTAAAGTTCAGTGCCTTCATCGATTTTTTTTTTTTACCTCATCAATGTTGGCAAAACAAAATCGGTTCATGATTCTCTTCAGACTAAGGATTAGAAACAAGTCGTAGAGGGTGATTTTCGTCGAATACGTGGCTGAGGCAACGTAACGGTTTTGTTTTTTTTGCCAAAAAAACCACGAACAAGCAACGATGAGTGAGCGGTAGCATTGTCGTGATGCAGTTTCCACGCGTGGTTTTGCCACAATTGTGGTCGTCTTCTTCGGATTGCTTCACGCAAATGGCGCCTAGCTTACAGGAAGTACTCCTTGTTGACTGCACGACCGTAAGGGAGGAACTCATGATGTGCTATGACACTGTAATCGAAGAAAACACCGAGAAGAACCTTCACATGTGATCGAGTTTGTCGAATTTTTTCGGTTTTGCCTCTTCCGGCAGTTTCCATTGGGACAACTGGGCGTCGTTTTGGACATGATACCCATATGCCAATGTTTCGTCACCTGATATAACTTGATTTAGAAGTTTTGGACCGCCGTCTATTTCATTCAGCAATCGCTGGGCGATGTCTACCATATCTTTTTTAGTGAAATTCAACAATTTCGGAACAAACTTTGCTGCTACACGTTTCATACCCAAAATATCAGAAAACATTTCTTGGCATGAGACAGTGCCAACATCATTAGCAACCTCTCTGACGGAGATCGGCGACTTTCCACAACAATTTTATTCACTTATTCCACATTCTCGTCAGCAATTGAGTACGTCCAGGCCAGTTGTCGTCTTCAATGTCTTCTTTCTCGATCCTCTTTGAAACGGTGATACCACTTGTGTACTCTTACTCATAGTACAGGGTGACACACAAAAACGGGAACATTTCCACAAAGCAATAAAACTAGAAGTGATGAAGGAAAGAAATTGCATACATAATAATTGAAACCCTACAACGTTGCCATTTACGAAACATTGATGGCATTTATCATTTTTTAAAAATTACGTCCTTTAGATAGCGTCCTCCTTTACGAATACATTCGTGAAAACCGCTGTTGAGATTCCTCATTGATCGCTGAAACGTCTCAGCTTGGGATACTGTGAATTGCATCCCGAATGCTTTGTTCTAACTCGTCCAGAGTTCTTGATCGAGTCGTGTAGACTTTGCTCTTGAGGTAGCCCCACAAGAAAATATCACAAATAGATCTGGCGATCTAGGAGGCCAGGGAATGTTACCGAATCGTGACATCACACGACTGCCAAACAATTCTTGCACGTATGTCATTGATTGCCGTGCAGTGTATGACGTCGCTCCGTCCTGTTGAAACCAGGCTTCTTGAACGTTTCGAAAGTTGTCCAATGCAGGTGTAACGAAAGTTCGTAACATCCCCACCTAACGATCGGCATTGACAGCTATTGTGTTTCCCTGTTCATTTGCAAAAAAATACGGTCACGATAATCGAATGTCATGAAACACTACACCATACTGTCAGTTCACTAGCGTGTAAAGGGCTCTCATGAACGTCATCAGGATTTGCCTTTGCCCAGTACCGTTAGTTCTGTTTATTCGCATAACCTGTGAGGTGAAAATGAGCCTCATCTGGCGTCCACAACTTCTTTCGAAATTTATCCTCATTGTTTATTTTTCTTATCATTTGTTGACAGAATCCTAATCGTAGCCGGTAATCGTTGTCCTTCAATTGTTACACCATCTGTAGTTTGTACGGATGAAATTTTAAATCGAGATGAAGAATTCTGCAAACACTCTCTCGGGACATTCCAACCACTGCTGCTTGCTTACGAATTGAACGCTGTGGGCACTGTAAGACAGACTCGTGTACAACTTCTACGTTCGCTGGACAACGCACACTTCTTAGTCGTACTGTTGGTTTCTTTTGGGGGACAGGTCCAGCGTCTAAAACGCTATTAATCCAACATTTTATCGCGTGTCTCGACGGAGCGTCATCATGACGCCCTAATTTATAAAAACGTCGATACTCCCTCTGCGCCGCTACCGAACTATCACTGTTTTTACAAAACATTTTTGTGCCTAACGCACGCTGTTGTCCGTTCCACAGATCCATAATTACGGAAATGGCGGGCTGTTTACTCGTTAACTGTCACGAAACCACAGTGCTTTCACGTCCCTATGGCTGCCACTACTCATTTCAAACATTCCCGTCATTCTGTGTCACCCCGTATATGCACATGAGCGAGGTTTCTACGGCTGCCGCCGCCTCTCTCATCCCAATCTCCATCTTTCAAGGTCATTTGAGTATCCTTCGTTAAGACCCCTCGCCGCCATTGCTTTGTTGACGTCGTCTTCCCAGCATCTTGCAGGTCCACCGTGCTTTCTTCTTTAATGTGGAGTTCTTTTCCGTACACGTTTTGTCCATCTTGTGTCTGGCATACGCTGTAAGTGACCATACCAGACTAGGCGCTTCCTTTCTATGTTAGCCTAGGGTTGTGCTTTCGACATCTCTGATCCTATCATTTCTAACATGATCGAGCCTGGAATATCCACAACCGCGTCTCCAGAAATCCATCTCGACAGCCAGCAGGCGATCTTTCTGCCCTGTATATTCGCCAAAAGCCACAGTCAACACTTTGAATAATGTGCTGTTCTTTATTCCATTTTTCCAGCGAAATTTAATGTAAATTATTTGCTCCATCTGTTTCGTAGGTAAAAATTCGCCGAGCACTCGAATACACGTATTACCTCTTGGACTTTCAACAATAAAGTATACATGCAAAAAATCTGAAAATGCAAACATACATGAGGAACATGTATACGAAGAAGATAAAAATATGTTTCCAGAATTTTCACTCTGCAGCGGAGTGTGCGATGATAAGAAACTTCCTGGCAGATTAAAACTGTGTGCCCGACCGAGACTCGATCTCGGGACCTTTGCCCTTCGCGGGCAAGTGCTCTACCAAGTGAGCTACCGAAGCACGACTCACGACCGGTACTCACAGCTTCACTTCTGCCAGTACTACCTAAAAATATGTTGCTTGAGGCTTTGCCGACAGACCTGTTGTATATATGGTTCTCGGGTGAGACGTCGGACGTCATAGTCAAAACTCCACAATATTTCATGAGCACAACTGGCCGACATCTTCAGGTGCGACGAACACACTGCTAAGGCATGACTAGAGCCCTCTGAATGTATTTCTTCATCCCAACATCAAGTTCACTATGGAGATGGAGAAAAACGGCGACCCTCCATTCCTGGATGTCTTGGTACGGAGAAAAGAAGATGGCACATTAGGTCACGCAGTGTACCGTAAACCAACGCACACGGACTTATACTTACAGGCCACCAGCTGTCACCATCTTTCGCAACAAAGTGGCGTACTGAGGACGTTGGTTCGCAGAGCACGAGCCACATCAGACTCAGACAGCTTATCCAATGAGCTACTCCATCTGCGTACCACTTTCCAACAAAATGGATACTCCGAACGGGAGATTCGCTGTGCCTTACACCCGAAGCGGGTTACCCAACGTGAGGAAGTGGAAGAAGACGAAGAACAAAGGGGAATGGTCACCTTGCCATACATCGGCGGTGTCTCTTCAAAATTAGGAAGATTATTGAAGAGGCATAAAGTTAAATGTGTCTTTCTTGGGCTCATCTAAGGACAGCCTTGGCCTACGAAGACCCGGTGTTTACGAGATTCCTTGTAGCTGTGGCATGTCTTACATCGGACAAACTTGTCGCACTGTAGAAGAGAGATGTACTGGACACCGACGCTACACTCGTCTGGAGCAACCAGAGAAGTCTGCAGTGGCCGAGCATTGTCTCAGTACTGGCCATTCTATTGAGTTATCGTTGTTGTTGTGGCCTTCAGTCCTGAGACTGGTTTGATGCAGCTCTCCATGCTACTCTATCCTGTGCAAGCTTCTTCATCTCCCAGTACCTACTGCAACCTACATCCTTCTGAATCTGCTTGGTGTATTCATCTCTTCCTCTCCCTCTAAGATTTTTACCCTCCACGCTGTCCTCCAATACTAAATTGGTGATCCCTTGGTGCCTCAGAACATGTCCCACCAACCGATCCCTTCTTCTAGTCAAGTTGTGCCACAAACTTCTCCCCAACCCTCCTCATAGTTATGTGATCTACCCATCTAAACTTCAGCATTCTTCTGCAGCACCACATTTCGAAAGATTCTATTCTCTTCTTGTCTAAACTATTTACCGTCCACGTTTCACTACCATACATCGCTGAACTCCATGCAAATACTTTCAGAAACGACTTCCTGACACTTAAATCTATACTCGATGTTAACAAATTTCTCTTCTTCGGAAACACTTTCCTTGCCATTGCCAGTCTACATTTTATACCCTTTCTACTTCGACCACCATCAGTTATTTTGCTCCCCAAATAGCAAAACTCATTTACTACTTTAAGTGTCTAATTTCCTAATCTAATTCCTTTAGCATCACCTGACTTATTTCGACTACATTCCATCATCCTCATTTTGCTTTTGTTGATGTTCATCTTATGTCCTCCTTTCAAGACACTGTCCATACCGTTCAACTGCTCTTCCAAGTCCTTTGCTGTCTCTGACAGAATTACAATGTCATCGGCGAACCTCAAAGTTTTTATTTCTTCTCCATGGATTTTAATACCTACTCCGAATTTTTCTTTTGTTTCCTTCACTGCTTGCTCAATATGCAGATTGAATAACGTTGGGGAGGGGCTACAACCCTGTCTCACTCCCTTCCCAACCACTGCTTCGCTTTCATGCCCCTCCTCTCTTACAACTGCTATCTAGTTTCTGCACAATTTGTAAATAGCCTTTCGCTCGCAGTATTTTACCCCTGCCGCCTTCAGATTTTGAAAGAGAGTATTCCATTCAACATTGTCGAAAGCTTTCTCTAAGTCTACAAATGGTAGAAACGTAGGTTTGCCTTTCCTTAATCTAGTTTCTAACATAAGTCGTAGGGTCAGTATTGCCTCACGTGTTCCAATATTTTTACGGAATCCAAACTGATCTTCCCCGAGGTCGGCTTCTACTAGTTTTTCCATTCGTCTGTAAAGAATACGCGCTAGTATTTTGCACCAGTGACTTATTAAACTGATAGTTCGGTAATTTTCACACCTGTCAACACCTGCATTCTTTGGGATTGGAATTATTACATTCTTCTTGAAGTCTGAGGGTATTTCGCCTGTCTTATACATCTTGCTCACCAGATGGTAGAGTTTTGTCAGGACTGGTTCTCCCAAGGCTGTCAGTAGTTCTAATGGAATGTTGTCTACTCCCGGGGCCTTGTTTCGACTCAGGTCTTTCAGTGCTCTGTCAAACTCTTCACGCAGAATCATATCTCCCATTTCATCTTCATCTACATCCTCTTCCACTTCCATAATATTGTCCTCAAGTACATCGCCCTTGTATAGACCCTCTATATACTCCTTCCACCTTCCACCTGAATTAGCAACACACCAAAATTCTCGCGTCGACGAGTTCGTACTGGGACAGTATTATTAAGGAAGCAGTGGTAATACGTAGCTCGACGAATCTTGTAAACAGAGACACGGATTTTCAGCTCAGTACGGCTTGGGATCCATCATTGGCCACATTGAAGTCGCATCGAGCAGTGAGGAGTACTATTGGTCATACGACGGATGACGATTCGCCAAAACATAAATATTCTGTTGGCAACGGGAGGATAGTCACGCGCGTACGCGGACGCGTATCCTTGCCTGCGGCTTCCGACAGAGGTCGCTGGGGCGGCCGATGGCAGCGCAGAGCATCAGCGGCAGCCTCCGCGCGTGCGCCGACGTCTTTGGTTCTTCATCCTGTAGGTGGCGTTGCTGTCCTTCCAGCTATCGGCTGCTATCGTCGCTATTAGCCATCGAATTTGGCGCCTCCACGCATGCGCACTTACTGCCTAAGACTGGCATAAATAGGGGGCTCTTAGTCATGCCTTTCCATCCGTAACACGGATTCCTACACCTTATTCCCCTTCACCGGTGTGCCCCAGGGTTCCGTCCTCTCCCCTCTTCTGTACTTCTTGTATTCGGCGGACATGCCGCCACCTTCACTCCCCATCCACCATCTCTAGTTTGCCGATGACACCGCCTTGCTTGCCCTCGCCCCCACCCTGCAACGCTCCTACCACCTTCTGCAGTCCCATCTTGACCGATTCACCACTTGGTGCGACCAGTGGTTGCTTAATGTCAATGCTTCCATAATCCAGGCGATCATTGTAGGCAAACCCATCCCTTCCTTCCGCCTCCTCGACTACTATGTCACCGTCTATGGCCATCCTATTGCCCTCACCCCCGCCCTTAAGTATCTTGACGTCACCCTCGACCGTCTCCTCTCCTGGACCCCCCACCTCCGGATGATCCAAGCTGAGGCACGCTCCCGACTCCATCTCCTCGAGCTCCCTTCTGGCTGTACATGGGGTCTGGAGCTGTCCTCCCTCCTCCACACCTATGAATCCCTCATCCACCCTATCCTCTGCTACGCCCACTCTGCCTGGATCTCCGCCCCTCCTACCTTTTACAACTCCCTTCAGATCCTCGAACGCCATGCTCTTCGCCTCGCCTATCGCATCCGTCTCCCCTCCCCCACGTGGATCCTGCATGACTCTCTGTTCCCCCACCTCCTCCTTTTCCTCGAACCGATACAGATCCACTACACCTCCCATAAACTCGATCCTCCTCACCCGCTGGTCTCCCATCCTCTCCCGCCCCCGTCTGCTGCCGCGCCTGTACTTCCACGTCCCACCTGCTCTCCATCTCTCCACTCTCCATACCCTCTCCCAATGTGGCTTCCGCCAGCTCCCCCTCCCTGATGATGCCCTCCTCCCCTCCACCTACCCCTCCTACCAACTTTGATCCTCCTCCCTCTTCCTGTGTTTGTTCCTATGGGCACCCTCTCTCCCTTCTGTCCCCCTTCCCTCCCTCCTCCCTTTCTCCCCCTTGGTCCCCTGGGCTTCCCCTACCCCCATACCTTCATTCCTCCCGCCATCTCCTCTGCCCTTGACATCTCTGCTCTCCCCTCTCCCTCCGTCACCACCTGCTTACCCTCTTGGCAGGTCCCCAGACTCGCACACATTAAGTGAACATTCCCGCGCCGGAGATCATTGGTTCAAATGGTTCAAATGGCTCTGAGCACTATGGGACTTAACATCTGTGGTCATCAGTCCCCTAGAACTTAGAACTACTTAAACCCAACTAACCTAAGGACATCACACACATCCATGCCCGAGGCAGGGTTCGAACCTGCGACCGTAGCAATCGCGCGGTTCCGGACTGCGCGCCTAGAACCGCTGGACCACCACGGCAGGCCGGGAGATCATTGCCATCGTTTTAGTGTGTGTGCCGTCGTGTTTGTGCCTCAGTGTTTTTCGCCGCCCACGCTCCATCGTTCACGTGTCGTCTCCGACATCAGTGTCCGTGTGCAGTGCCATCTGTTTCTTTAGGTGTCTTTGCGTGTGAACGGCTACGTGTTATTTGTTCTCTGTGTCTACTGTTTATTGCCCCCCCCCCCCCAATTAGTTCTGTATATTCTGTGACTCAATTGTTTTTCTTTTGTAAAACTTGTGGCTGAAGAGCAGCGTAGTGTGCTGCTGCCAGCCCACCTTATGTATGGTGTTAAATAACAATAAAAACGGACTGATGACCTTAGCTGTTTAGTCCCCCCCCCTTCAACATCCCATCCCCCCCCCCAACAATAAAAAAAAATCATGCCTTTGCAGTGTGTTCGTCGCACCTGAAGATGTCGGCCAGCTGCGCTGATGAAATATTGTGGAGTTTTCACAATGACATCCGACGTCTCGACCGAAAACCATATATACAAGATAGAAATAGGTTTGAAAATCAGACGTATATAAGCCGCGGAATTAAAAAATTCGCACAAACAATCCTGTAAAGTTCTTTTGTACAGCACACGATCGGTTTAGGGCTCTTCTACTCCCATCTTCAGGCGTCGTAACTTGATGCTGTGACCCCGAGCGCCGCAGTGGATGAGTAGCAAAGCATGCATAAGACTGTACTATTTTCAACTTCTGGTAAATAATTCCCGTTACTTTTTGATTAAACCTGGTACGTGGGATGTCATGGTGGTACTCACCACGTCCGGCCCTCCAGGGCGGCACCACGGTGAGGGTGGCGGTGCTGGCGCCCACGTGGTGCCTAAGGCTGGCGCATCTGCGGCTCACCCTCACACGTGTCGTCTTCACCGCGCCGGGGTCCTGGAACACACGAGAGGGCAGGCTGTCACACGAGACCAGGAAGGGGCACTGTCAAGCCTTCTACTGCCCTTCAGCCAAACACACAGGTGGCAGTCTTGGACCGAGAGAGGTGGCGCAGTGGTTAGCACACTGGACTCGGATTTGGGAGGACGATGGTTCAAACCCGCGTCCGGCTATCCTGATTTAGGTTTTCCGTAATTTTCCTAAATCGGTTCAGGAAAATGCTGGGATGGTTTCTTTGAAAGGCCAATGCCGCTTCCGTTCCCCATCCTCCCCTAATCCTATGAGACCGATGACCTCGCTGTTTGTCCCCCTTCGCCGAATCAACCAACCAACGTAATACTCCTTTGTGTCTGCAAAATATGTGCAAGCTCATTCCTGTCTGTAAGACCAAGGCAAAGAGATGACACAGTACGAGAGTCGTTCAATAATTAAAGAGACAAATTAGTCTGCGGAAAATACTGTTAGTAGGGCAAGTTTGGTACTTTTATGGCTTTAAGTTGGCATCACTGGTATGAGCCCTGATCAGCTGCTGTGTCAACGTTGTTGTGCTTATAACCTCAGGAATACGTTTCAATATGCCCAAACCGACGAAACGTCCACGTTAGTTGATCAACGTTCTGGTATTAATTTTTTACTTGCTGAAGGCCAGAAACCAGTGAATATATACTGTACAGTGTCTAAAGTTTATGGTAAGGGTTGTATGAATAGTGCAAATTTTTACACGCGAGTAGAGCAGTCCAAAAATGGTCGCGATTCAGTGACTGACGAACACCGTTCTGACCGACCAGTTACATTTTCAGCTCCCTCACTCGAAAGTCGAAAAATGGTTCAAATGGCTCTGAGCACTGTGGTACTTAACATCTGAAGTCATCAGTCCCCTAGAACTTAGAACTTCTTAAACCTAACTAATCTAAGGACATTAGACATCCACACTCGAGGCAGGATTCGAACCTGCGGCCATAGCAGTCGCGCGGTTCCGCCTGAAGCGCCTAGAACCGCTCGGCCACCGCGGCCGGCCCTTGAAAGTCGAATTGATGACATTATTCTTGCCGACCGCCTTGTGACTGTGGAAATGAATGTTGATAAGGTTCAAGTTAGTATTGTTACAGTCTATAACTTTATCTGTAACAAGCTGAAGTATCGCAAAACATGTGCAAGATGGGTCCCAAAGGAGTTGACGCGGCTACACAAGGAAACAAGGTTGGTAGTGTGCACAGAGCTAAAGGAACGTTATGAAAGAGAATATGAGGACTTTCTCAGCAAAATTTTAACTTGTGATGAAACTTGGGTTCACTATTATGAGCCAGAATCAAAAAGACAAAGCACGGAGTGGAAGCACACCAACTCACCCGTCAAGAAAAAATCCAAACCCCAAACATCAGCAGGAAAAGTCATGTTGACGGGCCGGCCGGAGTGGCCGAGTGGTTCTAGGCGCTACAGTCTGGAACCACGGTACCGCTACGGTCGCAGGTTCGAATCCTGCCTCAGGCGTGGATGTGTGTGATGTCCTTGGGTTAGTTGCGTTTAAGTAGTTCTTTTAGGGGACTGATGACCTCAGAAGCTAGTCCCATAGTGCTCAGAGCCATGTTGACGGTTTTTTGGGATGCTGATGATCCAATTTATTGTGACTATCTCGAAGAGCAGCGTACAATGAACAGCCAACACTACTCGGATCTGCTTTTAAACAAGGCCGTGGATCTCAGAGGAGAGGTGTGATTCTCCAGCAAGACAACGCAGGTCCTCATATTGCTCAACTAATCCGTGAAACCATCGACAAAATGGGCTAGAAAATACTGCCTCACCCCCCTTACAGGGCTGACTTAGCACCTAGTGATCTCCATTTTTCTGGTGCACTGAAGGAAGCATTACGTGTGAAGAGGTTCCAGGACAACGAGGACGTGAAAAAGTTTGTGGGAAATTGGTTCAAACATCAAGATAAAGAGTTCTTTGCACCTGGAATAAAAAAGCTTGTAGCCCGTTAGAACAGGTGCATAAATGTTGAAGGGGGTTATGTTGAAAAGTAGAAAAATTACTGTAAAAATAAATGCTTATTTCTCCAGACCAGTTTGTCTCTTTAATTATTGAATGACCCTCGTAAATTTTTAAATCAATGCCTATTGACAAACCGAAAGTAAGGTAAATTAGAATGTCAGTGACGTTTATTGGAGGATTCTGGTGCAAGTTATGTAGGACATATCGTATTTGCAATAGTTCCTATACCGACACTTGTACAATACCCGCGGTAGCAGACACTAAAGAAGATCGCAAGTGCATACAGTAGTCATGTGGATTCTGAGCAGTAACGAGACAACACAGATTGTGTTAAAAATGACCACCAGCAGCAACAGTACACGCTTGCAGTCTGGTATGGAACGACTGCTACACACGTGCTAGCGTTTCAGCGGAGAATGTTCGAGTGCGCTGCAGTAATACGTGGTTGCATTTCATCGGATGTAGCCGGTATGTCCTTGTGGACGACATCTTTCAGCTTTCCCCACAGGAAAAGTCTACAGGTGTGAAATCCAGTGAACAGGTCGGCCAAGGTGCAAGTCCTTGTCGCCCGATCCAACGATTTGGAAACAATACGTGAAGACATGCTGTGGTACATCGTGCACTACAGGCTGGACAGCAGTCATACTGGTGACAGGAACTTCAGAGGAACATCTTCTGTCATCCAAGGAAAATAGTCTATTCAGAGGCCGCGATACTTGTGCATGTATTTCTTCTACGAAAAACGGGACTATGAGGTGATGATTCTCTATCCTAGGCCACACGTTTACACTCCATGGGCGCAGACGCTACACCTGACGAAGCCAATGAGGTTTCTCAACAGACCAATAGTGCCTGTTTCGGCTGTTTACTTGGCCTTGTTTGCTAAATGTGGCTCCATCATTAAACAGATGATACAGTATGTGATCAAAGGTATCTGGACACCTGGCTGAAAATGACTTACAGGTTCGTGGCGCCCTACATCGGTAATGCTGGAATTAAATATTATGTTGGCCCACACTTAGCCTTGATGACAGCTTCCACTCGGGCACACCTACGCTCAATCAGGTGCTGGAAGGTTTTTTGGGGAATGGCAGTCCACTCTTCACGGAGTGCTGCACTGAGGAGAGGTATCGATGTCGGTCAGTGAGGTCTGGCACGAAGTCGGCGTTCCAAAACATCCCAGAGGTGTTCTAGAGGATTCAGGTCAGGACTCTGTGGAGGCCAGTCCATTACAGTGATGTTGTTGTCGTGTAAGCACTCCGCCACAGGCCGTACATTATGAAGAGGTGCTCGATCGTATTGAGAAATGCAATCGCCATCCCCGAATTGATCTTCAACAGTTGGAAGCAAGAAGGTGCTTAAAACATCTGTACTGTGATAGTGCCAGCCAAAAATGGGGTGCAAGCCCCCTCCATGAAAAACACGACCACACCATAACACCACCGCCTTGGAATTTTAATGTTAGCACTACACGCGCTGGCAGATGACGTTCACCGGGCGTTCGCCATACCCACACCCTGCCATCGGATCGCCACACAACGTTTTTCCACTGTCCAGTCGTCTAGTGTTTACGCTCCTTACACCGACAGAGGCGTCGTTTGCCATTTACCGGCGTGATGTGTGGCTTATCAGCAGCCGGTTCTCACCTCCAACCTGTCATAGTTCTTGCAGTGGATTCACATGCAGTCTGGAATTCCTGTTTGATGGCCTGGATAGATGTCTGTGGTGTCACCGCTAGACACCACACTTGCTAGGTGGTAGCCTTTAAATCGGCCGCGGTCCGCTAGTATACGTCGGACCCGCGTGTCGCCACTGTCAGTGATTGCAGAACGAGCGCCGCCACACGGCAGGTCTAGAGAGACTTCCTAGCACTCGCCCCAGTTGTACAGCCGACTTTGCTAGCGATGCTACACTGACAAATACGCTCTCATTTGCCGAGACGATAGTTAGCATAGCCTTCAGCTACGTCATTTGCTACGATCTAGCAAGGCGCCATTATCAACAGATATTTAACTTGTGATGCCTGTACCATCAGACCGATGTTCTCCAATTATGGATTAAAGTTAAGTATTGTACCAGTTACCTCCTGTTTTGCTAGTCTTATTTCTCTGACCTGTTCCAGACCTCACGCCAGCCTGCGTGAGTTTAAACGCGTGCCTTTCGGCTACCGGTCACAGTGGATTGGCTGCCTGGCCAGTCCACTACAGTTGGCGACGAGTATAAAAACGGTCTTCTTTATATTGCACTAATTTACTTGTGTCATGGCTTCGCCACAATCTCCAGATGTACTGTCCGAATTTTATCGCTTGCAGAATCAGCAGAAGCAGGCCTTTTTGGATGCCCTTGGACAGCTCGTCCAGGGTCAACGTGCAATGCAAAACGATGCGGGGGCCGCCGCTCCACCACTACCGCAGCCACAACACGCAGTTGCACCACCTTTTCGTCCTTTAGATGCGGCACTGGAAAGCTGGACGGAGTGGTCACGCCAATTCGGATTCCATCTCGCCGCCTACAGAATTCAAGGTATTGTGATCTCCGGAAAGACAGAAGAAGAACATCTTGCCAATCTCAGAACATTATTTCAGGTCTTGCGACAAAATGGTCTTCGCTTGCGGAAGGACAAATGTGTGTTTTTTGCTCGGGACTTACCCTATCTGGGACATGTAATCAATGCCCAAGGCATACATCCCAGTCCAGAGTACCTCCGTGCCATACAGGACTTGCCTTCGCCGCAGAATTTGAAGCAGCTACAGAGTGTGCTGGGAAAAATCAATTATTATCATAAATATGTGCGCAACGCCTCTTCCATTTCAGCTCCGGACCAGATGTCGTCTTCGCCCGTCGGGTGCCCCGTTCTGATGGAGGTCGACCCTTCGGCCCCCCCTGTCTCTCCGCGGGCGCATACACCGCATGTTGGCGTGCACCCTGGACTAGGTTTTCAGGCGTTTCCTAGCTCCCCTCGGACCGAATGGCAGGGTGCGGGTGGCACAGCCTCGCCTGTTGTTAGGCTCCCCACCTCGTCGCATACGTCAACATGGGGTCCTCCCCGCGGCGGGCGGAAGCCTTATAACACAACCGTACGCCGATTTGCGGGGGAGGATTGTGGTGTCACCGCTAGACACCACACTTGCTAGGTGGTAGCCTTTAAATCGCTGCGGTCCGCTAGTATACGTCGGACCCGCGTGTCGCCGCTATCAGTGATTGCAGACCGAGCGCCGCCACACGGCAGGTCTAGAGAGACTTCCTAGCACTCGCCCCAGTTGTACAGCCGACTTTGCTAGCGATGCTACACTGACAAATACGCTCTCATTTGCCGAGACGATAGTTAGCATAGCCTTCAGCTACGTCATTTGCTACGACCTAGCAAGGTGCCATTATCAATAGATATTTAACTTGTGATGCCTGTACCATCAGACCAATGTTCTCCAATTATGGATTAAAGTTAAGTATTCTACCAGTTACATCCTGTTTTGCTAGTCTTATTTCTATGACCTGTTCCAGACCTCACGCCAGCCTGCGTGAGCTTAAACGCGTGCCTTTCGGCTACCGGTCATAGTGGATTGGCTGTCTGGCCAGTCCACTACAATGTCTGCCTATTACACTTTACGATCCTCTTCAACTGTCGACGGTCTCTGTCAGTCAACACACGAGGTCGGCCTGTACGTTTTTGTGCTGTACGTGTCCCTTCACGTTTCCACTTCAGTACCACATCGGAAACAATGGACCTAGGGACGTTTAGGAGTGTGGAAATCTCGCGTACCGACGTATGACGCAAGTGACACCCAATCACCTGTCCACGTTCGAAGTCCGTGAGTTCCACGGAGCGCCCATGCCACTCTCTCACGGTGTCTAATGACTACTGAGGTCGCTGAAATGGAGTACCTGGCAGTAGGTGGCAGCACAATACACGTAATATGAAAAACGTGTGTTTTTGAGGGTGTGCGAATACTTTTGACCACATAGTGTGCACCTGGAGTGTCCTGTCTTAGTGCCCATGTACAGAAGTTAACAAGATTCTCACAATCGTTTCCATGCACGTCTTGATGGAGACATGTGACAGAGATGGAACTTACGTCGACGAAGAATGTATGGCCAATTCCTCATGCGAGAGCGCAGTAGCTAATGTGCGTATCAACTGCAACAGCAGCAAGAGCATAAATTCCCCTCCTCTTCTATCTTTCCTTGTTTCCTTCTGTTACGTTGTGTAGGTGTTACAATACCATTTTCACGTAAGTAATTGAAGAGGCTATTAAATAATTGCCGAGATGGTTGACATCTATTGGGACATCTTGCTGCATACACTGTACAAGAACGAACTGCATTCTTCGCACACTCTCCACGTACCATGAGCATGTTGGGTTTTTCTGCCCGCCGTCCTCTCACGACCTACTGCTTTGACTGGCACACAGTAACTAACCAACTAGCAAGTCCCAGTGCACCCAAGGAACATGTAGACACAGTGTAAGCAAACACAACAACATCATACCTAGCAGCTACACAGGTCTAATGGCACAAACAAGTGTAAGTGTGGAAACCTCTGAAAATACCATTAGCACTATAGTCTTCCTACGAACACTACTGACATTCTAATTTACCCTAATATTAGTATGTTAAATGTCAATCGTCCAACATCCTTGTCGCAGTGGTAACACCGGGTCCCGTCAGAACACAGAAGTTAAGCGCTGTCGAGCTGGGCTAGCACTTGGGTGGGTGACCATTCGGTCTGCCGAGCGCTGTTGGCAAGCGGGGTGCACTCAGCCCTTGTGAGGCAAACTGAGGAGGTACTTGATTGAGAAGTAGCGGCTCCGGTCACAGAAACGGACATACGGCTTGGAGAGTGGCGTGCTGACCACATGCCCCTCCGTATCAGCATCCAGTGACGCCTGTGGGCTGAGGATGACACGGCGGCCGGTCGGTGTGTTGGGCCTTCATGGCCTGTTCCGGCGAAATTTAGTTTGGTTTTTCAAATGTTAATAGACATTGTTCGGTTTAAGAAGCGTATATTGGTAGAAAAATACGCTTTCTAAGTATTATTGCATTCTGATTATTGGCTAACAATACGGGTCCCAAACTACCAATTCCGTCTGTGAAATCCGCACATCAATGCCAGTTCCCATTTTCGCACTATTTGCGGTGCAAGTGTTAGGTGATTCACCCCGTATGTACGAGGTGATTCACCAAGATATGGCTGCGCGGGATTAGCCGAGCGATCTCTGGCGCTCCAGTCCTGGACTGTGCGGCTGATCCCGGCGGAGGTTCGAGTCCTCCCTCGGGCATGGGTGTGTGTGTGTTTGTCCCTAGGATAATTTAGGTTAAGTAATGTGTAAGCTTAGCGACTGATGACCTTAGCAGTTAAGTCCCATGAGATTTCACACACATTTGAACATTTCTGAACAAAGATATGCAAAAATTTTAATATGTTATTCTACAAGTAAAACTAAAGAAAAAAGTCGATATAAACTTAGGTCCGCATATATTTAGTTACGGAGTTACGGCTAGTAAAAGATTTTGCGTGAAATTTAGAAACGTCGCTACATGAAGCCATTGCAAAACTGTACTAGGTTAAAGCAAAGCACGATTTCCATTTACTTTGTTGTTATTGATCTGGTGAATCCAATAAAACATGTCGCTCACGTATATCTGCAGCGGTTTTCCAGAACATCCAGAGAAGTAAAGATGTAATTTCGTAAAAATTTTAAATTATTAACTACTTGGCCCAGTTTGTTTTATTAAATTCCACACAATTGCACAAAATTTTCAACAGAAGTTATAGAGAAATTAACTTTGAAAAAAATGATGGTAAAAACGTTAACTGAAACTGTATGGATGAGTCAGATAATCTGCTTTTATTAATAATACAGCACACGTTAATTCATGCTAAACCAGAGAAAAAATAAAACTCAGTATTAAGGAAGTTGTACAGTGTAGATGCAATTTCACATATCGGAACAACTCACTAACGGTTGGCAACAATGACATAAACGTGTCTACATTGTTAATGGAAAGTAAACAAATTTACTTGTATAATAATCTTTGATTCTTTGAATATTGAAGATACACCTCTGGGACATGTTTAATTACATTCACCAAACCAATAACAACAAAATAAATGGAAACCGTGGTTTACTTTAACCTCAGACAGTTATGCGATAGTTTCATGCTAGTGAAGTTGCTAAATTCCAGGCAGAATCTTTTATTAGCCGTAACTCCGTAACTAAACACTTGCGGACCTATGTTTATAGGAACTTTTTTCTTTAGTCACTTGTAACATACACTATTGGCCATTAAAATTGCTACACCACGAAGATGACGTGCTACAGACGTGAAATTTAACCGACAGCAAGAAGATGCTGTGATAAGCAAATGATTAGCTTTCCAGAGCATTCACACAAGGTTGGCGACGGTGGCAACACCTACAACGTGCTGGCATAAGGGAAGTTTCCAACCGATTTCTCATATACAGCGTTGTTGTGGTGCCTTGTGTAAGGAGGAGAAATGCGTACCATCACGTTTCCGACTTTGATGAAGGTCGGATTGTAGCCTATCGCGATTGCGGTTTATCGTATCGCGGCATTGCTGCTCGCGTTGGTCGAGATCCAATGACTGTCAGCAGAATATGGAATCGGTGGGTTCAGGAGGGTAATATGGAACGTCCTGCTGGATCCCAACGGCCTCGTATCACTAGCAGTCGAGATGACAGTCATTTTATCTGCATGGCTGTAACGGATCGTGCAGCCACGTCTCGATCCCTGAGTCAACAGATGGGGACGTTTGCAAGACAACAACCATCTGCACGAACAGTTCGACGACGTTTGCAGCAGCATGGACTATCGGCTCGGAGACCGTGGCTGCGGGCTCGGAGACCGTGGCTGCGGTTACCCTCGACGCTACATCACAGACAGGAGCGCCTGCGATGCTGTACTCGACGACGAACCTGGGAGCACGAATGGCAAAACGTCATTTTTTCGGACGAATCCAGGTTCTGTTTACAGCATCATGATGGTGGCATCCGTGTTTGGCGACATCGCGGTGAACGCACATTGGAAGCGTGTATTCGTCATCGCCATACTGGCGTATCACCCGGCGTGATGGTATGGGGTGCCACTGGTTACACATCTCGGTCACCTCTTGTTCGCTTTGAGGGCACTTTGAACAGTGGACGTTTCATTTCAGATGTGTTACGACCCGTGGCTCAAAAATCGATCTGAGCACTATGCGACTTAACTTCTGAGGTCATCAGTCGCCTAGAACGTAGAACTAATTAAACCTAACTAACCTAAGGACATCACACACATCCATGCCCGAGGCAGGATTCGAACCTGCGACTGTAGCGGTCGCTCGGCTCCAGACTGCAGCGCCTAGAACCGCACGGCCACTCCGGCCAGCACGACCCGTGGCTGTACTGTTCATTCGATCCCTGCGAAACCCTACATTTCAGCAAGATAATGCACGACCTCATGTTGTAGGTCCTGTACGGACCTTTCTGGATACAGAAAATGTTCGACTCCTGCCCTGGCCAGCACATTTTTAAGATCTCTCCAAGTGAAAATGTCTGGTCAATGGTGGCCGAGCAACTGGCTCGTCACAATACGCCAGTCACTACTCTTGATGAACCGTGGTATCGTGTTGAAGCTGCATGGGCAACTGTACCTGTACACGCCATCCGAGCTCTGTTAGACTCAATGCCCAGGCGAATCAAGGCCGTTGTTACGGCCACAGGTGGTTGTTCTGCGTACTGATTTCTCAGGATGTATGCACCCAAATTGCGTGAAACTATAATCATCTTTAAGTTCTAGAATAATATATTTGTCTAATGAATACCCATTTATCATCTGCATTTCTTCTTGGTGTATCTATTTTAATGGCCAGTAGTGTATTAAAATCTTTGCATATCTTCGTGAATCACTCATGAGATATAGTTCTAACTTCTTCTCAATGTGTTTACTTGCTGTTTACGTTCAACGCATTGAATTGCATTACTATTGTTTTGCCAAAGAAGATACGTACTTTTTTTAAATTTTGTCCTTGATTATTGTACTGTAATCAATATAGACAGTGAGTTAAAAGTGTGATTTAGGACGTGCACCCGAAAACCGGCGAACAAAATAAATTGTGCAGTGTACACGGTATTGAGCTTTTTGTTTATAGAGAAGAGAGATCGAGAGAGAGAGAGAGAGAGAGAGAGAGAGAGACTGATGAGGACGCAAATCGTTCGAGACGGTGAGAAATGCTCACTTGCCCTCGAAGGAAAGATTCCGGCTGCAGATTGCTTCGCGACAATTCCCGAGTGCCGCACAGCGGTGAGATCTGCGGCGGCGAGAGAGGGCTGGAGTGGGTGTGGGGTCAGTGACAGCTGTCGATGAGCGAGGCTCCTGCGACGGATCGGAACATCCATTTTCTTTCCGGCCGCAGAGCCCTTTCCGCCCTGCCTCACTGCACGTCCAGTGCAGCCCTAGCAGCCGAAAAGGGGGAAAAAGTGGGGACGGTAGAAGCAGGAAACTTTTCTTTTCTTTCGTCACGCAGTGCTTCGGGGAAAGGAGGCAGTTCAACAGGTGCGCTTATATGGGCGGTCGAATACAGCGGAATTCTGCAGCGCTTTTTATGCTAGCCAGTAACGACCATGGTGTAAAATCAAATACCTTGTTGTAAAACTACAACCAAACTCACAAAAACACCGTGAAGTGCGTGGCGGAGGTTGCTTTCCATTCTAGCTCGTAATCCTTCTATCGACCACCGCATTCACCTCATGATCTAACAGAAAACTTTAGCGAAAGCGCTCGCTCCTTTCGTACATACTATAGGCGTTCGACAAATAACGCAACAAACTTCTGTTTCCTCGGTTCCCTCCCCAGCCATCTGTCCAGCTTTCTCTCTCTCTCTCTCTCTCTCTCTCTCTCTCTCTCTCATTTCACACACACACATATTATTTATATATATATATATATATATATATATATATATTCCCAGAAGCCACATAACACTAGTTCTGGCGAAACGTTCAAAATTAGCGACACAACAAACACAAGACTAACGATGAACAAATGAGCAGCGATAAAAACACCCCCACGAACATACGTCTTTCATATTAGGTGCATTGTGCTGCCACCTGCTGCCAGGTACTCCATATCAGCGACCCCAGCAGTCATTAGACATCGTGAGAGAGCGGAATGGGGCACTCCACGGAACTCACGCACTTCGAACGTGGTCAAGGTGATTGATTGGGTGTCACATGAGTCATACGTCTGTACGCGAGATTTCCACACTCCTAAACTTCCCTAGGTCCACTGTTTCCGATGTGACAGTGAAGTGGAAGCGTGAAGGGACACGTACAGCACAAAAGCATGCAGGCTGACCTCGTCTGTTGACTCACAGAGACCACCGACCGTTGAAGAGGGTCGTAGTGTGTAATAGGCAGACATCTATCCAGACCATCACACAGGAATTCCAAACTGCATCAGGATCCACTGAAAGTACTATGAAAGTTAGGCGGGAGGTGAGAAAATTCGGATTTCACGGTCGAGCGGCTGCTCATAAGCCACACATCACGCCGGTAAATGCCAAACGACGCCTCGCTTGGTGTAAGGAGCGTTAACATTCGACGATTGAACAGTGAAAAAACGTTGTGTGGAGTGACGAATCACGGTGCACGTGGCGATCCGATGGCAGGGTGTGGGTATGGCCAATGCCCAGTGAACGCCACCTGCCAGCATGTGTGATGCCAAAACTAAAATACGGAGGCGGTGGTGCTATGGTGTGGTCGGGGTTTTGATGGAGCGGCTATACACTAGTCGTTGTTTTGCGTGGCACTATCACAGCACAAGCCTACATTGATGTTTTATGGACCTCCTTGCTTCCCAATGTTGACGAGTAATTCGAGGATGGCGATTCCATCTTTCGACACGGGGAGCACATGTTCGTAATGCGCGGTCTGTGGCGGAGTGGCTACACTAAAATAACATCCCTGTAATGGACTGGCCTGCACAGAGCCCTGAGGCCGGCCGGAGTGGCCGAACTGTTCTAGGCGCTTCAGTCTGGAACCGCGTGACCGCTACGGACGCAGGTTCGAATCCTGCCTCGGGCATGGATGTGTGTGATGTCCTTAGGTTAGTTAGGTTTAAGTAGTTCTAAGTTCTAGGGGACTGATGACCTCAGATGTTAAGTCGCATAGTGCTCAGAGCCATTTGAAGAGCCCTGACCGGAATCGTATAGAACGCCTATTTCGTGCCAGGCCCCACCGACCGACATCGATACCTGTACTCGGCGCATCACTCCGTGAAGAATCTGCTCCCATTCCCCAAAAAACCTTCCAGCACCTGATTGAACGTATGCTTCCGAGAGTGGAAGCTGTCACCCAGGATAAGGGTGGGCCAACACCATATCGAATTCCGAATAGAGGGCACCACGAACTTGTAAGTCACATTCAGCCGGGTGTCGAGATACTTTTGCTCACGTATATATATATATATATATATATATATATATATATATATATATATATATATATATATAGGGTGGTTCATTGATAGAGACCAGGGCAAATATCTCACGAAATAAACGTCAAACGAAAAAACAACAAAGAACGAAACTCGTCTAGCTTGAAAGGGGAAACCAGATGGCGCTATGGTTGGCCCGCTAGATGGCACTGCCATAGCTCATCGGATATCAACTGCGATTTTAAAAATAGGAACCCCCCGTTTTATTACATATTCGTGTAGTAGGTAAAGAAATATGAATGTTTTAGTTGGACCACTTTCTTCGCTTTGTGATAGACGGCGCTGTAATAGTCACATTCGTCCAGTGCGGACGGTATTTGCTTCGTGATACATCACCCGTGTTAAAATAGACTGTTTACCAATTGCGGAAAAGGTCGATATCGTGTTGATGTATGGCTACCGTGATCAAAATCCCCAACAGGCGTGTGCTATGTATGCTGCTCGGTATCCTGGACAACAAGTGTCCAAACCGTTCGCGGGATAGTTACGTTATTTGAGGAAACAGGAAGTGTTCAGCCACATGTGAAACGTCAACCACGACCTGCAACAAATGATGATACCCAAGTAGGTGTTTTAGCTGCTGTCGCGGTTAATCCGCACATCAGTAGCAGACAAATTGCGCGATAATTCGTAATGTCAAAAACGTCGTTGTTGAGAATGCTACACCAACATCGACTGCACCCGTACCATATTTCTATGCACCAGGAATTGCATGGCGATGACTTTGAACGTCGTGTACAATTCTGCCACTGGGCACAAGAGAAATTACGGAACGATGACAGATTTTTTGCACGCGTTCTATTTAGCGACGAAGCATCATTCACCAACAGCGGCAACGTAAACCGGCATAATATGCACTACTGGGGAATGGAAAATACACGATGGCTGCGACAAGTGGAACATCAGCAACCTTGGCGGGTTAATGTATGGTACGGCATTATGAGACGAAGGATAATTGGCCCCCATTTTATGGATGACAATCTAAATGGTGCAATGTATGCTGATTTCCTAAGCAATATTCTACCGATGTTACTACAAGATGTTTCACTGCATGACAGGATGGCGATGTACTTCAAACATGATGGAAGTCCGGCACATAGCTCGCGTGCGGTTGAAGCGGTATTGAATGGCATATTTGATGACAGATGGATTGGTCGTCGAAGCACCATATCGCGGCCAGCACGTTTACCGGATCTGACGTCCCCGGATTTCTTTCTGTGGGGAAAGTTGAAGGATATTTGCTATCGTGATCCACCGACAACGCCTGACAACATGCGTCAGCGCTTTGTCAATGCGTGTGCGAACATTACGGAAGGCGAACTACTCGCTGTTGACAGGAATGCCGTTACACGTATTGCCAAATGCATTGAGGATGACGGACATCATTTTGAGCATTTATTGCATTAATGTGGTATTTACAGGTAATCACGCTATAACAGCATGCGTTCTCAAAATGATAAGTTCATGAAGGTACATGTATCACACTGGAACAACCGAAATAAAATGTTCAAACGTACCTACGTTGCGTATTTTAATTTAAAAAAAACCTACCTGTTACCAACTGTTTATGTAAATTTGTGAGCCATATGTTTGTGACTATTACAGCGCCATCTAGCACAAAGCGAAAAAAGTGGTCCAACTAATACATTCATATTTGTTTACGTACTACATGAATATGTAATAAAAAATGGGGTTTCCTATTTTAAAAAACGCAGTTGATATCCGTTTGACCTATGGCAGCGCCATCTAGCGGGTCAACCGTAGCGCCATCTGGTTTCCCCCTCCAAGCTAGATAAGTTTCGTTCTTTGTAGTTTTTTCGTTTGACGCTTATTTCGTGAGATATTTGGCCCGGTCACGATCAGTGGACCACCCTGTATAACTAGACAGTTACAAGGGCTCAAGAGAGATTAGTATAGGTTTGGCGGCATGCAGACGCTCATTTTTCCATGGACCAGTACTCGAATGGAAGGTGACAGAAAAATATAATATTGGTTTGAAGTACCCCCACTGTTCTATAGTTGCTTCCAGTGTATATGTAGACGCCGATGTCGACGGGACACTATACACGAATGCGCAGCGTACATTTCAGATGATAATACTGCATAAGGAGAGGTTTACTGTGCTGAGCTCGCTACCCAGAAACGCTGCACCGTCCCCTGTTAACTGGCAATCCTATACGCCAGTCCCACACACTGCCTGTGTGGAGAGCTCCTGTAACCATTAGAATAGCGCGCTCTCCAAGCGTTCCCGAATTGAGCGCGTAATAATACGTGCCTTATTAGTCGTCACCAGAGACTAGTGCAAAGCGACTCCTGGTATAGGTGGTAATTGGGAGATGCTGCATTGGAGACCTGAGACATCCCAATCAGCTGTTGATGCGAGGTCACTGGATGTTTCCGTGGAAGAAGGACGAGACCGTGTTTTCTGTGAAGAAAATGTGAGAGAAAGGTCAGGTATAACTTATACATGTTGTTGGGGCATTACATCATCCCGGTTCCCAGAACTCCTGAAGATAGACATTAATTGTGAATATTGTATCACAGACACAGTCCCTTTGACTGTTCAGAGATGTCACTAAACCCGCCCACCGTTGTAAACAACGATGCATGAGCAACACCTATTAGACGGAGAGGGTCTGATAGCCGAACAGTTCCAGTTATTCCACCGGGAAGGAAGTACGCGACTCGTGTTGTCTGTAGTTCAACTGTGCCGCGGTTCGATCGCGTCCGCATTGTTACTTTGTGCCGGGAAGGGTTCTCAACAGGGGTGGTTTCCAGGCGAGACCCAAGGCGATGTTGTTCGGACGCGGAGGAGACACAGAGAGACAGGAACTGTCGATGACATGGCTCGCTCAGGCCGTCCAATGGCTACTAGTGCAGTCGATGTCCGCCACCTACGGATTATGGCTCAGAGGAACCCTGACAGCAACGCCACCATGTTGAATAGTGCTTTTCGTGCAGCCACAAGACGTCGTGTTACGACTCAAACTGTGCGCTGTAGACTGCATGATGCGCAACTTCATTCCGTGGCGAGGTCCATCTTTGCAACCACGACACCATGCAGCGCGGTACAGATGGGCCCAACAACATGCCGAATGGACCGCTCAGGATTGGCATCACGTTCTCTTCACCGATGAGTGTCGCACATGCCTTCAACCAGACAGTCGTCGGAGACGTGTTTGGAGGCAACCTGGTCAGTCTGAATACACTGTCCAGAGAGTGCAGCAAGGTGGAGGTGCCCTGCTGTTTTGGGGTGGCATTATGTGGGGCTGACGTACGCCGCTGGCGGTCACGGAAGGCACTGTGCGATACGTGAATGCCGTCCTCCGACCGACAGTGGAACCAAATCGGCAGCATACTGGCGAGGCAATCGTCTTCATGGACGACAATTCGCGCCCCCATCGTGCACATCTTGTGAACGACTTCCTTCGGGATAACGACATCGCTCGACTAGAATGGTCAGCATGTTCTCCAGACATGAACCGTATCGGACATGCATGGGATGTATTGAAAAGCGCTGTCTATGGACGACGTGACCCACAAATCACTCTGAGGGATCTTCGCCGAATCGCCGTTGAGGAGTGGGACAATCTGGACCAACAGTGCCTTGATAAACTTGTGAATAGTATGTCACGACGAAAACAGGTGTGCATAGGGTGCAAGAGGACGTGCTATTGGGTATTAGAGGTATCGCTGTGTACAGCAATCTGACCAGCATCTCTGAAGGTCTCGCTGTATGGTGGTACAACATACAATGTGTCGTTTTCATGAGCAATAAAAAGGGCGGAAATGTTCTTCTCTATTTCAGTTTTCTTTATAGGTTGAGGAGCTCTCGGAACCGAGGTAATGCATAACTGTTTTATGTGTGTGTAATAGAACTCTATTGTAAGGATCGTGAGGACAAGATTAATTACAGCACCCACGGAAGGATTTAAATAATCATTCTTCCCGTGAATGGAACACGAAGAAACCCTGATAACTGGTACAGTGGGATGTACTTTCTGCCATGCAGTCCACAGTGGTTTGCAGAATATGGACGTAGATGGCTTTGTGTAGAGCTAGTGCGCAAACAGTTCCCGGGAAACCTGATGGAAAGCAGAATTCATAGAGTGGAAAATATACTGACGCTACAGGAGTCGCGAAAGCAATTACGTGGGAGAGCGAGCGTCAACAGGTCTTTGTGTGCTCTGCGGAAGCGACGCACCGCGGCGCGGAAGGGATAGCAAAGTAATAGCGGCTCGCAACTGTTTGTTCCGCGCCGGCCTGCCGTGGGCCGTGGGGTGAGTCCCGTAGAGGGAACCAGCTGTCTCCATCACGGTCCGCTCCACAGACTCCGAAAACATAGCCGCGCGTCCCAAAATATTTGTCTATCCATATTAGCTCCGAACGCTGGAAATTTGTCCGGCAGAGTGCTTCAATAGCTGCTGGATTCATTTGTAAAGCATATGTTTGGTCGTGAGTATTCCACACGTGCTTCGTTCCCTGCCGACCTTGTGGCAGGCGCATTCGTTTTTGTTCCGTTTCGTTGCATAGACCGGTAATAAAATTGTCACGATATACACTGAAGCGCTAAAGAAAGTGGTACAGGCATGCGTATTCAAATACAGACATACGTAAACAGGCAGAATTCGGCGCTGCTGACGTCAACGCCTATACAGAGTAGTCCATTGATCGTGACCAGACCAAATATCTCACGGAGTAAGCGTCAAACGAAAAAACTACAAAGAATGAAACTTGTCTAGCTTGAAGGGGGAAACCAGATGGCGCAATGGTTGGCCCGCTAGATGGCGCTGCCATAGGTCAAACGGATATGAACTACGGTTTTTTATATAGGAACCCACATTTTCTATTGCATATTCGTGTAGTACGTAAAGAAATATGAATGTTTTAGTTGGACCACTTTTTTCGCTTTGTGATTGATCGCGCTGTAATAGTCACAGACATATCGCTCTCAATTTTAGACGAACAGATGGTAACAGGTAGGGTTTTTTAAATTAAAATACAGAACGTAGGAACGTTTCAACATTTTATTTCGGCTGTTCCAATGTGTTACATGTACCTTTGAGATCTTATCATTACTGAGAACGCATGCTGTTACAGCGTAATCACCTGTAAATACCACATTAATGCAATAAGCAAATGATGTCCGTCAACCTCAATGCATTTGGCAATACGTGTAACGACATACCTCTCAACAGCGAGTAGTTCGCCTTCCGTAATGTTCGCACGTACATTGGCAATGCGCAGACGCATGTTGTCAGGCGTTGTCGGTGGATCACGATAACAAATATCCTTCAACTTTCCCCACAGATGTCAGACCCGGTGAACGTATGGGCCACGGTATGGTGCTTCGGCGACCTATCCACCTGTCATGAAATATGCTATTCAATACCGCTTCAACCGCACGCGTGCTATGTGCCGGACATCCATCATGTTGGAAGTACATCGCCATCCTGTCATGCAGTGAAACATCTTGTAGTAACATCGGTAGAATATTGCGTAGGAAATCAGCATACATTGCACCATTTAGATTGCCATCGATAAAATGGGGGCCAATTATCCTTCCTCCCATAATGCAGCACCATACATTAACCCGCCAAGTTTGCTGATGTTCCACTTGTCGCAGCGATCGTGAATTTTCCGTTGCCCAATAGTGCACATTATGCCGATTTACGTTACCGCTGTTGGTGAATGACGCTTCGTCGCTAAATAGAACGCGTGCAAAAAATCTGTCATCTTCGCATAATTTCTCTTGTGCCCAGTGGCAGAACTGTACACGACGTTCAAAGTCGTCGACATGCAATTCCTGCTGCATAGAAATATCACAAGCTGCGACATCGTCGCGAAAAAACACGGTGACCCGTATATGTAATAAGTTTCCTTTAATTTACGTCTATGGTCACAATCTTTTCTGTTTGACAGATTACCGGTTTCGGTCTTTAATTATCATCATCAGATCTGTCTCATAAAAGGACTTTGATTTTATGAGACAGATCTGATGATGGTCATTAAAGACCGAAACCGGTAATCTGTCAAACGGAAAAGATTGTGGCCATAGACGTAAATTAAAGGAAACTTATTGCATAGAAATATGGTACGGGTGCAGTCGATGTTGATGTAGCATTCTCAATACCGACGTTTTTGAGATTCCCGATTCTCGCGCAGTTTGTGTGCTATTGAGGTGTGGATTAGCCGCGACAGCAGCTAAAACACCTACTTGGGCATCATCATTTGTTGCACGTCGTGGTTGACGTTTCACATGTGGTTGAACGCTTCCTGTTTTCTTAAATAACGTAACTATCCGGCGAACGGTCCGGACACTAGGATGATGTCGTCCAGGATACCGAGCAGCATACATAGCACACGCCCGTTGGGCATTTTGATCACAATAGCCATACAGCAACACGATATCGACCTTTTCCGTAATTGGTAAACGGTCGATTTCTCTCCCTGGAGGCACCACCTTCTCGTAGCACTGTCCGTGCGGGTGGGAGAGTTTGCGTGTTCCTGTGATGCTGAGAGCTATACCGGTGGTAGCGTAGCTACTGGCAGGTTCAACCTAGCCGGTCAGGTCTCAGCAGAGGAGCCAGACGAAGTGTGCCTCACAACGACCTACCATCCTTTCCTCCTCCCTTTCCCTTCCCTTCCCTTTCCTTCTGTCAGTCTCTTCATCGGTGTAGGAGGCGGGTAATATCGATAGGTAAACACTCACGGCTTCTGTACCGACGAAGCAAGGCACCTGTGATGTGCCTTAAGGGCGTATGTCAGGATACTTCCAGTGGCATATGGCCATTCACTGCATCCCCTGCCTCTTGCCAGTCGTATCGGCCCTACGATCCACTGCCAACCAGAGGCAGAGGACGAGAAAATGGATCTGCATCTGGGCAACTGCTTGTCCACTTTAAATAACTTCACGCGCAGAAGACTCCGGCAAAGTTACAATGGACTATGAGCTTTGAAAGTCCTGCGGCGATGGAGTACTGATGGTGAGGCAAGGGTTTGGTGTACCTGAACCTTAGTTGGTGCTCTGCACGTTAGGCGGTCAGACGGTGATGGTCGTTCTGGTACTCGTGAGAGACGGGAGGACTGGTTCGGCAGCTCGTCAGACGACAAAGCAGCCCTATTTAGGATCGCTCTGCTTTCCCTAATCCAGGGAGGGGCCTAGAAAAGGTGGCCTAAACATAGCCCGTCTCAACCCAGCACAAGTGGCAAACTGCAGTCACTTGTTCACTAGCATATGCGGTCAAAAAAAATAATAAAATAAACAGTTACCTTAAATATCTAATGATTGGAGTCTGGAACGTCCGTACTTTACAGGATAACGACCATAATCAGTGTCCAGAGAGAAAGACAGGACTTATCGCAAGGGAATTGGCTAGATATAACATCGACATTACTGCCATAAGTGAAACACATCTTAGTGACTCTGGACAGTTATGTGAACCGCTCGGAGGTTATACCTACTACTGGAGTGGAAAATCATCCACTGAAAGGGCGGAAAGTGGGGTAGGCTTTGCCATACGCAATAAATTGGCATGTTCACTAACAGAACTCCCAAAAGGTATCAGTGACAGAATAATAACACTCAGACTTCACCTGGCATCCAAGAAATATCTTCACTTGATCAATGTATGCGCACCTACATTGCCATCTCCGGATGAAGAGAAGAACAAGTTCTACCAAGACCTCCGACATGTCCTTAGGGATATTCCTTCTGCAGATAAACTTCTGTTACTTGGTGAGTTTAATGCTCGTGTTGGGAATGATTTCAGTGCTTGGAATGGAGTCCTCGGTCGCCACGGGATTGGAAAATGCAACTCGAATGGTTTGGATCTTCTAACTCTATGTGCCGAGTTTGAACTCTGTCTGACAAATACATATTTTCGTCTGCCTGAAAAATATAAAACGACATGGATGCATCCGCGATCTAAACACTGGCACCTTCTGGATTATGTGATAGTACGGAGAAAAGATCTTGGTGACGTACTGGTCACACGTGCAATGAGAGGCGCTCAGGGATGGACAGACCATCGACTCGTGAGGTCCAAATTAAAGATAACTTTGAAGGCACCACGCCGAGCTTCACACAAAATACCGACAAAATTGTCCTGCAAAATCTTCGCCAATGATCAGACTATGAGAGCAAAACTGGATGAAAAATTTGGTGTCGATGGCCTTTTGATATCTGAATCTGCCCCTGTAGATGAACAGTGGAGTGCATACGCTAGCAGACTGCGTGGCTGTGCTTCAGAAGTCTTGGGAAAGCCTCAGAAGAAGCACCAGGACTGGTTTGACGACTCAGATCCAGAGATCAGAAAGCTAATTAATGATTTCAGAACCTCTCTTCGCACCCCTGATGTTAACAAGCGTAGAGCAGCGCATTACAGTCTGAAAGTGAAGGTACGTGCTCTCAAAGACAGTTGGTGGGCAAATAAAGCAAATGAAATACAGTTATATGCCGACACACACCAAACAGGCAGATTCTTTGAGTCCCTGAATACTATCTTTGGTGCATGAGTTGGGAAGATAGCACCAGTCTATAACAAAGATAAAAGTTGTCGGCTGACGCAACAGAGTGACATCCTGTCTCGGTGCGCGGAACATTTTAATGACGTTCTTAATCCCGACCATCAGACAACCGATATTCCATACATAGAAGCACTTGAAGACCTGCCAGTTGAGGAACAACTTGCGGATGCCCCTTGCTACGATGAATTCATTTCCGCACTGGCTAAGCTGGAAAATGACAAAACAGCAGGATTAGATAACTTGCCATCAGAGCTATATAAATATGGGGGGCCAAACATCAAGAAATCATTGTTTGCTCTGATCTTAAGGATTTGGGAGTATGAAATGATTCCACAAGACTGGAAAGATGCTTGATTTCCAAGATCTTTGAAGGCAAGGGTGACATATCAGACTGCAGCTCCCACAGGGGCATTTCTCTTCTCTCAGCAACGGGAAAAGTCCTTGCCCACATAATTAACACCCGGTTAACACACTTTGTAGAAAAACTGCTACCAGAGACCCAATGTGGCTTTCGCCCAAACAGAGGCACAGTGGATCCCATATTTGTTGTCAAACAAATGCAAGAGAAAAGCTTAGAGCAACATCGGCCTTTGTTCATGTGCTTTGTAGACCTGGAAAAAGCTTTTGATCGTGTCCCACGGGAAGCTCTCTGGATCATACTAAAGAAAACTGGGTGCCCTGACAAAATTGTGAGTTTGATTCGGCAGTTTCATGAAAACATGATGGCAAAAATCCGCCATGAGGACAAGCTCTCAGAACAGTTTCCCGTGACATGTGGTGTAAAACAAAGCTGTGTTCTGACTCCCACACTCTTCTCACTTTACTTCGCAGTTGTTATGAGAGACGCGACCAAAGCCTGTAGTAATCAAATTAGTTTCGACACAAGGACAGACAAAAGTGTCTTCAACATCTCTCGCCTCAGAACAAAAAGTCGCGTAACCAAATTATCCATCTGAGAGATTCTCTACGCGGATGATGTATGCATGATGGCTAATTCTTGCGAAACTCTTCAGACTTACATAAAGCTGCTAAATGCCTCCTGCAGAAGATTTGGCTTAGCCATTAGCATCACTAAGACGCAAGTTCTTAAACAGCCACTTAGAGGTCTTAATGCAAATGACTCCAGTATTGAGATAAATAACAAACCGTTGCAAAATGTGTCAAATTTCAAATACCTGGGAAGCCAAATTAGAAGTGGCAACAGCCTGACAACGGAAATCGCAGCGCGTATAGCCAGCGCAGCCTCAGCCTTCGGTAAGCTTAATGACCGAGTATGGAAATCACATGATCTCAAACTACAAACAAAAATTGCAGTCTACAAAGCAGTAGTATTATCCACCTTACTCTATGCCTCGGAAACCTGGTGCTGTTACAAAGCTGACATTAAGAAGCTAGATAAATTTCATCTTCGATGTCTGAGATCAATTCTGCGCATCAAATGGGAAGACCGCGTCCCAAACACGGAGATTTTGCGCCGCGTGAAACTGGCTGGTATTGAAGCTTTAATAATGAACAATCAACTGAGATGGAGTGGTCACATAGTACGCATGGGTGACAGTAGGCTACCTAAAGCGGTGTTCCACTCGCAGCTCTCGTGCGGGAAGAGGAGGAAAGGTGGTCAACACCTGCGATATAAAGACACCATTAAACGCCGCCTTGCAGCCTGTGGCATTCCGAGCAACCGCTGGGAGGAGCTAGCATTGCGCCGATCGGAGTGGCGATCAACTGTGCATAAGAGCATCGAACAATTCGAGCAAAAGCGTCTAATGAACCTGGATGCTAAGAGAGAGCTCCAAAAATCTCAGCTCAAGCCTGTCTACACGTATACTTACAACTCTGCTGGTCAACTTCACTGTGCTTCATGCAACAGGATATTCAAAGCGAAATTCGGATTCGCGAGCCACATCCGAGCCTACCACAACAAGGACAGAGAAGACTGACGGAGTCGCTGCTGCCGGACACGGCGACGAGAACATCATCATCATCAAACGGTCCATTTTAACACGGGTAATGTATAACGGAGAAAATACCGTCCGCACTGGCGGAATGTTACGTGATACCACGTACTTATACGTTTGTGACTATTACAGCGCCATCTGTCACAAAGCCAAAAAATTGCTCCAAGTAAAGTATTCATATTTCTTTACGTACTACACGAATATTTAATAAAAAATGGGGGTTCCTATTTAAGAAAACGCAGTTGATATCCGTTTGACCTATGGCAGCGCCATCTAGCGGGCCAACCATAGCGCCATCTGGTCCCCCCCCCCCCCCCCCCCCTCAAGCTAGACGAGTTTCGTTCTTTGGAGTTTTATCGTTTGATGCTTATTTATTGGGATATTTGGTCTGGTCACTATCAATGGACCGCCCTGTATATTATCATACGGTAAATGTCCATGTTGTACTTCACAATACAAAAGGTTTTGATGACAACAAATACTGATTGAAATTAATAATTATTTGCGATCACTTGTATCACAGAATTCATATAAAACAGAGTATCGAGAGTCTTGATAAACACTTATATCGGCAACTGCAGTAACATAATCTTTTTTTATTTTTCTACCGCCCTCCCACCCTCTCCGACAATTTCAGCCCGCAGTACATGAATCTATTAAACAGTATTTCACTGGCAACGTCAGCCAACACAACGCACGTCTTCGCCACTTTTTACTCGGCCGTTTTTCCAAATCATGGACTCCTATCCGAGATTGAAATATATGCCCTCCTCCGTCATTCCGGAAGATTCGTTTCAACAGCAACGCGATAACTCCACGTTAACGCCCGACTCCTATAAACTAACGTTGCACAGAACGTATTCGATTGGCCGCAAAGCGTATTTCGTGCGGTGAGACTGCGGGGTGTTTGGTTCGTCCACTTTGTGATATCCAGTAGCCGTCTACCAGTGGCGGCAGTGATTTAGTCTGCGATTCGCGGTCCACTGCTGTAGCCGATAGCTTTGTTGTTCGGCGGGACTCGCCCCCCCCCCCCCCCCTACCCCACGCACCAACACACACACACACACACACACACACACACACACACACACACACACAAAGACAGCCCCTTTGATCTTTTGTACGCGTTGCGTCGACCTGCAATGTGCTTCGGTCTGAGCGCTGTAGGTCTTTTAAACCTCGTTATTATTTATTTTGCAAAAACTTAAAACCATATCATGTTTTACAACAAAGTCATGAAATTTTAGATGAATGCTTATGCTACTAATTTTAACGTAACAGTTTAAGCCGCGTGTTGTATCTATTATAACCTTCGTGGTATCGGCTTTTTTTTTGGTCATCAGTCTACTGACTGGTTTGATGCGGCCCGCCACGAATTCACGAATTCCTTTCCTGTGCTAACTTCTTCATCTCAGAGTAGCACTTGCAACCTACGTCCTCAATTATTTGCTTGACGTATTCCAATCTCTGTCTTCCTCTACAGTTCTTCCCTCTACAGCTCCCTCTAGTACCATGGAAGTCATTCCCTCATGTCTTAGCAGATGTCCTATCACCCTGTCCCTTCTCCTTATCAGTGTTTTCCACATATTCCTTTCCTCTCCGATTCTGCGTAGAACTTCCTCATTCCTTACCTTATCAGTCCACCTAATTTTCAACATTCGTCTATAGCACCACATCTCAAATGTTTCGATTCTCTTCTGTTCCGGTTTTCCCACAGTCCATGTTTCACTACCATACAATGTTGTACTCCAGACGTACATCCTCAGAAATTTCTTCCTCAAATTAAGGCCGGTATTTGATATTAGTAGACTTCTCTTGGCCAGAAATGCCTTTTTGCCATAGCGAGTCTGGTTTTGATGTCCTTCTTGCTCAGTCCGTCATTGGTTACTTTACTGCCTAGGTAGCAGAATTCCTTAACTTCATTGACTTCGTGACCATCAATCCTGATGTTAAGTTTCTCGCTGTTCTCATTTCTACTACTTCTCATTACCTTCGTATTTCTCCGATTTACTCTCAAACCATACTGTGTACTCATTAGACTGTTCATTCCGTTCAGCAGATCATTTAATTCTTCTTCACTTTCACTCAGGATAGCAATGTCATCAGCGAATCGTATCATTGGTATCCTTTCACCTTTTAATTCCACTCCTGAACCTTTCTTTTATTTCCATCATTGCTTTCTCGATGTACAGATTGAAGAGTAGGGGCGAAAGGCTACAGCCTTGTCTTACACCCTTCTTAATACGAGCACTTCGTTCTTGATCGCCCACTCTTATTATTTCCTCTCGGTTGTTGTACATATTGTATATGACCCGTCTCTCCCTATAGCTTACCTCTACTTTTTTCAGAGTCTCGAACAGCTTGCACCATTTTATATTGTCGAACGCTTTTTCCAGGCCGACAAATCCTATGAAAGTGTCTTGATTTTTGTTTGAGTTTAATTCTTCGACTGTACTGCCATAACGCAGGGTGTCAGAAAAGACTTTCCCTGATTACAGGCTAGAAGTAAGGTACAAAAATGAAACTTGTGTCGTCAAGAGCATTAAAGCCTGGTATGAGAAGTTCCAGAACACAGGATCGGTTGCTGACCTTCCGAGGTTTGGTCGACCAAGAACCTCAGCAGACAGGGTGGAAGCTGTAAGGCAGTGTTTTCTGCGAAGTCCGAAGAAATCGGTGCGCATGGCCTCACGTGAATTACAGATGCCAAAAAGCTCTCTCCGTGACATTTTACACAAACGTTTATTGCTTCGTGCATACAAAGTGCAAATCGTTCAGGCCTTGTTGCCCAATGACAGTACACGTCGATATGACTTTGCGGTCGAAATGCGAAATGCTATTACGTATTGTGGACGAGGATGGTTAGACGAATTGCCTTTTCCGACGAAGTGACCTTTTTTGTCAGTGGAGTAGTGAATCGCCATAATGTGCGAATTTGGGGTTCACAACCCCCTGGCGAGGTCATGGAGTGTAACAGAGGCAGTGCAAAGGTGAATGTTTGCTGCGCGCTATTGCACGACCGAATTATCGGGCCATTCTTCTTCGCTCAGGCTACCGCCACATCTGCAGTGTATCTGGACATGTTGCAACTGTATGCTGTCCCTCAGCTGATTCAGTATCACCCCGATGTCTTGTTTCAGCAAGACGGTGCACCGCCTCATTGGGGATTGGACGTAAGTGCCTATCTCGATATGACCTTTCCTGGGCGATGGATTGGTCGTGATGGGCCAACGGTTTGGCCTCCACGCTCTCCTGATATAACCCCATTACACTTCTTTTTATGGGGTTATGCCAAGGACGAGGTCTACCGAACACGTGTACCAGATCTTGAAACCCTGCGGCAATGGATAACCAAAGTCGTTGAATCGATCCCTCCAGTGATGTTGGCTAATGTGTGGACGGAAACTGAATATCGCCTAGATGTGCTACGTGCTACCATGGGTGCTCACGTGGAAGTTTACAGATGTGTGAAAAAAACTTTGATAGTTTGTAAAAAATTAGACACCAGTTTCATATTTGTACCTTACTTCTAGCCTGAGTTATCAATTTATGTAATCAGGGTTAGACTTTTGGGACACCCTGTATTTTTGAAGCTATTGGCAGTGCATCTCCGTTCCCCCACCTGTCATGTGACTGTGTAGGAGAATTTTACTGACACTTTTTTTTTATAATCATAAATGCTACTTTTACGTGATCGTCATACTTCAAAGCCGGCCGGAGTGGCCGTGCGGTTCTAGGCGCTACAGTCTGGAACCGAGTGACCGCTACGGTCGCAGGTTCGTATCCTGCCTCAGGCATGCATGTGTGTGATGTCCTTAGGTTAGTTAGGTTTAAGTAGTTCTAAGTTCTAGGCGACTGATGACCTCAGAAGTAAAGTCGCATAGTGCTCAGAGCCAATCAGCTATACTTCAAATCGCTCCGTATGCACACTTACAGATGTTTAATGCATGCAGATACAGTATTAGGGATATAAATGCAGAAATTTGATCACTTAGGACAATGTATTCAACAACATTACATCATTACTTACTTCAGTTACACACCAATAATTATAGCTATTGCGATTAATATGTTTTTAAGTTGAAACTTCCTGTGTGCCGGTCCGAGACTCGAAATCGGGACCTTTGGCTTTCACGGGAAAGTGCTCAACCAACTTTCTTTTCTGGAAGCCAGGTTCTCTTGTAAGTATGGAGACCCAATAGGTTGAAGTGTCTGTAGAATAATGTAGACGACAAAACTGATTCGCATGTAATTTTCGTATTAAATAGTTCTAGATGCCTTGCTGCCATCATATACAATGTTCACTCAGTGAAATGCATTCAATTTGTACACCAGCTGAGCTACCCAATTATGCAAGCATTAATTTAAGACGGCTGATGCCTTATCGTAACATTGAAACAAACTATATTAATAGATGAAACTTCCTGGCAGATTAAAACTGTGTGCCGGATCGAGACTCGAACTCGGTACCTTTGCCTTTCGCGGGCAAGTGCTCTACCACACAGTTTTAATCTGCCAGGAAGTTTCATATCAGCGCACACTCCGCTACAGAGTGAAAATCTCATTCTGGAAACATCCCCCAGGCTGTGGCTAAGCCATGTCTCCGCAATATCCTTTCTTTCAAGAGTGCTAGTTCTGAAGGTTCGCAGGAGAGCTTCTGTAAAGTTTGGAAGGTAGGAAACGAGGTACTGGCAGAAGCAACGCTCTGAGGACGGGGCGTGAGTCGTGCATGGGTAGCTCAGATGGTAGAGCACTTGCCCGCGAAAGGCAAAGGTCCCTAGTTCGAGTCTCGGTCGGGCACACAGTTTTAATCTGCCAGGAAGTTTCACGTTTTACCGTATTTTATCTGTACATTTCCCTGGTTGTATGACGGTATATTGTGATACATATTGCTGTTTTATGTAGAAAGACACACTGCTCACTAGATGTATATGTAGTGTTGGCAGAAGAGCCAACACTGTGTTTCTAGAGGAGGCCGAAATGCACGCGTTTAATTACACGCTGACTGGCGTGAGGTCTGGAACAGGACAATATCTTGAGAATTGCAAATAAAGTACGTAGATGAAGTAATACTTAACTTTAATCCACAATTGTAGAACATCTCTCTTGATGATACATGCTTCACATAATAAATATCAATTGAATACGGCGCCTTGCTAGGTCGTAGCAAATGTAGCTGAAGGCTATGCTAACTATCATCTCGGCAAATGAGAGCGTATCGGTTAGTGTAGCTTCGCTGGCAAAGTCGGCTGTACAACTGGGGCGAGTGCCAGAACGTCTCTCTAGACCTGTCGTATGGTGGCGCTCGGTCTGCTATCACTGACAGTGGCGACACGCGGGTCCACCGTTTACTAACGGACCGCGGCCGATTTAACGGCTACCACCTAGCAAGTGTGGTGTCTGGCGGTGACACCACAGTATATATTTATATATTTTAGATCTGAGGACGGTCATTACGGACTGAAACCGGTCATCGTCTAAAGAACTGATATTGTGATCAGAGACTGAAATAAAAAACATTTGAGCATTAACATAACTGCTGAGTCGACATCACACAAGCTAGACACAGTTCCACAAAAACACTTCAACAACAACTCGAACAATCCTAAAAGCAACCACTGTGGAACAAGGATTAATGACAAGTCGAGAAACACAGAGAACCCGTAAGCAGTTGGCTACCACATACACGCCGTCTGGTGAGACGACCGACCGAACGACCAACCAACGTCGTCCCCACTTAAGTCATGTGCATCGGCAACGGTCGGGCGCATCTCGGCTGTCTGGACCTCACTACAACTCTATCTCGACTCCTCGCTGTGCGTTCGGAACTCGGAGACACGGCGACCCGGGCACACTGGCTCGGACCCCACTTGCCCATTGGCCACTGACATCTCTGCACAAGGAAGGACCTGACCCACGACCAGCACGATGACCATCTGACAAGGCTCAGAAATGGTCAAAAGACCAAATACACGTCACCCAATGAGATGACCAACCGAACGACGAACCAACTGTCATTCCCACTCCAGTCTCCTTTGGTCGGACAGTACATGGGTGTCGCCAGCGGTCGGAGAATACTGGCTGTCTGCACCTCACTGCAGCTCCATCTGGACTCCTTGATGTCCATTCGGAACTCGGAGACATGACGACCCAGACACACTGGCTCAGACCCCACCATCCAGAGGGAACACATGGCCACTGACATCAGTGCATAAGGAAGCAACCGACCCACGTCCAGCACAATGACCAATTGACGAGACCCAGAAATGGTGAAAAGACCAAATACACATCACCCAGTGAGATGACCAACCGAACGACGAACCAACTGTCATTCCCACTCCAGTCTCCTTTGGTCGGACAGTACATGAGTGTCGCCAGAAGTCGGCGAGTACTGGCTGTCTGGACCTCACTGCAGCTCCATCCCGACTCCTTGATGTTCATTCGGAACTCAGAGACACGACGACCCGGGCACACTGGCTCGGACCCCACCACGCAGAGGTAACTCTTACCCATTGTCCACGACATCTCTGCACAAGGAAGGAACTGACCCACGTCCAGCACGATGACCAACTGACGAGGCCCAGAAATGGCCAAAAGACCGAATACCCGTCACCCGATGAGATGACCAACCGAACGACGAACCAACTGTCATTCCCACTCCAGCCTCCGTTGGTCGGACAGAACATGTGTGTAGCCAGCGGTCGGCGACCACTGGCCGTCGGCACATCATTGGCGCTCCGTCCCAACTCCGACAGATGACGACCCGGAAAATACTAGCGGTCACTCCAGAGATAGTACAAGTGCCCTTATCGATAAGCGCTGCTGCTGCCACTAATGGGCAGGTAAGACAGGAACTTATTGACGCTAGTAAACCGACGAAGAAAACGAGGCGGCAGTGCCGTAATGAGAAGATGACAAACAATAAACGGCTCCAACACCACGATGTCTAGGACTGAAATAGGCATGTGACCATAGACACTAGACTCTGGCGCAGTGCCAGAGCGTTGCAGGGCCTGATGAATCCTGATATCTTCTTCATCGTGCCGAGGGGAGTGCGCGAATCCGTCGTCTTCCAGGCCAACACCTCCACGAGACTTGTACTGTGCGATGAGGGAAGCTGGCGGTGGGTCCGTTATGCTCCAGGGAACAGTGACGAAGGCATCTGTGGGTCCAGTGGAGCTCGTGCAAGGCGCCATGACAGCCAAGGTGTATCATACACTGCTTGCAGACCATACACTTCTTTATGATGATCATGTTTATCAATGGCAGTAACATCTTTCAACAAGATAGTGCGTCATGTGACAGGCCCAGGAGTCTCATGGGCTGGTATAGAGAACGCAAAAACGGTTCAAATAGCTCTAAGCACCATGGGACTTGACATCTGAGGTCATCAGTGCCCTAGACTTAGAACTACTTCAACCTAGCTAACCTAAGGACATGACATGCATCCATGCCCGAGGGATGATTCGTATCTGCGACTGTAGCAGTCGCGCGGTTCCGGACTGAAGCGCCTAGAACCGCTCGGCCAGAAGAACGCAGTGGCGAGTTCCATTTGATGAGCTGGTCAGCCAACTCGCCAGATCTGGGATGGGCTTGAGTGGAGCGTCAGAAGTGATCTGTCCTCTCCCCGGCATTTACGGAATTACATGAGTTGTGTGTGCAGGTGTGGTGCGAACTACCTCCAGCGACCTATCAAAGCCTCATTGCATCCTGTCATGATGCGTGGCCACTGTTATCGATCCAAAACGCGGCCATACTGGCTATGAGGTAAGTGCAAATAATAGTTTGGCTGGTTAGGGATTACTCCTATTTCTGTCAGAATTTAAACATCCTGCACCATTTTATGTTGTCGAAATCTTTCATAGGTCCACAAATCCCACGAAAACGTCTTGATGTCCTGCCTACTTTCTCGAGAAGAAAAAAAAGACCTGCAAGGGTCCGAGGTTCAATACTGTCATAGTCTGGGCGCATCTCGCATGTACTGGGCCTGCCGCGGGGGATTAGCCGAGCGGTCTTAGAACGCTGCAGTCATGGACTGTGCGGCTGGTCCTGGCGGAGGTTCGAGTCCTCCCTCGGGCATGGGTGTGTGTGTTTGCACTTAGGATAATTAGTGTGTGTCTGTTGGGGCTTATGGGCCCTCAACGTCGAGGTCATCAGCGCCCTGACACACATTAAACGGAACGAATGTGGACAGACCTAAGAAAACTGAAACATACAAGCAAAGAAAGCAGGAAAAGAAAGAAAATGCTACATAAGAAAGTAGAACGTAAGGAAAGGGAAAACGTAGCAACGAGAATGCCACAGTAAATCGTCGTTGGCTGGCCACTTACATAAAATATGGGCGAGCTTGTCACATAGTCAGCAAATTAAGATCCTCTCCCTCAAATCTTTGTAAAAACATTTGGCATGGCACAGAACTTTAACACTTTAACCACATTCGTCCGAGTGTTGCCTAAAAGAGAGGGCAGGTCAGCTGGCAAGTCAGCCGCGGCCCGCTGGATAGAAAATAAAACGCAATCCAATAAAACGTGGCGCACAGTGACCTGGACGCCAGAAGCGCCACACATTGGAGGGTCCTCTCGCCGGAGCAGTGTGTAAGCTTAGAGACTGATAACCTTAGCAGTTAAGTCCCATAAGATTTGGCACACATCTGAACATTTGTACTGGGAGGTTAAATGCGCCATAAGGGAAGCTTACACGGCTCATTGATTCGATTGGTTTCACATTCTGCACTGCTGGTCGTAAAAGTTGCGACACTCGATAGCTGAGGCACGTTAGGCAGCTGGGAGCGGATAAGGGGAGCCACAAAGAGCGCGCTAACCTCGGCAATTTGCCTGGAATCCGCTTCTATGTACGAGCAGTCGGGGCACAGGAGTGCGCAGCGGCTGGAGGTGGTGGTGGTGGTGGAATTCCTCGCTGGCTGGCCGGCACGTAATGGGGATTCCGACACGCGATCTCCGGACCAGTACGGACCGGAACAGGTGAGTCGCCGAAGTTGGGCGGCCACCAGAATTCCGGACACCGGCTGCGCTGCAGACCACCCGCCCCCAGTAAGTTCGCCTGCGGGGGCGGAGGGCAATTTGTGGCGCCGCTGTCGATCACCCCCCCCCCCCCCCCCCAACCGTAAGTGGTGGCGCGCTAGGGGCCAGGCGCTAGGGGCAGCAGCCTGCCCAAGTTGCCGCTGCTTGCGAGGGAACCGCCAACTCGCTCAACTCTGGAAGGAACGGGAAGCTTTCCTGGCGTGAGCACGATTACGCCACTATGATAAGTCATGGGCCTAGCGTGGTATCGTAGCATGAACACCTTATCGAAGAAAGCTATGCATACACTACTGGCCATTAAAATGGCTACACCAACGACAAATGCAGATGACAAACGGGTATTCATTGGACAAACATATTATACTAGAACTGACATGTGATTACATTTTCACGCAATTTGGGTGCATAGATCCTGAGAAATCAGTACCCGGAACAACCACCTCTCGCCGTAATAACGGCCTTGACACGCCTGGGCATTGAGTCAAACAGAGCTTAGATGGCGTGTACAGGTGCAGCTGCCCATGCAGCTTCAACACGATACCACAGCTCATCAAGAGTAGTGACTGGCGTATTGTGACGAGCCAGTTGCTCGGTCACCATTGACCATACGTTTTCAGTTGGTGAGAGATTTGGAGAATGTGCTGGCCAGGGCAGCAGTCGAACATTTTTGTATCCAGAAAGGCCCGTACAGGACCTGCAACATGCTGTCGTGCATTATCCTGCTGAAATGTAGGGTTTCGCAGGGATCGAATGAAGGGTAGAGTCACGGGTCGTAACACATCTGAAAAGTAATGTCCACCGTTCAAAGTGCCGTCAGTGCGAACAAGAGTGTGTAAATATGTTGTTACTATGATTGATTCATCCAAACAATATAAATCTTAATCATATAGGCAGAGCGATTGCAAATGTTAATGTTAAATGGCTCGTTGTAGTAAAAACGTAAGGGACTGAAACGTGTAAACAATGGCACGCCATACCATCACGCCGGCAAGTATGGCGATGACAAATACACGCTTCCAATGTGCGTTCACCGCGATGTCGTCAAACACGGATGCGACCATCATGATGCTGTAAACAGAACCTGGATTCGTCCGAAAAAACGACGTTTTGCCATTCGTGCACCCAGGTTCGTCGTCGAGTACACCGTCACAGGCGGTCCTGTCTGTGATGCAGCGTCAAGAGTAACCGCAGCCATGGTCTCCGAGCTGATAGTCCATGGTGCTGCAAACGTCGTCGAGCTGTTCGTGCAGATGGTTTTTGTCTCGCAAACGTCCCCACCTGTTGACTCAGGGATCGAGACGTGGCTGCACGATCCGTTCCAGCCGTGCGGATAAGATGACTGCCAGTGATACGAGGCCGTTGGGATCCAGCACGGCGTTCCGTATTACCCTCCTGAACCCACCGATTCCATATTCTGCTAACAGTCATTGGATCTCGACCAACGCGAGCAGCAATGTCGCGATACGATAAAGTGCAATCGCCATAGTCTACAATCCAGTCTTTATCAAAGTCGGAAACGTGATGGTACCCATGTATCCTCCTTACACGTGGCATCACAACAATGTATCACAAACGTTGGAAACTTTCCTGATGTCAGCACGTTGTAGGTGTCGCCACCGGCGCCAACCTTGTGTGAATGCTCTGAAAAGCTAATCATTTGCATATCACAGCACCTTCTTCCTGTCGGTTAAATTTCCCGTCTGTAGCACGTCATCTTCGTGGTGTAGCAATTTTAACGGCCAGTAGTGTAGTATTAATCGATCATTACCCTCTAAGAACATAAACGGCGCACCGCGAATGAATTATCCGATTGGGGCGGAACTTGGGAGGTGTGGTCCACATGTGCAGTCAAACATATGCGTACAATTTCAGAAAACTTATATGATCTATTCAGGAGAGAGACACTCACAAACAGAGCAAATCAGTAACGCCTTGGTGCACCTCTGGCCTTTATGCAACCAGTTATTCGGCTTGACGTTGACTGATGGAGTGGCTGGGTGTCCTCATGACGGGTACAGAGCCAAATTGTGTCCAACTGGTGGGACACATTGTCACACTACCGACCTGGTTGGAGGGCCCTACCCGGAATGATCCACGCGTTCTCAACTGGGGGAGAGATCCAGCCAACTTGCTGGCCAGGCTATGTTTTGGCAAGAACGCAGACGAGTGCAGTGACGCGTCAGAGAAACTGGTATAGGCATGAGTATTCAGAAACAAAGATATGAAAAACAGGCAGAATACGGTGAAGCGGTCGGCAACGCCTACATAAGACATCAAGTGTCTGCTGCAGGTGTTAGGTCGTTTACTGCTGCTACGATGGCAGGTTATGAAGATTTAAGTGAGTTATAGTCTTGACACGAGTGACGGTATACAGCATCTCCAGCCGGCCGGAGTGGTCGAGCGGTTCTAGGAGCTACAGGCTGGAGCTGCATGACCGCTACAGTCGCAGGTTCGAATCCTACCACGGGCATGGATGTGTGTGACGTCCTTAGGCTAGTTAGGTTTAAGTAGTTCTGAGTTCTAGGGGACTGATGACCTCAGATGTTAAGTCCCATAGTGCTCAGAACCATTTGAACCATTTGAACAGCATCTCCGAGGTAGCGATGAAGTGAGGATATTCCTGTACAACGATTTCACGAGTGTACCGTAAATACCAGAAGCCGGTAAAACATCAACTTTCCGACACCGCTGTGGCCGGAAAAAGATCCACCAAGAACAGGGCCAACGACGACTGAAGAGAATCATTCAACGAGACAGAAGTCCAACACTGCCGCAAAGTGCTGCAGATATCAATGCTGGGCCATCAACAAGTGTTACCGCCGCCACCATTTAATGAAACCACATCGATATGGGCTTTCGGAGTCGAAGGCCCACTCGTGTACCTTTGATGACTGCACGACACGAGGCTTTACAGAGCTTTACGCCTCGCCTGCGCCCGTCAGTACCGTCATTGTACTGTTGATGACTGGAAACATGTTGACTGGTCGGACGAGTCTCGTTTCAAATTGTATGCTGGTAAAATAGCTCCATATTTAGCAATTGTATACAACCAGTCGCTCAGAGAAAGATGCGTAACTAAAGACTGGAAAATTGCTCAAGTCACACCAATACCCAAAAAAGGAAATAGGAGTAATCCGTTGAATTACAGGCCTATATCACTAACGCCAATTTGCAGTAGGGTTTTAGAACTTATACTGTATTCGAACATTAAGAAGTACCTCGAAGAAAACGATTTATTGACATATAGTCAGAAAATATCGTTCTTGTGAAACACAACTAGCTCTTTATACTCATGAAGTAATAAGTGTTGTCGACAGGGGATGTCAAATTGATTCCATGTTTTTAGATTTCCAGAGGACTTTCGACACCGTCCCTCACAAGAGTCTTCTAACCAGACTGTGTGCCTACGGAGTACCGCCTCAGTTGTGCGACTGGATTCGTGATTTCGTGTCAGAAAAGTCACAGTTCGTAGTAATAGACGGAAAGTCCTCGAGTAAAACAGAAGTAATTATCCGGCGTTCCCCAAGGAAGCGTTATAGGTTCTGTATTGTTCCTGATCTATATTAACGACATAGGAGACAATCTGAGTAGCCGTCATACATTGTATGCAGATGATGCTGTCATTTACCGTCTTAAAAGTCATCAGATGACCAAAACGAACTGCAAAATGATTTATATAAGGTATCTGTATGATGCTAAAAGTGGCAATTGATCCTGATTAAGGAAAAGTGTGAAGTCATATTCACATGACTACTAAAAGAAATAAGCTTAATTTCGATTACACTATAAGTCACACAAATCTGAAGGCTGTAAATTCAGCTAAATACTTAGGGATTACAATTACAAATAACCTAAATTGGGACGGTCACATAGATAATATTGTGGGTAGAGGAAACCAAAGACTGCGATTCACTGGCAGAACATTTGGAAGGTGCAACAGGTCCACTAAAGAGACTGCTTAGACCATGATTGTCCGACCTATTATGGAGTATTGCTGTGTGGGATCCGCATCATGTGGGACTGACGGATGACATCGAAAAAGTACAAAGAAGGGCAGCTCGTTTTGTATTATCGCGAAATAGGGGAGATAGTGGCACAGACATGATACGTGAATTGGAGTGGCAATAATTAAAACAAGGCGTTTTTCGTTGCGACGGGATCTTCTCATTAAATTTCAATCACCAGTTTTCTCCTCCGATTGTGAAAACATTCTGTTGACACCCACCTACATGGGGAGAAATGATCATCACGATAAAATAAAAGAAATAAAGGCTCGCACAGAAAAATTTAAGTGCTCGTTTTTCCCGCGTGCCCTTCGAGAGTGGAACGGTAGAGAGACAGCTTGAAGGTGGTGCATTGAACCCTCTGCCAGGCGCTTTATTGTGAATAGCAGAGTAATCACGTAGATGTGGATGCAGATGTATCGAGTGGGCGGATGTGTACGGGTAACGTCATGAATCCATGGGCTCTGTATGTCAGCAGAGGATTGTTCAAGTTGTCGATGGCCCTGTAATGGTGCCAGGCGGTTGCAGTTGGAGTGATTTGGGACCCCTGATACGTCTAGATATGACTCTGACGGGTGACACGTACGCAAGCATCCTGTCTGATCACCTGCATCCATTCATGTCCATTGCGGATTCCGACGGACTTGTTGGGCATTTACAGAAGGACAATGTTACACCTCACACGTCCAGAATTGCTACAGAGTGGCTACAAGGACACTCTTCTGAGCTTCAACACTTGCGCTGGTCCCCAAACCCCGCAGACAACAACACTGTGGAACATATGTGGGATGCCTTGCACCGTTCTGTTGAGAAGAGATCTCCACTCCCTCGTACTCTTACGGATTCGTGGTGTCCATTCCCTCCAGCACTACTTCAGACATTAGTTGTCCTTGCGATGTACGATACTTGTAGGTGCTCGCGGGGGTCCTACACGATATTAGACAGGTGTTTTTCTGGCTCTTCAGTGCAGCAGAATCTCTCGCCGTCGCGGGCGGGCATTATATTGCTGAAATGTAAGCCCAGAATGGCTTGTTATTAAAGGCAGCACAACGGAGTGTAGAATATCATCGACATAGGGAAATATGTACGGTGGTGCGGATGACCTGTGCGACGCCCCTGGTTGTTGTCAGGCTGGTATCCTACCACTGTCCGCTTCTTGTCCTGGCAAGTCTTTGCTGGTCACCAAGGCTCAATTTGAAGCGGGAGTAATCGCTGGAGCTACTCCAGTGAATGAGATTCCAGGCCGAAGCATTTGAAAAGACCATCAGAAGGAAAGTGCAATTGTCCATACCTCCATATCTCTGACATCGATCTGTTGTAGAATTTTAGAACGTGTTTTTTGCTCACATGTCATGTCATTTCTGGAAACCCAGACTCTACTCTGTAGGAATCAACATGGATTCCGGAAACAGCGATCGTGTGGGACCCAATTCGCTTTATTTGTTCATGAAATGGCTCTGAGCAGTATGGGACTTAACATCTGAGGTCATCAGTCCCCCTAGAACTTAGAACTAATTAAACCTAACTAACCTAAGGACATCACACACATCCATGCCCGAGGCAGGATTCGAACCTGCGACCGTAGCGGTCGCGCGGTTCCAGACTGTAGCGCCTAGAGCCGTTCGGCCACTCTGGCCGGCACATCAACAATAGCTGTAGTCGAGGAATAATGTTGTGCACTGTAAAGCATGTCCGGGTTATGGTGAGGCATTGGCGTCGGATGTTGTCTTTCAGCATCCCTAGAGATGTCGGCGATCACGATACACTTGCGACTTCAGGTAACCCGAAAGCCAATAATCACACAGACTGAGGTCTGGGGACGTGGGAGGCCGAAAGTGACGGCTGAGCACACCATCATCACCAAACGACGCGCGCAAGACATCTTTCACGCTTCTAGCAATATGGGGTGGAGCGCCATCCTGCATAAAACCCCATGTCATTCCAAGCATGTGTGTCAATTTTTACCTCTGTATCTACATTATTCCGTGATTTTTTCAGTTTTCGAATTTATACTGACTTTTTGATCACCAAAGCTCACCAGTCATTTGACCATCTTCTTCTGTGCGGATGCACAAACAGTGCCCGAACTCTTACGGGAATCGGCGGTAAAGCCGCGAGTAATGTTGGGCAGGGACACTATGAATACTGTGCGGGACAATAAATTGGGAGTGCGGGTCTCACGGGAGGCATGCCAGAGATAAGTCCCTGCAGTCGCACTATCCTTTGTGGCTCAGATGGATGCCGGCACGGTAACTCAGCATGTTCGGCCAGAGGCTTAGCTGCCTTCTGTAATAAAAAAAGAACTGAGCTAATGGGTCAACGACGAACTGAAACAGGTCTCTTGCGACGTCCGCCTCGCCCAGATACAAAGAACAAAAACGAACAAAATGAGATTAATAAAAAGAAAGATGGATAGAGCGTCTGCCATGTAAGCAGGAGATCCCGTGTTTTCAACTGTCCCTGTTGACTCATATCAACTCCTGTATGCAGGTAAGGGTATTCATTTCATCGTAATTTCTGTTTAGCGAGCTGTATGGTCACCGATGGTATCTGTTCTTTGGGTCATGTCCCAAAGAACGGATACCATCTTCATATACACTCCTGGAAATTGAAATAAGAACACCGTGAATTCATTGTCCCAGGAAGGGGAAACTTTATTGACACATTCCTGGGGTCAGATACATCACATGATCACACTGACAGAACCACAGGCACATAGACACAGGCAACAGAGCATGCACAATGTCGGCACTAGTACAGTGTATATCCACCTTTCGCACCAATGCAGGCTGCTATTCTCCCAGGGAGACGATCGTAGAGATGCTGGATGTAGTCCTGTGGAACGGCTTGCCATGCCATTTCCACCTGGCACCTCAGTTGGACCAGCGTTCGTGCTGGACGTGCAGACCGCGTGAGACGACGCTTCATCCAGTCCCAAACATGCTCAATGGGGGACAGATCCGGAGATCTTGCTGGCCAGGGTAGTTGACTTACACCTTCTAGAGCACGTTGGGTGGCACGGGATACATGCGGACGTGCATTGTCCTGTTGGAACAGCAAGTTCCCTTGCCGGTCTAGGAATGGTAGAACGATGGGTTCGATGACGGTTTGGATGTACCGTGCACTATTCAGTGTCCCCTCGACGGTCACCAGTGGTGTACGGCCAGTGTAGGAGATCGCTCCCCACACCATGATGCCGGGTGTTGGCCCTGTGTGCCTCGGTCGTATGCAGTCCTGATTGTGGCGCTCACCTGCACGGCGCCAAACACGCATACGACCATCATTGGCACCAAGGCAGAAGCGACTCTCATCGCTGAAGACGACACGTCTCCATTCGTCCCTCCATTCACGCCTGTCGCGACACCACTGGAGGCGGGCTGCACGATGTTGGGGCGTGAGCGGAAGACGGCCTAACGGTGTGCGGGACCGTAGCCCAGCTTCATGGAGACGGTTGCGAATGGTCCTCGCCGATACCCCAGGAGCAACAGTGTCCCTAATTCGCTGGGAAGTGGCGGTGCGGTCCCCTACGGCACTGCGTAGGATCCTACGGTCTTTGCGTGCATCCGTGCGTCGCTGCGGTCCGGTCCCAGGTCGACGGGCACGTGCACCTTCCGCCGACCACTGGCGACAACATCGATGTACTGTGGAGACCTCACGCCCCACGTGTTGAGCAATTCGGCGGTACGTCCACCCGGCCTCCCGCATACCCACTATATGCCCTCGCTCAAAGTCCGTCAACTGCACATACGGTTCACGTCCACGCTGTCGCGGCATGCCACCAGTGTTAAAGACTGCGATGGAGCTCCGTATGCCACGGCAAACTGGCTGACACTGACGGCGGCGGTGCACAAATGCTGCGCAGCTAGCGCCATTCGACGGCCAACACCGCGGTTCCTGGTGTGTCCGCTGTGCCGTGCGTGTGATCATTGCTTGTACAGCCCTCTCGCAGTGTCCGGAGCAAGTATGGTGGGTCTGACACACCGGTGTCAATGTGTTCTTTTTTCCATTTCCAGGAGTGTACATATAATTTTTTTCAATAAAAATTTTGTATTTCATAAACTCTTGATAAAATGTAGAGCTCCAGCATTCAAAGTTGACTGCAGATCGATTCTACTGACCAACATACATTTCGCCTAAAGACTACGAAGACAAATCAAGGCCTGTGCGGAGGCATACAGGTAGTCATTTTTCCCTCGCTCTACTTGTGAGTGAAACAGGAAAGGAAATCGCTGGTACTGGTGTAACGTTCCCTCCGCCAAACACCGTGCGGCAGCTTGTAGGGTGTGTATGCAGACGTACATGCAGCTGCTGATCGTGCAGTCCCCTGTATAGCCGCATTACCTGAGGCGTACAAATACTGACGTCACAGAGGAGTAAATAAATTCAGAAAACGCTTTACTGTAGTCGTAGTTCAGTCGCAGTTCTTGCAGTAGAAAATATTTCATCTCCAACTGTTAACTAAAGCGTTTAATTGCACACCATTGCATATTTACAAATGTTTATGATCCAGTATTAATTGAGGAGTCTGGAAACATACCACGGGCGTTCAATACCTAAGGCAACACGTTTTTTTTTTTTTTTTCCTCGACCAATTATGGTCGAAAAATATGAAATTTGTTTCGGGACACCGTAGACTGTGGTTTGAGGTTTTCGGGCGCTAAACAGCGTGGTCATTAGCGCCCGTAGACTGTAGAGTGTTGCCGCTTCAACCCATATAGTTTCATGATGTTCCGATCAGCAACGAAGGTTGATCTGAAACAGATGGTAGAGTTTCGTTCTGTGGAATACCAGAGTATCGCAGATATTACAGGCGGAGAAGGAATGCGGAGTCCTGGCAGTCAACAAAAGCACGGTGAGTCATTGAGCGAGGCGTCTGTCATCATCGAAACAAGGTGGCGCAAACCTGTCCAGTCACCCCGTGTGCTGGCTGGCCGCACACAGCGTTGAGTCCTGCAATGTTGGCACGTGCGGACAGTCTCATTCTAGGTGATCGACGGATCACAAACACCCCACTGCTCAACTGGACGTCTCCATTGGTAGTGCTGACACACTCGTCCACCAGTTATGGTACTGAGCGGCGTGTGCCTGCCGGATTCCTTGCAGCATAACAAAGACCATAAGCAGCAACGAAGAGTCATCTGTGCAGAATTCCTTTTGCATTACGAGGCTAGCCGTTATAATTTTTTATCGAACATTGCCACTAGCGGTGAAATACGCGTTCATCACTTCGAGACGGAGACAAGACGGCAATCCAACGAGTGGTGTCACACCATCTCTCCTCCGCAGAAAATGTTCGCAGCTGCACCTTCAAATGGCTCTGAGCACTATGTGACTTAACGTCTGAGGGCGCCAGTCCCCTAGAACGTAGAACTATTTAAACCTTACTAACCTAAGGACATCACACACATCCATTCCCAAGGCAGGATTCGAACCTGCGACCGTAGCGGTCGAGCGGTTCTAGACTGTAGCGCCTAGAACCGCTCTGCCACCTCGGCCGGCCTGCACTCTCAGCCGGTGAAGTCATGATAGCGGTCTTCTTGGTGGGGCTGTTGAAGGTATTATTCTGTTTGACGTCCTCTGTCATGGTGCAACGATGAACTCTGGATTGTACTGTGCTACCCTCGGGAACTTAAAGAGACGACTTCGGCGTGTTCGTCTTCATAAATATACAAACGAACTGCTCCATGGCATCGCAAGGCCTCAAACTAGTCTGCGCACCCGAGCGGTGCTCACAAAACGTCACTGGACTGTTCTTCCTCATCCAGCCTACAGCCCAGATCTGGCACCTTCAATCTGTTTGGCCTTACGGACGTTGCACCCTGTGGGCAGCAGTACGTGGATGATGGGAGGTTATTGATGCAGCAAGGCGTTGGTGGAAAGAATACATTGAAAGCCTCTATGAGGGAGAAGATTTGTCTGATGTGATAGAAGAAGAAACAGGAGTCGATTTAGAAGAGATAGGGGATCCAGTATTAGAATCGGAATTTAAAAGAGCTTTGGAGGACTTAGGGTCAAATAAGGCAGAAGGGATAGATAACATTCCATCAGAATTTCTAAAATCATTGGGGGAAGTGGTAACAAAACGACTATTCACGTTGGTGTGTAGAATATATGAGTCTGGCGATATACCATCTGACTTTCGGAAAAGCATCATCCACACAATTCCGAAGACGGCAAGAGCTGACAATTGCGAGAATTATCGCACAATCAGCTTAACAGCTCATACATCGAAACTGCTTACAAGAATAATATACAGAAGAATGGAAAAGAAAATTGAGATTGCGCTAGGTGACGATCAGTTTGACTTTAGGAAAAGTAAAGGGACGAGAGAGGCGATTCTGACGTTACGGCTAATAATGGAAGCAAGGCTAAAGAAAAATCAAGACACTTTCATAGGATTTGTCGACCTGGAAAAAGCGTTCGACAATATAAAATAGTGCAAGCTGTTCGAGATTCTGAAAAAAGTAGGGGTAAGCTTGAAAGGTGGCTACACTGAGCCACAGCGCCAGAGATTGCGCCAAAGAGTATTATTCAGCCGCCTCCACTGGCAGTGCTTGGGGAGAACTCGTAGTAGTCAGTGCTTGTTGAGATGTGCTAGTGAAAAGTGCTTGTGGAGAACTCGCAGTAGTCAGTTCTTGTTGAGATGTGATAGTAACGAGTCGGTGTGGAAATATTGTAATGATTAGAGTGCTTTTCGTCAATATATGAAGGTAAAAGAAAAAAAAATTCCTTTTCTTTTTATTATCTCAATGTCTTAAATAATGCGTCATTACAGGTTCAGTCAACAAAGCATCTGGCTTGTGTTCTTGTATTAGAGTGTAATTCTGCTTTCCTTACGCAATTATAGTATTTCTAATTTTTTTAATTACTTCAGTATAAATGATATTTAAAATTTCTTGCCTTATTGAAGAAGAACCGTGCCAGATGTGTACGTTGAGTCATACTTCCACACACAGAACAGTTATACTTGTGCCTTGGTTTTGTAGGTTTTATAGTTGCTGGGGACTTAATTAATTAATTGTGTTAACGAAAATTTTCATGTCATTCTTTGTTGTTGTTCTATGCAGTCAGATTGCGTAATAATACTAGTCAGGGCCAACCGTTTACGAAACAGCGTAATCGGACTTACAGCTACCAAAAATATTTGCATTTTATATAATTAAGCCCCCATGCACATGGCGACCCTGCCAGGATCGTCCCTTGGAATCTTCTGATTGTAAAAATAGTAGACAGTAGTATTGTTGTAGTAATTTGTAGTTTAGTAATTGTAGTCTATTTACATGTGTAGATTTGGTAATTGTCATTCTTCTAATGGTATTTTTTTCTCAGAATTTGATTTGTTGTCTTGTATACGCGTTTGACAATTTAGTGCAATTATTTCAATTGTTCGTTAATCGTGTTTGAAGGAAACATTTCGTGTGAATGGTATTGTTGGAGATAAAGAGTCATTGTGTGTAATTTTCGTATAGTGACGAGTTTTGTATATTTTGTAAATGATTACGCGATCAATGAAAAAGGCAAAAATGATGAATAGTGAGAACGACGAAACTGTTAACATGGCGAACTCGCCAACACAGGAGAACAGTGTGATGAATAATGAAGTGGAAAACAAATTAATAAGTCGGGAAAATAGTCCGGAACCATTTCAAAATTGTTCTCAATCAGAAAATTCACAGAATACGAGATTAACGACAGAAGATTCTGAAATAGTATCGAACACAGATAGCTTTACAGCTATGACGAAAGAAGTTGGTTTTGTGGGAAATGTTCGGGGCGAAAAGAATTTCGAACAAGTTAATATGGAGCAGTTGATGAGTGCGATATTAAATTTACGATCTGAAATTAAAACAGATAGGGGAACAATGGAGCAGTTTCGATCTGAATTTAAAACAGAGATAGGAACAATTAAAACAGAGATAGGAACAATTAAAACAGAGATGGGAACTTTGGGATCTGAATTAAAAACTGATATGGGAACAATGGAAAAACAGTTTAAATCTGAATTAAAAACATAGATAGGGACAATGGATACACGGTTAAACTCACGAATAGGGACATGTTTCAAAAACTTGAAAGATGAATTAAAGAAAGAAATCAGAGAAGAAGTACAACCGATTTTGAATTCTCACAATAATAGATTGATTGCAGTAGAGATTAGACAAAAGGAATAGGATAGAGAACAGGAGGAAAAAGATCGCATGATAGTACAAAAATTTTCAGAGTTAAATTTACAACGTGCACACGATAAGGAAGCAATATTTGAGAGAATCGAGGAATCCGTACCAAATGACAGAATAAATAATCTAACACAACAATATGAACAGTTAACTACCAAATGTGTCAATACTGAAACCTGAGTCGCGACACTTACGGAAGACGTAAATAAACGGAAAGAAAAAATAGGTGACTTATCGGAAACAGTTGAGGAGATTTCATATAAATTGACAAGTCTTAGTTTAAATGGGGACAGAGATTCGGATGATACAGCTCCATTACCATTTGCAGAAACCGAAGAGTACCAGAACATAAATAGACATGTTGAAAATCAGGGAAAATTTAATGAACGCGTTAAAAGGGAAGTTGAGGCATAACGAAAGCAAGTCAAACAAATTGAAGGCGAAATCGTAGGAAAAGACAGAAAAAGAAATATGGAATCACAGATAGCAGAGGGGTTTGAAGAAAGTAATTTGTTTCATGTACGGGATGCAACAAGAGGGCGCCAGGCGCGTGAATTTAACAATAATCGTCATTGTGACTGGGACAGACGCGGTAGGTCTTTGTCGCCACGAGGCGATAACTTTGACTATAAACACTTTTTGACTGTTCGGAAATTTAAGATCTTCCGCAATTCTAAGAATGACATACATCCATGTGCATGGTTAGATCAATTTATGTACGCACTTCCACCAAATTGGCCACTAAGACACAAACTGGAAATTATGTGCGGCTATTAATGTCCTCAGGGGATTCACTACTCTAAGTGAATATGTGCCGTAGCGTGCATAGGGCCCCGAGCTGTAGTGGTGCTATTTCCCTTTTAGTTTTCTGTACCGCTGCCTACTCTTTTACTATTCTTTGCATCTGTCAAAACAACTCTTCGACTATCAATCTATCTAGTGAGTAAGTAAACAATAACCTGATATGACTATTTTACCTAAATGTGATTTCGGAAATTACCGTTTGGACTTTCTGTATCTTCAGTAGCATTCATTTGCAGTTTAAACGAAATTTTACCTGTTTATCTTCGTAACAATATTACTTCATATGTTGACGATATTCTTATTGCTAAACGTTCTTGGAGTGAGCACAACAAAATTTTGGATTCATTGTTACGTATCTTTGCAAGAGTTGGCATTACTGTGAACTTGGAGAAATCTGAATTTGGTCGTTCTCAGGTGAAATTTCTCGGTCACATTATTTCTACAGAAGGTATTCTTCCTGATCCAGAGAAATTAGACGCTATTCGTAATTATGCTGTTCCTACTGCAAAACGTGATGTTCGTAGTTTCCTTGGTGTCTGTAATTTTCTTAGACGCTTTGTTAGATTGGACAATTTGGCCACGCCTCGTTTAGGTGTACTATCTGGAAAGAAATCTAATTGGTGTTGGGATGAGGAAGCTCAGTCAGAATTTGAACAGCTTCGTGATGCTTTAGTTGCTGCTCCACTTCTTTCACATCCGGATTTATCTAAAGATTTTTGTATGGCGACGGAGTCATCATACAAAGGCCTAGGTGCACACTTATTTCGAGAGATAGAAGAAGATGGCGTTGTAGTACAGAAAACTATTGCATTTGGAAGTCGTGTTCTCTCTAAATCAGAAAAGAATTATTCGATTACGGAACTTGAAGCTTTGGCTGTTGTTTGGGCTTTCACAAAATTTCGCACATTTTTGTTTGGCAGACATACTAAGGTTTACACCGATCATCGAGCTCTGGAATTTCTTATGTCGACAAAATTAACACACAGAAGATTGTCACGATGGGCGTTGTACCTACAGGAATTTGATTTTAGTATTGTTTACATACAGGGTGCTTCAAATATTGTTGCTGATGCTTTATCACGTGCACCTGTGGGTTTGAAACAAAGTGCTGAAGAGGACTGCAAGGAAAACAATTATTGTTTGATGTATATTCTAGGTGTTGCGTTTGAGAACTTTATTTCGTCTTCGCTCCAGGACATCGCTAAGGAGCAAAATAAGGATCCAATCTGGAAGGACATTAAGGAGAAGTGGAGGAGAAAGGATAGCGTAGCGATTAGACAGCATTATTTAGTTCGCAATGACATTCTTTTTAAACGAAAATCGGTCGACAACTCTGTTTGGTTAGTTTGTATTCCTGATGAGTGGGTTAATAAGCTGATTTGGTATACGCATTTCAGTTATGCACGCTTTGGTTCCAGAAAATGCTTTCATAAATTACGGGAAAATTGCTACTTCAGTAATATGGAAAAACGTATTCGATCTGTTCTGGCCAAATGCAAATTATGTCAAAAGGCTAAGCCGCCAACAATTTCTCACAGAGCACCGTTGTTTCCTATCATTCCAGCGAAATTAAAGGAGATGGCTGCAGTCGATTTGTTCGGTCCAGTGGTTCGTTCTACTAATGGTTTTGCGTACATTTTCGTAGCAGTGGAGTTGACATCAAAATATGTGTGTTTTACACCGTTACGCAAAGCAACAGCTCGTTCAGTATCTAATGCTTCCATCAACCATTTTCTTAAAGAAGTTGGTAATGTTGAGAAGGTTATATCAGATAATGGATCACAGTTTCGCTCTAAAATTTGGCTTTGTACTCTACGGCGTCGTAAGATTAAACCAATCTTCATTTCACTTTTTCACCCTCAATCTAACGCTTCAGAGAGATGGATGAAGGAAATCAATAAATTGTGTCGTCTTTATTGTCATCAGAATCACAGAACGTGGGATCAGTATCTTCATATTTTTCAAAACATTCTGAATGAACTTCCTAATGATTCAACTTCTTTACCGCCTACACTGATATTAAAAAACAAAGCACCGACAAGTCGCACATCTGAAATCGTTCCTCTTCCGCCTACACGGAAACTGCGGCATTCTGAAGTTGTGAACATGGCTCTGCAAAATATTGCATCTGCGGCTGCTAGAAGAGAGAAATCAGCTAAGTGTCCTGGTCGTTTAAAAATCTTGTCAGTTGGTCAAAAGGTGTTAATTAAGTCTCATCGTTTGTCTCACAAAGGAAAAGGCTTATGTCGCAAATTTTTTCTGCTTTATAACAGTCCATATAGAATTCGCAAAATTATACATGATAACACTGTTGAAGTAGAAACTCTTAAATCACGACGCTCTAAGGGAATACATCATATATCTAACGTTAAAATTTTTGTGGAATGACATACTTTTGAGAAACTAACAGCTACAGGTAAACATGCAGAGAATACAAGGATACCGCGCTGTGTTTTGGCGGCGGCACATACTCAAAGCAACAGTCAAGTCTGCGCGCCGCACAAGGCAGTCGTTGACCGCAAACAATTGCTTCCTACGTCACGCGCCTACAGCTGATCGAGCGCTCAGTGCGAATGCACTGACAGCCGTAGACAAATACACAGTTTAATTTCTCCGATTAAATTCAGTATAAAGCTATAGTGATTTGATGAATTATGTTATTAACATTCAGTATTTTTCAGGATACGGTTCTATAAAATATTTAAGAACTTCAGGTAAATTGTGTGCGTGTCCGACGTTAAGACGACTTGCTATCGAGAAATTTCCAGGAAGAATGTAATTTCGAAGAAGAAACTAATAAACTAAAAAGGTAACTATTAATTGAGTTCATTTTTCAGGTAACATATTTCCACTTAGGTACGTAGTTTAGACGTAATTTGCTGCTCGCAATTACGTGATCCATACTTTGTGCTAATTTCATGTTCTATGAATTTACTTGTGAAGCGACGTGCTTGCGTACATTAAATGATTTTGACAATGATTGATGATTGAATAGGGTTGTTATTTGTATATATTATGCATCGCTTGGCTGCAATGCTTTTTCACTGATGTCATATTTTTCTATTATGTGCCTGCTGTGCTTATTTATTTAAATTATAATTGTCACCTGATTAATTGTGCTGACTGTTATTATGTATGTAAGTTATACTTTGTGATTTATCTGCTTGCACCTTCGTGTTTACTTATTAAGATTACATATGAACATTTATTTGCTTATGCTGATATGATGCTAATAATCTGTTTATTATGTTAGATAACATATTTGCTGCCTTGCTTATGGATTGCATATTTACACATTTCTGTTTTGTTGTCATAACTACTCTTTAATTTGGTATATAGAAATGCTGATATACTGTGTATGAACATAGAGTTTAGGTCACACTATTGTATTAATTATAGATTGTTCGCTTGGCAGAGCCTCGTTGTAAGAATTGTGTTGCATCCACTTGTTGACATTCTGTTCGCCACTGGTATATTTACTCGCTATTGCATGTTTTGCTTACGCTCAGTGCCTTATATTTTTAAGATAGGAAAATGAACTGCTATAATTCGACATAAAAGACATTAGTACAAGAAACTTCATAGAAGTCACATGAGCTGGAGGTTTTATGAAAGCTGTATAAATGTATGCTAATAGGAAGGAAGCTAACGACATGACATACCAAAACTAGGTTTAGACCATTGACAGTTATTACACTGCATTTTTCGTGAGCAATTGAAATAGGAAGTGACACTTGACACAAGAAATACTCCACATGTTTGCTTCTGTTTGCCATAATTCTTGAAGTGGTGTATACACTGTGAAATATTATGATCATTCACACTCCGTAATCGTACTTAATTACTGAGAGTTATTCGAACTAAGTCTGTTAGAGGTCATGTATGCATTTCTTTTGTTTATAATTCATAATGAGTAGAAGATTTGGGTCAGATGGATTACATAGAGGTTGTGTGTTGACAATGTGTCTTCGGATTGTATGGAATGATGAGGTTTGCATTAGGATTTTATCTGTACTTGTTCGAGGAGACTGACTAGAGGAAAGAGTTGTTATGGAAGTGAAATGATATTGGCGATAAGGTTTATATGTGTCGATGTATTGAACAGGTGTTATTGAGGTATTACTGAGTTTGTGTGAAGTTGCTGATTATTGCAGTTTTGGTGGACAAGAGGTAAGGTAAATGCTATTAATGATAAGATTTATATGTATCGACGTAAGAGGTATTATTGAAGTATTGAGATTATGTGATGCTGATGATTATTGGAGTTTTGGTGTATAAGAGGTAAAGTAAGTGAGGAGCATATTTTTTTTTGTTGGTCTATATGGAACAAGGAGGATGAAGATAGCGGACTAGAACACTAAAGTAGAAGGAAGATTGTCTACACACACTTTGTTAAATCACTAAGCAGTACATACTTTTTTTTGAAGAGAGGAAGTAATTGCATATCTTGGCTCACTGACAGTTGTTCAGCAACCGTACATTTTGATCTGGCTTGGCATACATTGGTCTTGACATGATGACTATGACATTGTCTTAACTATTATTGACTGTTATACATTGCTGCCACTACCACTTGATACACATGATGAACATCAAATTTAGACAGAATTGCATTAACACAGTTAACACTATTCAATTACACAGTAGTACTTAATGTGGATGAAGGATGAGTGAGTGTGTTTTGTGTGTTTTCCTTTCCTAATCCCAAATAATTAGTCCCAACCTATCTCCTAAATATTATTTTACTTGTTTGTTGTGGCTTGCACTGACACCCATAAATATTATAGGTTTACTGATATTTGAGTATTTGTAATAGTTAATATGACAATTATCTGATATCATTTGTGTGTTTATTAGAATTTGTATGTTTAGTGTAAAAGCATTGTAAAAGCATTTGTATGTGTATTCAAACTATTGTTCATGCCTGAACTGTCTGATTAGTGATGGTGAATATTATGAACTGTTACCTGCACTTGTTCAACATTGATGGGTGCCACTTAGAAATGTTTAATTTCTGCTGATGAACTGTGTGATTAGTGATAGTGAATATTATGGACTGTTACTTGTACTTTTTCTACATGATTGGTGCCACTAGAACATGTTTAATTTCTGCTAATAAACTCTGATGAACAGTGTGATCAGTGATAGTGAATATTATGGACTGCTCTCTGGACCTGTTCAACATTGCTGGGTGCCACTAATGGAACTGCTTCTACTGAAATAATGTCACTTGTTGGTGACAGCACCTGTCAACATTACTGGGTGCCACTGATGAACTGCTTCTACTGAAATAATGTCACTTGTTGGTGTCTGCACCTGTTCAACATTGCTGGGTGTCACAGATGGAACTGCTTCTACTAAAATGAAGTCACTTGTTGGTGACAGCACCTGCCAACATTGCTGGGTGCCACTAATGGAACTGCTTCTACTGAAATGATGTTACTTCTTGCTGTCTGCACCTGTTCAACATTGCTGGGTGCCACTGATGGACTGCTTCTACTGACATAATGTCACTTGTTGCTGTGTGTACCTGTTCAACATTGCTGGGTGCCCCTGATGGACTGCTTCTACTGAAAAGATGTCACCTGTTGGTGTCTGTACTTGCTCAACATTGCTGAGTGCCACTAATGGAACTGCTTCTGCTGAATGATGTCACTTGTTGGTGTCTGCACCTGTTGACCATTGCTGGGTGTTACTGCTGGAACTAATCATTGAAAGCATTTTATGTGAACATTTGTATAAACTGATTTTTTGTGTATTGTGTAAACTATTATGTAAAGCCACATGTATGAAAGAAGTTGTATTGCTTACTGTATATTATATATTAGGTTATTGAAAGGTCAGTGCAAAGCCAAAATTTTATCTAATTATGTGATAGTTACGTATTAATATTATCTTTTATTTTTGTCTGTATTTTTGTGGACGAATTTGGTGGTATTTTCACCACCAATGCTGGCAAAAATACCATCAAATTCCGGCCCGTGGAGGAGGGGCATATGAAAGGTGGCTACACTGAGCCACAGCGCCAGAGATTGCGCCAAAGAGTATTATTCAGCCGCCTCCACTGGCAGTGCTTGGGGAGAACTCGTAGTAGTCAGTGCTTGTTGAGATGTGCTAGTGAAAAGTGCTTGTGGAGAACTCGCAGTAGTCAGTTCTTGTTGAGATGTGATAGTAACGAGTCGGTGTGGAAATATTGTAATGATTAGAGTGCTTTTCGTCAATATATGAAGGTAAAAGAAAAAAAAAATTCCTTTTCTTTTTATTATCTCAATGTCTTAAATAATGCGTCATTACAGGTTCAGTCAACAAAGCATCTGGCTTGTGTTCTTGTATTAGAGTGTAATTCTGCTTTCCTTACGCAATTATAGTATTTCTAATTTTTTTAATTACTTCAGTATAAATGATATTTAAAATTTCTTGCCTTATTGAAGAAGAACCGTGCCAGATGTGTACGTTGAGTCATACTTCCACACACAGAACAGTTATACTTGTGCCTTGGTTTTGTAGGTTTTATAGTTGCTGGGGACTTAATTAATTAATTGTGTTAACGAAAATTTTCATGTCATTCTTTGTTGTTGTTCTATGCAGTCAGATTGCGTAATAATACTAGTCAGGGCCAACCGTTTACGAAACAGCGTAATCGGACTTACAGCTACCAAAACTATTTGCATTTTATGTAATTAAGCCCCGATGCAAGCTATAGGGAGAGACGGGTCACATACAACAACCATGAGGGAGTAATAAGAGTGGACGACCAAGAACGAAGTGCTCGTATTAAGAAGGGTGTAAGACAAGGCTGTAGCCTTTCGCCCCTACTCTTCAATCTGTACATCGAGGAAGCAATGATGGAAATAAAAGAAAGGTTCAGGAGTGGAATTAAAATACAACGTGAAAGGATATCAATGATACGATTCGCTGATGACATTGCTATCCTGAATGAAAGTGAAGAAGAATTAAATGATCTGCTGAACGAAATGAACAGTCTAATGAGTACACAGTACGGTTTGAGAGTAAATCGGAGAAAGACGAAGGTAATGAGAAGTAGTAGAAATGAGAACAGCGAGAAACTTAACATCAGGATTGATGGTCACGAAGTCAATGAAGTTAAAGAATTCTGCTACCTAGGCAGTAAAATAACCAATGACGGACGGAGCAAGGAGGACATCAAAAGCAGACTCGCTATGGCAAAAAAGGCATTTCTGGCCAACAGAAGTCTACTAATATCATATACCGGCCTTAATTTGAGTAAGAAATTTCTGAGGATGTACGTCTGGGGTACAGCATTGTATGGTAGTGAAACATGGACTGTGGGAAAACCGGAACAGAAGAGAATCGAAGAATTTGAGATGTGGTGCCATAGACGAATGCTGAAAATTAGGTGGACTGATAAGGTAAGGAATGAGGAGGTTCTACGCAGAATCGGAGAGGAAAGGAATATGTGGAAAACACTGATAAGGAGAAGGGACAGGATGATAGGACATCTGCTAAGACATGAGGGAATGACTTCCATGGTACTAGAGGGAGCTGTAGAGGGCAAGAACTGTAGAGGAATACAGACATTGGAATACGTCAAGCAAATAATTGAGGACGTAGGTTGCAAGTGCTACTCTGAGATGAAGAGGTTAGCACAGGAAAGGAATTCGTGGCGGGCCGCATCAAACCAGTCAGTAGACTGATGACCCAAAAAAGACGTTGGCATAGGCCAGCGGCCTTGCTGGAGTGGTAGCACCGGTTCCCGTCAGAAGTTAAGCGCTGTCGGGCTGGGCTAGCACTTGGATGGGTGACCGTCTAGTCTGCCGAGCGCTGTTGGCAAGCCCGGGTGCACTCAGCCCTTGTGAGGCAAACTGAGGAGCTGCTTGACTGAGAAGTAGCTGCTCCGGTCTCGTAAACTGGCATACAGTCGGGAGAGCAGTGTGCTGACCACATGCTCCTCCATATCCGCATCCGGTGACGGCTGTGGGCTGAGGATGACACGGCGGCCGGTCGGATCTCAGAGCCACTTAAACCATTTTTCTGTAGTTAGTAATAATTTTACTTCAGCTTATGTTGGTCTAATCACCCAAGACCAGTTACTGATAAGTATTCTGCTATTCAATTTTCTCCTCGGCTGTTATGAGAAACCAGCAGAAAGCGTTATCCTACATTTCGCAAAACAGTGACACAACTCAAAAATATTGAAATAGGGAATATTCGGCTTACAAAAATTATATAAAAGTTATACTGAAATACTACGAGCGTTCTTTAAACTTCAGGTAAATAATTTTGAAAGTAGATTCCATTATAGTCTCTATAACAGTAACATGGACATGTGTACTCGTCGATTATGATGTGCTGCCCGGAAATTATTAACTACTGTTTGTTGTGTCACTTTTCTGTTACGGAATAACGCCTCAAAGAATATTTTTGTCACTTTTCCACCCTAAATTAAGCTAAAAAAATTTAAAAACAAGTTGAAACCATTTTATTAGTAAAACACAAAATACAAAATTGTAATTTGTGAAAATTAATGCAATTTAATAGACAATATCAAATATGTATAATTACAGGAAGACCCTTACGAAAATATTGAATCATGCGTGGATTTACATCATATAAGAACGGATTCAGTATAAACTTGCTTTATGGCAGAAATTACCATTTTTTTTTTTCTTGTACGGTACAACGCAAGAAATTTCGTAATATTTACAATACCTGTAGTCGTCAAAACAGTGTCTGTTCCTTCAGACATGCATGCAAGTTTCAAGGACATTGTAATTTAAGACACAGGCACTTGATATCGAGCGAGGTGGCACAGTGGTTAGCACACTGGACTCGTATTCAGAAGGACTACGGTTCAAACCGACGTCCGGCCATCCAGATTTGGGTTATCCGTGATTTCCCTATACAGCTTCAGGCAAATGTCGGGATGGTTTCTTTGAAAGGGGACGGCCAACTTCCTTCCCCATCCTTCCTTAATCCGGTGCGACCGACGACGTCGCTGTTTTGGTCCCCTCCCCCCAACCAACCAACACTTTATAAAGACAGAAATTGAAATAGTCACTGATATTAAAAGTAACATTCAACTTATCTGAAACATGTCCGACACAACAGACACTGCACATACACATACATGAAAAGCGTCGCAACTAAGAATGGGCCGCTCTCTTTGAATGTCCCATGATGGACGGCTGCCGCTACCAACGCTGAAGCGAGGCTGTTCTTGCCGCGGCGAATCGTGACGTAGTCTATAACACGACTGACTCAAACGGGCCGTAGTGGACAATTTGCGAGACAGACGTGTGACGCGGCACTCCAAACGATTCCCCAGTGACCGAAACTAAAAACTGCCGTTCGTTCACTTGCGACAATTTTCTTGCCGTGTTACGATACTCACAAAGACTTGGGAATAATTCTTAGGGATTCTGCAGCGGCAATTCAACGTTACTTACAAGAGCTACACGCACTTCATCCTTTCGTACAAATTGAAACTTCTAAATTCTTGACGGCCGGAGCGACCGAGCGGTTCTAGGCGCTACAGTCTGGAACCGCGTGACCGCTACGGTCGCAGGTTCGAATCCTGCCTCGGGCATGGATGTGTGTGATGTCCTTAGGTCATTTAGGTTTAAGTAGTTCTAAGTTCTAGGGGAATGATGACCACAGCAGTTAAGTCCCACAGTGCTCAGAGCCATTTGAACCATTCTAAATTCTTGTCTTGCAACCTCGCCATTTCTCTTTATTCGTCAAAAACAGCGGGCTCGACATGTAAAACATTTCTCTATGAGTACTAGAGCCTTGCAAGATAGAGTCTTGCTTAGTGGCTCTAACTATCTGCACCTATACAGGTACTCCGCAGTCCACCTGACGGCAAGTGGTGGAGGGTATACTGTACCACTACCAGTCATTTTCTTTCCTCGTCCACGCGCCAATAGAACTAGGCAAAAACGCCTGTCTATACCCCTCCGTCTGAGGCATAATCTCCCGTATCTTATCGTCGTGATCATTGCGCCCAATGTATGTTCAAGGCATTAGAATCATTCACAGTGCGGGCTTTCAAATAAAATCTATGAGATCATGCGTGGTGTCGCCGTCAACTACGTATCCTCGTACAGTTGAAACATTAACGTTTTGGCTGGTTTCGTCGTCTAGGGGCTGGGATACGTAGTTGCCGCATTACAAGCCAAATACTGCTGAGTCTACAGTGTAGAATATGCATATACACATGAATCGAATGGTCGAAAGTTCCTATCACTCGGCAAATGCGAATGAATGATTGCAATTACACTACCGGCCATTAAAATTGCTACATCTAGAAGATCCAAAAATGGTTCAAATGGCTCTGAGCACTATGGGACTCAACTGCTGAGGTCATTAGTTCCCTAGAACTTAGAACTAGTTAAACCTGACTAAAATAAGGACATCACAAACATCCATGCCCGAGGCAGGATTCGAACCTGCGTCCGTAGCGGTCTTCCGGTTCCAGACTGCAGCGCCTTTAACCGCACGGCCACTTCGGCCGGCACATCAAGAAGAAATGCAGATGATATACGGGTATTCATTGGACAAATATATTATACTAGAACTGCCGTGTGATTACTGTTTCACGTAATTTGGGGGCATAGATCCTGAGAAATCAGTACCCAGAACAACCACCTCTGGCCGTAATAACGGCCTTAATTCGCCTCGGCATTGAGTCAAACAATGCTTGGATGGCGTGTACAGGTACAGCTGCCCATGCAGCTTCAACACGATACCACAGTTCATCAAGAGTAGCGACTGGCGTGTTGTGAAGAGCCAGTTGCTCGGCCACCATTGACCAGACGTTTACAATTTGTGAGAGATCTCGAGAATGTGCTGGCCAGGGCAGCAGTCGAACATTTTCTGTATCCAGAAAGGACCTGCAACATGCGGCCGTGCATTATCCTGCTGAAATGTAGGATTTCGCAGGGACCGAATGAAGTATAGAGCCACGGGTCGTAACACATCTGAAATGTAACGTCGACTGTTCAAAGTGCCGTCAATGGGAACAAGAGGTGACCGAGACGTGTAACCAATGGCATCCCTTACCATCACACACGGGCTTTCAGTGTGCGTTCACCGCGATGTCGCCAAACACGGATGCGACCATCATAATGCTGTAAACAGAACCTGGATTCATCCGAAAAAAATGACGTTTTGCCATTCCTGCACCCAGGTTCATAGTCGAGTACACCATCGCAGGCGCTCCTGTGATCCAGCGTCAAGGGTAACCGCAGCCACGGTCTCCGAGCTGATAGTCCATGCTGCTACGAACGTCGTCGAACTGTTCGTGCAGATGGTTGTTGTCTTGCAAACGTCCGCATCTGTTGACTCAAGGATCGAGACGTGGCTGTACGATCCGTTACAGCCATGCGGATAAGATGCCTGTCATCTCGACTGCTAGTGATACGAGGCCGTTGGGATCCAGCACGGCCTTCCATATTACGCTCCTGAACCCACCGATTCTATATTCTGCTAACAGTCATTGGATCTCGACCAACGTGAGCAGCAATGTCGCGATACGATAAACCGCAATCGCGATAGGCTACAATCCGGCCTTTATCAAAGTCGGAAACGTGATGGTACGCAATTCTCCTACTTATCCGAGGCATCACAACAACGTTTCACCAGGCAACGCCGGTCAACTGCTGTTTGTGTATGAGAAATCGGTTAGAAACTTTCCTCATGTCAGCACGTTGTAGGTGTCGCCACCGGCGCCAACCTTGTGTGAATGCTCTGAAAAGCTAATCATTTGCATATCACATCATCTTCTTCCTGTCGGGTAAAAATTTCGCGTCTGTAGCACATCTTCGTGGTGTAGCAATTTTAATAGTCAGTAGTGTAGACCGTACCACCTGCCTTGTACTTCACAGTAGTATGGATACAGACGTTTACGACGTAACTGCTTCTAATGAAGACTCAGTGAAAGGAAGCTTGAAGGGAACTGAGGCACAGAAACATACAGTGGTATGACAAAGTTACAGGGACCGTCTTACTTGTCATGACGATTTCCAGGTAGGTTTGCCCATAAATGTGAATTAAGTTGCAAATTTGGCAAGTGTACTGAAGCTCTGTATTATCGATATTTAACTATATTCGTTGTAAGTCTGTCCTTGGAACCACAGATGTTGGCCAGATACATTACGTATTTTGAAGAGAGCCGTTGTGTGTCTTGGATAATCTGGGTACGTACTTAGGAAGCCTGTCATGTAGTGGAGGTTGCGTTATTTAAAAGGGACTTTGTAAATGAAAAAAAGTTTGAGGAAATAAGATGATATGAATGCAATTTTTAAGTTAATCCAGTCTTTTTATATTTGTAACTGTGTCGTTTCTTATTGTTATAACATTGTTTATGATAAAAGTCTGCCGTAGGAATTTTACAAAGAAGCACGTCGATTTGCTTGATACTTGAAATAAGTGTAAAGGAAAGCAGTTATACACAAGAAAAATATTAAAAAATATTTTACTTGGTTTGTTGCGAGAACTTCATGAAAAAGTGTATTGTTGCTATGGCTTAATGAAGCATAGTTTAACTTGAAGTTTTCTTTTCGTTTATCAGTCGTTGAGATTAGGTCCTCAGTTTCATTTTCTTTCGCGACAGTGTCGGCATAGTCGCATCGCGAGTTGTTTACTGACAATCAATTTGTGAAAATTGGTAAGATACCGTCTTACATTGGACATCGCAAGTACGGTAATGAAATTTGATATTTGATAGTCTATAACACCTATGCGTACGTTGTGTCAAATATGACATTAACATACAATACGTGTTACCCTGGGGGAGGAATTTCGTCGCCATACAATTCCTGGTGCATAGAAATATGATACAGGTGCAATCGGTGTTGATGTAGCATTCTTAACACCGACGTTTTTGAGATTCCCGATTCTCGCGCAATTTGTCTGCTACTGACGTGCGTATTAGCAGCGACAGCGGCTGAAACACCTACTTGGGCATCATCACTTGTTGCACGTCGGGGTTGACGTTTCACATGTTGCTGAACATTTCCTTAAATGACGTAACTATCCGGCGAACGGTCCGGACACTTGGGTTATGTCATCCAGGATACCGAGCAGCATACACAGCACACACCCGTCGGACATTCTGACCACAATAGCCATACATCAAGACGATATCGACCTTCTCCGCAATTGGTAAACGGTACATGTATCACGAAGCAAATACCGTCCGCACTGGCGGAATGTTACGTGATACCACGTACTTATATGTTTGTGCCTGTTACAGCGCCATCAATCACAGAGCGAAAAAAGTGGTCCAATTAAAACATTCATATTTCTTTAGGTACTACACGAATATGTAATAAGAAATGAGGGTTCCTATTTAAAAAAACGCTGTTGATATCCGTTTGACCTATGGCAACGCCGTCTAGCGGGCCAATCATAGCGCCATCTGGTCTCCCCCTTCAGGCTAGACGAGTTTCGTTTTTTGTAGTTTTTTCGTTTGATGCTTATTTCTTGATATTTGGCCCGGTCACCACCCTGTATATCTGATTTCCTCAAGTTGGCGGAGCAGTGGCACAATAGTGGTGGCAAGCAGTTGGCGGCTATCTGGTCTCACCTCTTGCAGTTTAAGACTCTATTCAAACTGCTTCCTGGCGACGCATTAATCATTTTAGAGCCACTCCATAAAAAAAGAGCACGATATTACAGCCGAAACAACATCCGAGGCAATTTCAACATGAATCGGCTTCTCAATGCCTCACTAGGCACCCACGGTGTTGACTGTACAACTGCTGGTCACCGACTGACTTATGTGTTCTCTCTCTGGCGGCCAAGATTGACCGCCAAATCCACCTTTTAACGCGCACCAAGCCCCTTCCATAGCGGAGCGGGTCCCTACATCTTTTCCATTATATAATTCAAATTTCCTAAGTTGTTGTTGTTTTGGTCTTCTGCCCAGAGACTGGTTTGATGCAGCTCTCCATGTTACCCTATCCTGTGCAAGCTTCTTCATCTCCCAGTACCTACTGCAATATACATCCTTCTGAATCTGCTTGGTCTATTCGTCTCTCGGTCTCCCTCTACGATTTTTACCCTCCACGTTGCCCTCCAATACTAAATTTTTGATCCCTTGATGCCTCAGAACATGTCCTACCAACCGGTCCCTTCTTCTTGTCAAGTTGTGCCACAAACTCCTCTTCTCCCCAATTCTATTCAATATCTCCTCATTAGTTATGTGATCTACCCATCTAATCTTCAGCATTCTTATGTAGCACCACATTTCGGAAGCTTCTATTCTCTTCTTGCCTAAACTATTTATCGTCCATGTTTCACTTCCATACATGGCTACGCTCCATACAAATACTTTCAGAAACGACTTCCTGACACCTAAACCAATACTCGATGTTAACAAATTTCTCTTCTTCACAAACGCTTTCCTTCCCATTGCGGTCTACATTTTATATCCCCTCTACTTCCACCATAATCTGTTATTTTGCTCCCCAAATACCAAAACTCCTTTACTACTTTAAGTGTCTCATTTCCTAATCTAATACCCTCAACATAACCCGACTTAGCTCGACTACATTCCATTATCCTCGTTTTGCTTTTGTTGATGTTCATCTTATATCCTCCCTTCAAGACACTGTCCATTCCGTTCAACTGCTCTTCCAAGTCCTTTGATGTCTCTGACAGAATTACAATGTCATCGGCGAACCTCAAAGTTTTTATTTCTTCTCCCTGGATTTTAATACCTACTCCGAATTTTTCTTTTGTTTCCTTTACTGCTTGCTCAATATACAGATTAAATAACATTGGGGATAGGCTACAAACCTGCCTCACTCCCTTCCCAACCACTGCTTCCCTTTCATGCCCCTCGACTCTTATAACTGCCACCTGGTTTCTGTATAAATTGTAAATAACCTTTCGCTCCCTGTATTTTACCCCTGCCACCTTCAGAATTTGAAAGACAGTATTCCAGTCAACATTGTCGAAAGCTTTCTCTAAGTATACAAATGCTAGAAACGTAGGTTCGCCTTTCCTTAATCTTTCTCCTAAGATAAGTCGTAAGGTTAGTATTGCCCCACGTGTTCCAATATTTCTACGGAATCCAAACTGATCTTCCCCAAGGTCCGCTTCTACCAGTTTTTCCATTCGTCTGTAAAGAATTCGCGTTAGTATTTTGCATCCGTGACTTATTAAACTGATAGTTTGGTAATTTTCACATCTGTCAACACCTGCTTTATTTGGACCTGGAATTATTATATTCTTCTTGAAGTCTGAGGGAATTTCGCCTGTCTCACACATCTTGCTCACCAGATGCTAGAGTTTTGTCAGGACTGGCTCTCAAGGCCGTCAGTAGTTCTAATAGAATGTTGTCTACTCCCGGGGCCTTGTTTTGACTCAGGTCTTTCAGTGCTCTGTCGAACTCTTCACGCAGGATCATCTCCCATTTCATCTTCATCTACATCCTCTTCCATTTCCATAATATTGTCCTCACGTACATCACCGTTGTATAGACCCTCTATATACTCCTTCCACCTTTCTGTTTTCCCTTCTTTGCTTAGAACTGGGTTTCCATCTGAGCTCTTGATATTCATACAAGTGGTTCTCTTTCCTCCAAAGGTCTCCTTAATTTTCCTGTAGGCAGTATCTATCTTACCCCTAGTGAGATAAGCCTCTACATCCTTATATTTATCATCTAGCCATCCCTGCTTATCCATTTTGCACTTCCTGTCGATCTCATTTTTGAGGCGTTTGTATTCCTTTTTGCCTGCTTCATTTACTTTCCTAAGTATGAACCACTATTCAAAGCGCAATTTCAGTTTTACGAGCATACATATTTTTTAAAGTTTCATTATTTTTAAACATTATTAAATCTTTACGGTACAAATATTACAAACTTCCATTTCCCTCTGACAATTCAAAGATCTTAACTAGTAAAGAACAACCACTTCATAGTTACACACACATAATTAGATTGCATAAACAACTTATACTATCTTAATAGTAACAAGTTGCATAAAAGAGCGTTGCATGTGCAGAGGTTGAAACATCCCCTTAGAAATATTAATGAATGATTGTGCTGATAAACCTCTTACCTCCAACTGCGCAACGCTACGCGCTGTTCACATCCAACTGCCCAACACTACAATAGCGAATATTCCAACAACGCAAACCAGCCACAGACTGCACACAGCACGGTCAGTGATTTTCATACAGAGTGCCACGTGGCGTTACCAACCTAAAAACCTAAACAGCCTACTTACAACTTTAACTACCCTCAAAGCTCATGTCCATTGTAGCACAATGACTGTCAGAGTGCTTGTGAAAATATCAGTTTCATCTGTGACGCTTTATAACACTATAACTAACACTAAAACTTTTCATTATAAAGAGCTATCTTGTGAATTTTGAGAAGTTTTATCAGAATCTTAGATGCATGAAATTCCATGTTCATTTACTGTACAATTACAATAAGAGTTCTGGTAACGTCACTGATTGAAAGACTAATAATAAAGATTAGCGATATTCAGGATCAATATTTTATTCTGAGTCGTTACGTTTCGCATACAAAAGACACTCGTATGTAAATTTAATTGAGAAAAAAAAAAGGACTGCGCTCTCACAGACGAATTTTTTGATGTACGGGCTGGCCTGGATTTCGCATCGTATAGTGTGTGCTCCACATATTTCCGTTAAAAATTTAATTTTCACATACATCTACGTGATCACTCCGCTATTGACAATATTCTCGAACGCCACGCGGGAAAAACGAGCACTTGAATTTTTCCGTGCGAGCCCTGATTTCTCTTATTTTATGGTGATGATCATTTCCCTATGTAGGTGGGTAACAACGGAATGTTTTCGCAATCGGAGGAGACAACTGGTGATTGGAATTTCATGAGAAGATCCCGTCGCAACGAGAAACGCCTTTGTTTTGATGATTTCCACTCCAGTTCACGTATCATGTCTGTGACACTATCTCCCCTATTTCGCGATAATACAAAACGAGCTGCCCTTCTTTGTACTTTTTCGATGTCATCCGTCAGTCCCACATGATGCGGATCCCACACAGCAATACTCCGTAATAGGTCGGACAATCATGGTCTAAGCAGTCTCTTTAGTGGACCTGTTGCACCTTCCAAATGTTCTGCCAGTGAATCGCAGTCTTTGGTTTCCTCTACCCACAATATTATCTATGTGATCGTTCCAATTTAGGTTATTTGTAATTGTAATCCCTAAGTATTTAGCTGAATTTACAGCCTTCAGATTTGTGTGACTTATAGTGTAATCGAAATTAAGCTTATTTCTTTTAGTAATCATGTGAATATGACTTCACACTTTTCCTTAATCAGGATCAATTGCCACTTTTAGCATCATACAGATACCTTATATAAATCATTTTGCAATTCGTTTTGGTCATCTGATGACTTTTAAGACGGTAAATGACAGCATCATCTGCATACAATGTATGACGGCTACTCAGATTGTCTCCTATGTCGTTAATATAGATCAGGAACAATACAGAACCTATAACACTTCTTGGGGAACGCCGGATAATTACTTCTGTTTTACTCGAGGACTTTCCGTCTATTACTACGAACTGTGACTTTTCTGACACGAAATCACGAATCCAGTGGCACAACTGAGGCGATACTCCATAGGCACACAGTCTGGTTAGAAGACTCTTGTGAGGGACGGTGTCGAAAGTCCTCTGGAAATCTAAAAACATGGAATCAATTTGACATCCCCTGTCGACAACACTTATTACTTCATGAGTATAAAGAGCTAGTTGTGTTTCACAAGAACGATATTTTCTGACTATATGTCAATCAATCGTTTTCTTCGAGGTACTTCATAATGTTCGAATACAGTATATGTTCTAAAACCCTACTGCAAATCGGCGTTAGTGATATAGGCCTGTAATTCAACGGATTACTCCTACTTCCGTTTTGGGTATTGGTGTGACTTGAGCAATTTTCCGGTCTTTAGGTACGGATCATTCCGTGAGCGAGTGGTCGTACATAATTACTAAATATGGAGCTATTGTATCAGCATACTCTTGAGAGGAACCTGACTGGTATACAATCTGGACCAGAGCCGTTGCCTTTATTAAGTGATTTAAGCTGCTTTGTTACACCGAGGATATCTACTTCTATGTTTCTCACCTTTGCTATTGTTCTTGACTGGAATTCAGGGATATTTACTTCGTCTTCTATGGTGAAGGAGTTTCGGAAAACCGTGTTTAACAACTCTGCTTTAGTGGCACTGTCATCAGTGACTGCACCGTTGTTATCGCGCAGTGAAGGTATTGATTGTCTCTTGCCACTGGTGTGCTTTATGTATGCTCAGAATCTCATAGTTCTGTTGCCCTGCACTGAGTTTCCCACATTTTTTCCATCCCGCAGAAGTGGGAAGAGATCGGTAGACATCGTGGGTCAAAATGGTTCAAATGGCTCTGAGCACTATGGGACTCAACTGCTGAGGTCATTAGTCCCCTAGAACTTAGAACTAGTTAAACCTAACTAACCTAAGGACATCACACACATCCATGCCCGAGGCAGGATTCGAACCTGCGACCGTAGCGGTCTTGCGGTTCCAGACTGCAGCGCCTTTAACCGCACGGCCACTTCGGCTGGCTAGACATCGTGTTGGATCTCACTGCTCCAAGTGTTTGCGTATTTCAACTCTTCAACAGGTTTAAATAAAGATCGTATTCGTTATTATAAACCAGTACGAGATACGAACGTGAGCGAATTTCTGTGATTCTGTGAATTTCTGTGATTTTGGATTAGAGCATGCGGTACACGTATACCCGATTTTTGATGCTTCCCCATTACAAGCAAATGTTGCACGATGATGCGGTAAGTATAGTGCAAGACATTTACCAGTACTCGAATACAATGACGTGGACAATTCTGGATCTCCGCGTTTAAACGGTATTCGTCAAATCCCGAAGGTCTTCTTGAACGTCGAGAGTCACTAATGTCAAAACGATCCTCCCTAAAACGATGTAAACCATTTTCTTGCCGTGTATCCCCATACATGGGCAAACCTTTCTGTTTGCCCCCGCTTATAAGTGGGCTGCTTCTGTGTTGGCAGCGCTTTGCGTTGGATCTCTGACTGCTCTTGCTTTGTAAGAGACTCTGTGGCTGGTCGGACTGGTTGTTGGAAGTTAATCGCCAGTAGTGTTGGGCAGTTGGAAGTTTGTCGCCAGCAGTGAGGGAAGTACTGTTGGGCAGTTGGAGGTGAACAGCCAGCAGTGATGGATGTTAGATGAGGGAAGTTAGCATAGATGGAGGGTAGAGGTCTGCGATGCTATAGTTGAATTCTTTTATCTTGGCGGCTCGCGCATGCCCGCCCAGACGCGGGAGATTGCTGCGTTGCCAGTCGTACGCGCCAAGAGAAGCAGCGCCATAGTATAGTTCGCAAACTTACGTTTGGGGGGGAGCGCGCAGTAAGAAGTAAAGCCACCAGGGCCGCATTAACCCTTTCGCTGCTACAGAGACGTGCTCCCCGCATTCCGCGCTGTGCGCCATTTTGTCATCACTGCACTGCTCGCCTGTGCAGACACACGGTGTTCCGACTGCTTTGACACACCTATCATTCGATTTCACAAAAACTATTTGGCCCAAAAATTTGATTTTTATACATCTTCTTGACTGATACCTTCCCCCCCCCCCCCCCCCCCCCCCCCAATGACTTAAATTTGTTTCGATGTTCAACGCAGTTATTGTGCAGCATTAAATGTAATAAACCATTGCACGAAATTGTGAAGAGTTTGCAGAGGTAAAGTCCGTATGGTCGATTTTAGTTGCCACAGTGTTTAGAATGAAATGTGAAGAAGATACCTAAATTTCATATAAAATTTACTGTATAATAATATCTCATTTACTTTAAGTACCAGATAGGTGTCGTACGTAATAATGAGAAATATTCCTTCTTTCGCGACTGTAATAAAAGTTTTATTTACACTGGGCGCCTTTGGCTTTATTTTAAAGCACTAAATCAATCAAACGGAAGTAGACAAAATACATTAAACAAAACTGTGGACTTACAAAAACATTAAGACTTGAATATACTGTGTATCAGTGAAGTGCTCTGAGCTATGTTAAATATAATTTTTGTGTGTGGCACACACAAACACCATTTATTTGCTAACACACTGATCAGCCGACACAAACGTTGAATATTGTGTTACCGTAGCAGAAAACTTCGAAAGGTGACTTGGCAATGGAGGAGACAGAATACTGTCCACTGAAGATGCTTCAGAAGAGAAAAACGCGTCTGGTCTAAACAAGACGCTTATTACAGTTGCAGAAGAGGAACATATTTCAATACCATTGCCACTGTGGAACAAAAACAAGAAAGAGAACATGAGAGTTATTGCGTGTGTTTGTCACAACGGGCAGCAAATACTTGCTAAAACATAGATCAGGCGACGAAAACATTGAATATGATGTCGCCAAAGCAGTGAAGCAAAGAATTGCGCCAGACAATCAAGTAGCTCGGCAACGTACGGGCCGAAATTCTGCTCTAAATAATACTTTTAATACTGTTGCATAAGAATATATCTCAATATGAATAGTAAAACAGTGACTGCGGAAGAGAAGATATACGAACAAAACAGATAACATGAATATTGTATGTGCGCCTTTTCATTGTTTTTAATTGCTGTGAAAAGAAATATTGGAGGACAAAATTAGAAAAACCGAAAACTTATTGTGATTATAAGGAAGAGAGAAAGCACTATAAATTTCAAAAATTACGGTCAAACGAATAAAATTCATGAAGTAAGACACGTCGATATTGTTTTTAAATGAAGAAAATATTACGCACCAAAGAAAGTTTGAACTCAGAACCTTTTGCTCAGCAGCCAAACACCTTAACCCTTACACTAACACAGCTCGTCATTCGACAGACCTCCCAGAGGACTCTAAAATACAACGCAAAATACCGACAAACACTGTTGGTGTGACTATGAATTACTCAAATTTTGTCAAAGTACAATAGGAAAGAAACAACTACCGCTGTTCTTTATTGCGTAAAAGCAGTTCGTGAGAATGATACAAACTCCCTTCCTTGCTATCGCCTGAATTTGGAGGCTTGTTTGGTTTAATTAATTAACAGAATATGAAGCAACTGGTATAAAGAATGCTTTTTCCAAACTTTCTATAAAAGAAAGTCTGCTATCAAGACATTGATTTTGTTCAATTACTTTATTTGTGACTGAACGTTTCTAAGACTGAAGACACTCGTCCGTGCTCTGCACTGCAGTCGAGCTCTGGCAACATCGTCCTCTGTTCATTGGCCGACTGTGTTTCGTGACGTCAGATGCGCAGAACGAACCTAAACTCGGCCGCCGTCGTAAATGATGCGCACTATAGCATAGGCTGACAATCTGGAAGTGTCTGACTTGGAGATTGAATATTATTCATGATTATATGCCTTTGTACTAGGTATCAATGACGATTTATATCAGTGTCTGAATTGGATGTCACATTATTAAGGTAAAAAATACATTATTTGGTTTGCACCAAAATCTTTCCTTTGCTAACCACATGCCTATTAATAGTTAGTGGCTTCAGTAGTTAGAATCTTTTATCTAGCTGGCTATATTGACGCTTGCTATACTGCAGTAGTTCGCGTAATGAAGATATTTGTGAGGTAAGTGCTTAATGAAATGTATAGGTTATTGTTAAGATTCCTTTTTAGTCAGAACCATTTTTTTGAATTACTTACTTGTAATCAGGTTGTAATTTTTTTGAGCGGTCAGATTGCGTTGCGCTAGAATATTGTGGGTCAGTGTTGACATGATAAGAAAAAGTAAAGGGAAAGTAGGCTCAGTACGTTCAGTTTTACTCAGCTGTTTCAGAATCAAATAACATAGAAGTTTCACCTTCTTAGTCATTCTGCAATTTAAGTACAGACACGCTCATTTAAATACATCTACATCTACATCCATACTCCACAAGCCACCTGACGGTGTGTGGCGGAGGGTACTTTCAGTACCTCTATCGGTTCTCCCTTCTATTCCAGTCTCGTATTGTTCGTGGAAAGAGATTGTCGGTAAGCCTCTGTGTGGGCTCTAATCTCTCTGATTTTCTCCTCACGGTCTCTTCGCGAGATGTACGTAGGAGGGAGGAATGTACTGCTTGACTCCTCGGTGAAGGTATGTTCTCGAAACTTCAACGAAATCCCGTACCGAGTTACTGAGCGTCTCTCCTGCAAAGTATTCCACTGGAGTTTATCTATCATCTCCGTAACGCTTTCGCGATTACTAAATGATCCTGTGACGAAGCGCGCTGCTCTCCGTTGGATCTTCTCTATCTCTTCTATCAACCCTATCTGCTACGGATCCCACACTGCTGAGCAGTAATCAAGCAGTGGGCGAACAACTGTACTATAACCTACTTCCTTTGTTTTCGGATTGCATTTGCTTAGGATTCTTGCAATGAACCTCAGTCTGGCATGTGGTTTACCGACGATCAACTTTATATTCCATTTTAAATCACTCCTAATGCCTACTCCCAGATAATTCACGGAATTAACTGCTTCCAGTTGCTGACCTGCTATATTGTAGCTAAATGATATAGGATCTTTCTTTCTGTGTATTCGCAGCACGTTACACTTGTCTACATTGAGATTCAATTGCCAGTCTGCGGCTGGTCCTGGCGGAGTTTCGAGTCCTCCCTCGGGCATGGGTGTGTGTGTTTGACCTTAGGATAATTTAGGTTAAGTAGTGTGTCAGCTTAGGGACTGATGACCTTAACAGTTAAGTCCCATAAGATTTCACACACATCTGAACATTTTTGAATTGCCATTCCGTGCACCATGCGTCAATTCGTTGCAGATCCTCCTGCATTTCAGTACAATTTTCCATTGTTACAGCCTCTCGATATACCACAGCATAATCCGCAAAAAGCCTCAGAGAACTTCTGATGTTATCCACAAGGTCATTTATGTATATGTAAAGAAAAAAGTTTAACGCTGCTGTCGCTCCTGTATTGAACTCAATCAGAAGAATAGGTCGTGAATCTTCCGTTTTCGGCATTTGGCACTCCATTATTTCCGTTTTCTGCATTTCGCAGCCCACTTCACAGAACGCAGCCCACTTTCTTGCATCCACAGCTCTACTCACTATCTCCATATGACAAAATAACGGCATTTAAAGTTAAATAGCAACAGTGAACTAGAAATTGAAAATGAAAATTGATAAATAAACGCATAGCAACCGGAATGCCAACAAGTGAAACAAAAAAATGGCTCTCAGCACTATGGGACTTAACATGTGTGGTCATCAGTCCCCTAGAACTTAGAACTATTTAAACCTAACTAACCTAAGGACATCACATACATCCATGCCCGAGGTAGGATTCGAACCTGCGACCGTAGCGGTCACGCGGTTGCAGTCTGAAGCGCCTAGAACCGCACGGCCACACCTGCCCGCAACAAGTGAAACAAAAACCAGGAATAACTAATGCACCAACGTAATAACTGCATGATTACATCTATATCTACATCTACATGATTACTCTGCAATTTACATTTAAGTGCTTAGCAGAGGGTTCATCGAACCACAATCATACTATCTCTCTACCATTCCACTTCTGAACAGCGTGCCGGCCGGAGTGGCCGTGCGGTTCTAGGCGCTACAGTCTGGAGCCGAGCGACCGCTCCGGTCGCAGGTTCGAATCCTGCCTCGGGCATGGATGTGTGTGATGGCCTTAGGTTAGTTAGGTTTAATTAGTTCTAAGTTCTAGGGGACTAATGACCTCAGAAGTTAAGTCGCATAGCGCTCAGAGCCATTTTTTTGAACCGAACAGCGTGCGGGAAAAACGAACACTTAAACCTTTCTGTTCGAGCTCTGATTTCTCTTATTTTATTTTGATGATCATTCCTACCTATGTAGGTTGGGCTCAACAAAATATTTTCGCATTCGGAAGAGAAAGTTGGTGACGGAAATTTCGTAAATAGATCTCGCCGCGACGAAAAACGTCTTTGCTTTAATGACTTCCATCCCAAATCGCGTATCATATCTGCCACACTCTCTCCTCTATTACGCGATAATACAAAACGAGCTGCCCTTTTTCGCACCCTTTCGATGTCCTCCGTCAATCCCACCTGGTAAGGATCCCTCACCGCGCAGCAGTATTCTAACAGAGGGCGAACGAGTGTAGTGTAAGCTGTCTCTTTAGTGGACTTGTGGCATCTTCTAAGTGTCCTGCCAATGAAACGCAACCTTTGGCTCGCCTTCCCCACAATATTATCTATGTGGTCTTTCCAACTCAAGTTGTTCGTAATTTTAACACCCAGGTACTTAGTTGAATTGACAGCCTCGAGAATTGTACTATTTATCGAGTAATGGAATTCCAACGGATTTTTTTTTGAACTCATGTGGATCACCTCACACTTTTCGTTATTTAGCGTCAACTGCCACCTGCCACACATACAGCAATCTTTTCTAAATCGCTTTGTAACTGATACTGGTCTTCGGATGACCTTACTAGACGGTAAATTACAGCATCATCTGCGAACAACCTAAGAGAACTGCTCAGATTGTCACCCAGGTCATTTATATAGATCAGGAACAGCAGAGGTACCAGGACGCTTCCCAGGGGAACACCTGATATTACTTCTGTGTTACTCGATGACTTTCCGTCTATTACTACGAACTGCGACCTTCCTGACAGGAAATCACCAATCCAGTCGCACAACTAAGACGATACCCCATAGGCCCCCAACTTGATTCGAAGTCGCTTGTGAGGAACGGTGTCAAAAGCTTTCCGGAAATCTAGAAATACGGAATCAACTTGAGATCCTCTGTCGATAGCGGCCATTACTTCGTGCGTTGCACAAGAACTATGTTTTCTGAAACCATGCTGATTTCGTATCCATAGATCGTTCTCTTCGAGGTGATTCATAATGTTTGAATACAGTATATGTTCTAAAACCCTACTGCAAACCGACGTCAAAGATATTACATACAAAATAGACAAATAAATGAAAAGCACCAGTTTGCTTTTGTTCTACAATATTACTTTTATTGTTAACCGGTTTTCGGCTTACAAGGCCATCTTCAACATGGCTACAATCCAGTTCTTGTTGACCACATCTTGCACAGGAAACAAAAACGGAAAATTATACCCCTCCTCTATGCCCCACCTGCTTCCCCATCCACTGTCTGCAAGAAATGGTGTACACTACCATTTCTAGGTCAGGTATCACAGATTGTAGCCAAAGCACTGAAATCCTGCAAGTATAGGCTTTCCTACTATGTCAGGAACACGACAGCCCAGTGTGTTTTTAATAGCTAAGACAAGATCCAGTAATCACCTGTTATGATTGTGACAAATTTTACATTGATCAGTCAGGCAGACACATATCAACTAGGCCAGCTGAACATGAACGCAGCTGGGGGTTGCAGAATTCAAACTACCAGCCAGTGTCCCATTTACTTGACTTAGCTAACAAAGACCATAAACTCAACCTGCTGGAAGCCCTGGAAATTAACAAACATCTTGCTCACAGTCCAGGTCTCATCCTAAATGACCAGGCACTGATCAACACTTCCCCTCTCCTAAACTTCATATAATCATCTTTGTTGTTCATTACTTCCCACACTCTCTCTTCCTACATATCCCCATTTTCCTGTATTCATTAAGTTGTTTTGTTGGTTGAAGATGTCTTTGTATTCCACATAGACTGTAGTTTCAATAGTTAAGGCTTTCTTTTAACTGGTACTTATTATTGTCCATGTTTAACAGCCCTTGTAGTTGTCTCATCAAATACTGTTCATATTTTACTTTGCTCATTTATTTAATGAAAACTGGTACACAGCCACTGCTCTGATTATAATGTTAATGTTAAAATGCAGTACCACCACACTCTCAAACTGTAGGTTCCCTCAAACACCTCCATTTTCCTGCATTTATTAATTTCTGTTTATCTTACTGATATTGCTTAAGTTCCTTATGTACTCTGTATTTACATTGATAACTGTCTCTTCTAGTAATTGGTTGTGTATCACTCTCCATGTTTCATACCTCCTGATGCAGCCTTGCCTAGTACTAATTTTATTTTATTAGTTTTGTTTATTAATAGAAACTGTTACGTAGGCACACTATTCCTATTTTGTGCTAAAGGTTTCCCTGTCTACTCCATTGTTATTTATGTACTGTTTAGTTTTTATTTTTTCTTTGCACAGATGTTACTTACTCTGTTTCTACTTCAGTCTACATCTGTCACTTCTCTTCCAATGTTGTATGCTAACATTTAACTTCTTTGGTGATGTTGTTGTTGATGTGGTCTTCACTCCTGAGACTGGTTTGATGCAGCTCTCCATGCTACTCTATCCTGTGCAAGCTGCTTCATCTCCCAGTACCTACTGCAGCCTACATCCTTCTGAATCTGCTCAGTGTATTCATCTCTTGGTCTCCCTCTACGATTTTTACCCGCCACGCTGCCCTCCAATACTAAAGTGGTGATCCCTCGATGTCTCAGAATATGTCCTACAAACCGATCCCTTCTTCTAATCCAGTTGTGCCACAAGCTCCTCTTCTCTCCAATTCTATTCAATACCTCCTCATTAGTTATGTGATCTACCGATCTAATCTTCAGCATTCTTCTATAGCACCACATTTCGAAAGCTTCTATTCTCTTCTTGTCCAAACTGTTTATCGTCCATGTTTCACTTCCATATATGGCTACAGTCTATACAAATACTTTCAGAAACAGACTTCCTGACATTTAAATCTATACTCGATCTTAACAAATTTTTCTTCTTCAGCAACGCTTTCCTTGCCATTGCCGGTCTACATTTTATATCCTCTCTACTTCGACTATCATCAGTTATTTTGCTCCCCAAATGGCAAAACTCCTTTACTACTTTCAGTGTCTCATTTCCTAATCTAATTCCCTCAGCATCACCCGACTTAATTCGACTACATTCCATTATCCTCGTTTTGCTTTTGTTGATGTTCATCTTATACCCTCCTTTCAAGACACTGTCCATACCGTTCAACTGCTCTTCCAAGTCCTTTGCTGTCTCTGACAGAATTACAATGTCATCGGCGAACCTCAAGGTTTTTATATCTTCTCCATAGATTTTAATACCTACTCCGAAGTTTTCTTTCGTTTCCTTTACTGCTTGCTCAATATAGAGATTGAAGAGCGTTGGGGAGAGGCTACAACCCTGTCTCCCTCCCTTCCCAACCACTACTTCCCTTTCATGTCCCTCGACTCTTATAACTGCCATCTGGTTCCTGTACAAATTGTAAATAACCTTTCGCTCCCTGTATTTTACCCCTGCCACTTTCAGAATTTGAAAGAGAGTATTCCAGTCCACATTGCCAAAAGCTTTATCTAAGTCTACAAATGCTAGAAACGTAGGTTTGCCTTTCCTTAATCTAGCTTCTAAGATAAGCCACAGGGTTAGTATTGCCTCACGTGTTCCATTATTTCTACGGAATCCAAACTGATCTTCCCCAAGGTCGGCTTCTACTAGTTTTTCCATTCGTTTGTAAAGAATTCGCGTTAGTATTTTGCATCCGTGACTTATTAAACTGATAGTTCGGTAATTTTCACATCTGTGAACACCTGCTTTCTTTGGGATTGGGATTATTATATTCTTCTTGAAGTCTGAGGGTATTTCGCCTGTCTCATACATATTGCTCACCAGATGCTAGAGTTTTGTCAGGACTGGCTCTCCCAAGGCCGTCAGTAGTTCTAATGGTCTTTCAGTGCTCTGTCGAACTCTTCACACAGGATCATCTCCCATTTCATCTTCATCTACATCCTCTTCCATTTCCATAATATTGTCCTCAAGTACATCGCCCTTGTATAGACCCTCTATATACTCCTACCATCTTTCTGCTTTCCTTTCTTTGCTTAGAACTGGGTTTCCATCTGAGCTCTTGATATTCATACAAGTGGTTCTCTTTCCTCCAAAGGTCTCTTTAATTTTCCTGTAACCAGTATCTATCTTACCCCTAGTGAGATAAGCCTCTACATCGTTTCTCATTTCATCAATGAAATTCATTATCTCTTCTGTTACCCCAATGAACTAGAAATAGGAAATAGCAATTGATAAATAAACCCATAGCAACCGGAATACCAGCATGGGAAACCAAACCCACTAAGAACATATGCAGCAACCTAATACTTGCATGATTATGTACGAAAGTTGCAACTGGTTGAAGAAGTGGTTCAGTAAAGGAAAAGTGGAGCGAGACCAGTCGTAGGAGAGATATAGAGTAAGGAAGGAATGTTACGGGCGGAATGTAGGGAATGTGGTAGGCGCAACCTCCAGCCCACGACCGCATTGACAGAGGACAGCAGGCGTGTCGGGAGCCAGTGGAATATATGAAGCTGATTCAGCAGGGACAACTCGCAGACCGGTTGCCGCACGAGATCGGCGGAGGGGGTAGCCGCTCGCTCCAGTGCCGGCGAACCCCTGTCTGACCCCCTCTGTGACAGGCCTGACTAACTGTCCGCTGACTTCTGGATCACATTACCATCAAGTGGCGTGGGTGCTGTGACAGCTACAAGACTCGCTAATGCAACAGCTGCACGCGTAGGAATACTGCGGAGCCACGTACCAGATCTGTATCTACTGGGAAAAAAAATGGCACACACACAAACACACACACACACACACACACACACACACACACTCGCGCGCGTGTACCATACATATAAGTTAGCAATGGGTGGAGGAAGAGGTTCTGGAAAAGAAAAAGTGGTGCGATACCTGACGTAAGAGAAATATAGAAACATACTGCAGAAAAAGAAACAGATAGAATTATGTTACTTCCTGGCAGATTAAAACTGTATGCAGGACCGAGACTCGAACTCGGGACCTTTGCCTTTAGCGAGCAAGTGCTCTACCACCTGAGCTACCCAAGCGCGACTCACGCCCCGCCCTCACAGCTTTACTTCTGCCAGGTAGAGCACTTGCCCGCGAAAGGCAAAGGTCCCGAGTTCGAGCCTCGGTCCGGCACACAGTTTTAATCTGCCAGGAAGTTTCATCTCAGCGCACACTCCGCTGCAGAGTGAAAATCTCATTCTGGAAACATCCCCCAGGCTGTGGGAAGGTCATGTCTCCGCAATATCCTTTCTTTTGGGAGTGATAGTTCTGCAAGGTTTGCAGGAGAGCTTCTGTAAATTTTGGAAAGTAGGAGACGAGATACTGACAGAAGTAAAGCTGTGAGGACGGGGCGTGAGTCGTGCTTGGGTAGCTCAGTTGGTAGAGCAAAGGCAAAGTTACCGAGTTGGAGTCTCGGTCCTGCACACAGTTTTAATCTGCCACGAAGTTTCATATCAGCGCACACTCCGCTGCAGAGTGAAAATCTCATTCTGTAGAATTATGTTGTCGTTGACGTGGTCTGGTTTAAGGCAGCTTCCCATGCTACTCTATCCTGTGCAAGCCTCTTCATCTCCGAGTGACTACTGTAACTTACATCCATCTGAATCTGCTTACCTTAGTCATCTCTTGATCTTCCTCTACCAATTTTACCCTCCACGCTGCCCTCCAGTACTAAATTTGTGATCCGTTGATGCCTGATAATATGAACTACCACCAGTCCCTTCTTCTAGTCAAGTTGTGCCACAAATTTCTCTTCTCCCCAATCCTATTCAATACTTCCTCATTACTTACGTGATCTACCCATGTAATCTTCAGCTTTCTTCTATAGCACCACGTTTCAAAAACTTCTATTCCCTCTATTCTCTTCTAGTTTAAACCATTTACCGTACATGTTTCACTTCCATACATAGCTACATTCCATGCAAATAGTTTCAGAAAGGATTTCCTGACCCTTAAATCTATACTCGATGTTTACAAATTTCTCTTCTTCAGAAGTGCTTATCCTGCCACTGCCACTCTACATTTTATATCCTACTTCGACGGTCATCAGTTATTTAGCTCTCCAAATAGCAATGCTCATCTAGTACTTCATGTGTCGCATTTCCTAATCTCATTCCTTCAACGTAACCTCATTTAATTCGACTACATTCCATTATCCTAGTTTTGCTTTTGTTGATGTTCATCTTATATCCTCCATCCCTGACACTCTCCATTCGTTCAACTGCACTTCCAGGACCTTTGCTGTCTCTAACAGAATTACAATGTCGTCGGCAAACCGCAAAGTTTTTATTCCTTCTCCATCGATTTTAATTCCTATTCCAAATTTTGTTTCCTTTACTACTTGCTCAATATACAGATTGAATAACAGCTGGCATAGGCTACAACCCTTCCTCACTCCCTTCCCAACCACTGCTTCCCTTTCATGCCCCTCGACTCTTATAGCTGCCATCTGCTTTCTGTACAAATTGTGAATAGCCTTTCGTTCCCTGCGCTTTAAGCCTGCCACCTTCAGAATTTGTAAGAGAGTATTCCGGTCAACATTGTCAAAAGCTTTCTCTAAGTCTACAAATGCTAGAAACGTAGGTTTGCCTTTCCTTAATCTAGCTTCTAAGATACGTAGTAGGGTCAGTATTGCCTCGCGTGTTCAAACATTTCTACGGAATCCACACTGATCTGTAATTTTCACGTCTGTCAACGCCTGCTTTCTTTGGGATTGGAATTATTATAATCTTCTCTTAAAGTCTGAGGGTATTTCGCCTGCCACACGCATAATAAGGAGTGATCAGTATTTGGGGATATCAGAAAAACTATTATTTGAAGCTAGAAACCTCTTATCGACATATAGACTATTCGGAATGGTTTCCGACATATAACACATTACATGTACTTTGATTTTTGAGTTGGTTGCGCATATGTGTTTGACAATTCCTGTTACACAGTTCTAGAGACGGTAAAGGCACGTTCGGAGGTGCATGTTTACATAGGAACCTATGTCTGGAAACGTCATCCAAAGACTCTGCAGAGCGCCATAGTTACAGGCATCGACCCTGAAAACGTATATATACATATATTCCGTGGCGATCTACGAAACTTCCAAGGATAATGGAGATGGATAAATGTATCAGTTTGAGATAAGGATCTGTGATTCGGTAGCCAACGAGTCGAAAGTTACAAGCGAAAATCATTGCAATACCTCTGACAGTGGAAGACATATACTATACTCCGCTATAAGAATAAATCTGACGTAAAGAAACACAAGCGCGATGATTGGTCAGTAGCCGTAGCTCACGTACGTGTTGTTCCGCTCTTGGAAGTAGATCCAACTTATGTATTAGATGTCTTATTGCTATGGAATGTGAATGAAAATGTAAGACATTGTCATGTATTAATAGCCATCAACGCTTTTATGAATCATACTTTCGCTACGTAGTTTTTATTGCAAAAATCTACAGTCTCTGTAAGCGCTAGTTGTGCTCTGGTTGCCTAGCTGTTCATACGTACCGTGAAAATGGATGACACTAATTGCTGCTTCGGAGTGAAACACGTGTAAGTAGGCTGTTTAGGTTTTTATATTGGTAACGCCACGTAGCGCTCTGTATGAAAATCACTGGCTGTGCTGTGTGCAGTCTGTGGCTGGTTTACGTTGTTGGAATATTCGCCATTGTAGTGTTGGGCAGCTGGATGTTAACAGCGCGTAGCGTTGCGCAGTTGGAGGTGAGCCGCCAGCAGTGGTGGATGTGGGGAAGTGAGATGGCGGATTTTTGAGAATGGATAATCTGGAGGTGTGTCCATCAGAAACAGTACATTTGTAAGAATGGATGTCATGAACTGATATATATAATATGACTTTTGAACAATATTAAGGTAAATACATTGTTTGTTCTCTATCAAAATCTTTCATTTGCTAACTATGCCTATCAGTAGTTAGTGCCTTCAGTAGTTTGAATCTTTTATTTAGCTGGCAGTAGTGGCGCTCGCTGTATTGCAGTAGTTGGAATAACGAAGATTTTTGGTGAGGTAAGTGATTTGTGAAAGGTATAGGTTAATGTTAGTCAGGGCCATTCTTTTGTAGGGATTTTTTTGAAAGTCAGATTGTGTTGCGCTAAAAATATTGTGTGTCAGTTTAAGCACAGTCATGTATAATTTTTCTAAGGGGACGTTTCATATGTCGACCCTTAGCCGAGGATACCTCACTGGAATCTTCTGATTTTTTCTTGTAGTTTGTGCAATTAGTGCAGCCTTTGTTTATTGCTAGCGCGTAATTGTAGAGAGAATTTCCTTTGTAGTTGTAGTTTTTCATTCTTGCACAGTAAAACGGTTGTGGCATGTATGTAGATTTGCACCATGTATTTCGCAGCTGAGCTTGCAATTAACGAGATATTATTTTCAACGCTATGTTAATGTGTTTTCTTATTTTGCTCTTCAAATTGTGCTTTTCTGTGTTGTCGTGTGAAATATTGTGACAATAATGGCGTGTGAAAAACGTAATACTAGGCTCCAAAGTAAACTGAGAAATGACAGTGAAGACGAAAGCAGTGTGTTAGCGTCGCCGGGTAATGAATTAACTAATGTTCAAAGTAGTAATTTGGTAATTGTGCATAGGGAAATGGAGCGGGCTGCAAATAATGGTGTAGGCAGTGAAACAATTAGTGAACAGGGGAGCATTGTCGATCGATCGGTAGGCAACAGCTCGCCTCAGGAATCCGAAATGACAGAACACAATCTTGCAAATACTGTAGATTCAGGTTTTGCGTCCTCACCGTTTTCTCAAATAAGTCAAGACACATTTTCTGCTTGTCAAAATGTAACTGTTGCCGGTGCAAATGCACTACCGAAAAGCATAGAAGAACTGATTCCAGACACTAATACATTATTATTGCAATTAATGCAACAAATGGAACAAAATCAGAGACAAACACAGCAAAAGCTTCAAAAGTTAGACACAATGGAACAAAAGCTTCAAAAGTTAGACTCATTGGAACATATGCTTGAACAAACACGTGAAGATTTAACTACTGAGTTACATAACATCGAATCGAAATGTCAAAAAGTCTGTAATGACGTAAAAACACAAATTTGTGAGCATTCCCAACCTATTTTTTCGCGGCATGAAAATACATTACAGAATCACGAATTAGCCATAAAAGACTTAGAAATACGGAAAAGCCACAAAATAATAACACAGGGCATTTCGGAAATTATGAAAGAAATTGGCAAGGTGCACCGAATTTTGAGATGGAACCGCCGACACGACGTAACAGTGACCGATATGCTACCCGCCGACACGACGATTTTGACTATAAGGTGTTTATTACTACACGTAATGGTCATTAGAGCACCGATTACAATTTATGTGTGGCTACTTAGAGAGTGAACCAGCTGAAAGAATGCGATCGGTCATTCAGGATTGTCACAGTGAAGGAGAATTTTATTATGCCTTCCTCTCAGCATATTGGTCTCAAGCTACACAAGACCGAGTAAAACATAGTATCATAATGATGAAATATTTCGAACAATCTGAATTTTCCAGGCTTGTGAAATATTTTGAAGACATGTTGCACAAAAACCCATACAGCCCCTCAGAAATCATCCGCATTTGCTTAATCAAATTACCTGAACATTTACGACATATTATTTTGGCAGGACGTTGCAAAGATGACATTGAAGCTTTTCAGGGACTCTTACAAGAATTAGAAATTGACACTGACAATCGCGGAACGCGAAAACAGGAACACAAGAATTACAGGTCACATCCGTCGCAATTCCGCGATGAAATAAATAATAACTGGACACGACAAGGCTATTCTTACAACGTAAATCGTGACCAAAACAGACACCACCCATATGACAACCGTTGGCAGAGTAGTAATAATTACAGAGAAAGATCGCATTTCCGTAGTAATGAATGTAACAGAGACAACCATAGAAACAGACAATATGGCAACCAGAACTATTATTATCACGGGAGACAGAATAACTTCAGACGCAACGGTCCACAATGCAGTGTTAATTCAGGGAGGAATTCTCCACCACTTAACCGACAAGAAAGAAACTACAGGAACTACCGTCATGACGACAGACGATATAGCGACAGACCTGAATTTCGTCAGAACTGGCGGGATTCAAACAGAGCAGGGCCCTCTCGACAAGGTGAATTTGTAGAAGTTAGGTCTCCTAATCCCAATAACGACGTACGCCAACAAAGAGACAGACAATGACTCGCACTGCAGGCAGCCACGTGCGCCGGCTGGCTCAGATAAAAATAACATAAGACGCTAGCCTTGAGAAAAATTGTAGCATTCCTTACCGACGTATACAACATGATAATTGCTGTGAAGTTTAAACTCTGTCCACTAGGAAGAGTAAAGGATTGCACCACATTTCACACGTAAAACCATTTATTGAGAGATAATCTGCCTTTTAACTTAGTCTTTCCTATAAAATTTTTCACTTTACATTACTAGTATGCTTTGTCAGACTTAGAATCTGTTAACATGCAAAAATGTTTGAAGTTAAATATCCAGTCAAGAACCAAGAGAACTTATTTAAACAGAAATTACGAATGCATTGTTATATTGAACAGACGACACAGTGTTGTTATTTGTACATTCTTGCTTGTTAGTTGCACGATTACATAACGACTATAAGGCTCACATACTTAGAACATATACTGCTAATGAGATTTTAATGCAGCATTTTGGTTTACTTGAACAGAAATTCTTTATTTGAAGTACTTTCTGTGAGATTAAAGATGACTTAGCATTTGGTTTCTTTGACAGCTACACAATTATATCACGACGCTACTATAATGTATATATTGCTGCTTGCTTTGCTAATTTGCATTTTTTGTCATTGCTGTTTGTGTTAATTGTTTTGTGGTGTTGCATTGCCTCGTCCCTTAGTTTAGCATCTGAGCTGAGTAGATTTAAGTTAGCTTAAGATGGGGTAGGCTATATAAGAGAACGAGTTGTGATGAATTGGAAGAAATGCATTGAGAAGCTATAAGAAAATGGTTTGGCCAAAAAGTATTTTGAAAGAGGATATGAACAAAAAAGTAGGGTTTAGGGACAACAGGTTTAGGTAGGATTTTCTTGGAAATAAATGATGAGGGAAGATAATGGAAAATAAATAATGAGTTAAGAAATATGTGACCATATAAATACAGGAAGCATGCTTGGATAGGATTTTTTTGGTGGAAACAAATGTTGAAATAAGACGAAAGATCTGTGGAATGAAGTTTTGGGTTGGACTGCAGTACCAAATGTCACACTTAAAACGAACCCTGTCTTTCCCTTTGTATTATTCCGCTATGTGTTTATGTATCCTTGTGTATTTGTCTTTTTCCTGTCTTTATGTGTTTAGCTAATAAGATATATGTTGTAGAATTTTTCAAATACTATGTTAGTTTCTTTGTAAAGATGTTTAGATATTATTTATTCTTTTCTGTTTCAATGCTCATGTGTGAAATTAATGTTTCGAAAACTATTCTCATTGTTTTATATATTCACTTATGTCATAATTACTGTAACACTGATGTATACGTTTATTTGTATTCTTTTGTAAAGCCTCTTTTACTACAAATGTTATCTGTATTGTTATGTTCTTTAATGATGTATTTTGTACCTTTGTTATTGTATTCTTATGTTATAAAATTGTAATTGACACCAGTTCATCAAATTAAGTAACTTGTAAGTTACATTTCACTGCACACGTTTCTGTTGGACATAGTACACGCAGAGTATGGGAGAAGAAAAAGGGGGACTGTTAGTGTTTGCACATGTGTTGATAATTCAGCAAGGGACTGGTTAACAGCATTGTTGGTTCTAAGGACAATTCCAAAAACTTTATGAGTGCACAAGTGGTGGTTTACAGTCTTGCTATATTGTCTGCAAGAGTTCCAAGGACAATTCCAGAAACTTTGTGAGTGCACAAGTGGTGGTTTATGGACTTGCTATATTGTCTGCAAGACTGTTCGATGGTGATTGTGCACCTGCACAGTCGCAGCAGATGGCTGCTGGCCATCTCTACAAGGATTACAGTGGGTCTACACCTTTGATGATCCATCAATACCGTTATTTCTACAAGGACCGCAGTGGGTCTGCACCTCTGGTGGCCCACCAATACCATACTCTCTAGCAAGACTCCAGTGGGTCTGCTCTGTGATGACCCACCTACCAATATTCTTCAAAACTTCGACTGACTCTGCTGTGGGTTTGCTCTGTTGTGGCCCATTACCTGTCGGCATGTCGAGAGTCAGCACTGTCTTTCCGTTGGAAGGACAACACTACTTCCTCAAGACTGCATGGAAATCCACTACTTCCATGTGCATTCTCTTTTAACGGCTCAGACTTAGAAAAAAAAAGCACTGCACTTTTACTGTGATAAATGATCAGGACTGTCTTTATGGACAGTGAGAAAATTTTAGCTTTTGACCAACATTGTATCAATAAGTGTGTTCATTTGATTTCTTTGTTATTGTGATTATGAAAAATTTTTTCAAATCTGTATTGGCCACTGCCCAAAACAATTTGTAAAATTTTTTGTGGGGAGCATGGGGGCTATGTAAGTAGGCTGTTTAGGTTTTTATGTTGGTAACGCCACGTAGCGCTCTATATGAAAATCATTGGCTGTGCTGTGTGCAGTCTGTGGCTGGTTGGGATTGTTGTAATACTCGTCATTGTAGTGTTGGGCAGTTAGCTGTTAACAGCGCGTAGCGTTGCGCAGTTGGAGGTGAGCCGCCAGCAGTGGTGGATGTGGGGAAGTGAGATGGCGGATTTTTGAGAATGGATAATCTGGAGGTGTGTCCATCAGAAACAGTACATTTGTAAGAATGGATGTCATGAACTGATATATATAATATGACTTTTGAACAATATTAAGATAAATACATTGTTTGTTCTCTATTAAAATCTTTCTTTTGCTAACTGTGCCTGTCAGTAGTTAGTGCCTTCAGTAGTTTGAATCTTTTATTTAGCTGGCAGTAGTGGCGCTCGCTGTATTGCAGTAGTTCGAGTAACGAAGATTTTTGTGAGGTAAGTGATTCATGAAAGGTATAGGTTATTCTTAGTCAGGGCCATTCTTTTGTAGGGATTTTTGAAACTCGGATTGCGTTGCGCTAAAAATATTGTGTGTCAGTTTAGTGCTGATCAGAATAAGTAAAGAGAAAACTGTCTGAGTATGTTGAGCTTTACTCAGCTGTTTCTGTATCAAATAACGTAAAAGTTTTTCGAGCACTGTCATTCTTAATTGTGTAAGGGGAAGTTTCACCAGACGACTTACTGTAATACCTTCAGCGGCTTCTATATTTAACTGCATGGTGAAGTCCCAGCAGTGCGCTCTTACGTTGCACATAGCTCGTGCAGAAAAATTATCCTTGTTAAATTCAGGAATTTTCATTACTCTTGTTTTTAATTACAGTACTATGTTCGCTAAGATCGGGAGCACGTTATGTTTTCCATCAGATCACCTAAGAACCGTATCGCCTTAGTTTTATCATTATTTACTTCTGGTCAAAAATTAAATGACATTCAAGGCTATATTATTCGCTGCTCCTCTCTTTTCAGGTCTGTACTACAACTGTTTATCTAACTGCAGGTTAGTTGCACCAGGTTGCTAGCCAGTGCTGCCAAAGTTACATGTGCCGGTTAAAGGAGTTGTCCCGTATTGTCGCTGACAGCATAAAACGTATCCCCATTATCGTACTTGACTGTATTCGAGACAGCTTGGCTTCCACTCCACGTGAGACAAAAGCCATTGAGGTTGCAGCAAACGCAGAAGGATACATAGTGTAATATTTACATGAGGTTTATTCTTACGATGAACGGAGCATAGTAATGTTTTTGCTGACAGTGTAGGCTATGCAGCATTCAGAGGTACGGACCAAAACAAGAAAAAATATCCAGTGAACATGGGCTCTAAAATGCCTACCTTAAGAGCTTCAATAGAGGAAATCTGTTTCACACCAGCGAAGATTAAAAAGTGCTCATAAACCATGTGATCAAAAGTATCCGGACTCCTAGCTGAAAATGAATTACACGTTCATGGCGCCATCCATCGGTAATGCTGGAATGGTGTTGGCCCACCCTCAGCCTTGATGACAGCTACCACTCTAGCAGCGTCTGCAAGACAGACTTCGTGCATCGCCAAATTCCGAGAGTGTACGTTGGTTGGTTGGTTGATTTGGGGAAGGGGACCAAACAGTGACGTCATCGGTCCCATCGGATTAGGGAAGAATAGGAAAAGAAGTCAGCCGTGCCCTTTCAAAGGTATCATCCCGGCATTTGAAGCAATTTAGATAAATCACGGAAAACCTACGCGGGTTTGAACCGTCGTCCTCTCGAATGTGAACCCAGTGTGCTGACCACTGCACGACAACGCTGAATGTACCTTCCGAGAGGAGTCGCGTGAAATACAGGGTCTATCAAAAGGAATGATCACCTGTGGCACGTCTATATTTCTGAAACTAATGAACATATAGAATAAATTTTGTTTTGATGAACGGGAAACTCAAAGAGTTTTTTTTTTCGTACCTGTTCGCAGGTGTTCAATATGTCCCCCTTAAGATGCACGGCATATATCAATCCCGTTTTCAAGTTGTTCCCACACTGCAGCGAGCATGTCTTGAGTTACAGCTTTCTCAGTTTATTCACGGTTGTTGGTAACAGAGGCACATAGACAGACTCTTTTATAAACGCCCCCAAGAAATAATCACATACAGACAGGTCAGGTGACCTTGGAGGCCAGTAATGTAAGGCTCAATCATTTGCTCCAGTGCGACCAATCTATCTATCATTCAGCAGTTCTTCGATTTAAAAATTCTCGGACTTGCAGATGGCAGTGTGGCGGTGTCCCATCCTGTTGGTAAATGAAGTCGTCAGAGTCTCCAACTGTGTGAAAGAACGTTTTCCAGCATATCGAGATATGTGCTTCCTGTAACAGTGTTATCGACAAACAAAAATGGACCGTACACCTTTTCCTGTGAAACTGCACAAAGCACATTAAATTTAGGAGAGTCTATCTTATGTTTGCACAACTTCATATGGTTGTTCCGTACCCCATACTCTCACATTATGACGGTTCACCTTTCCACTTAAATTGAATGTTTTGCTTCGTCACTAAACACCAAGTGTCGAACAGAACTGCCATTCTCCTCCTTGCCAAGAACGAAATTACAGACGTCCACACGTTGTTGTGTGTCACTTTGACGAAGAGCTTGCAGTAGCTGAGTTTTGTACGGTTTCACGTGTAAACGTCTACGCAACACACGCCAGACGGACATCGGGGTCACGCTGAGCTGTCGAGCTGCACGGAGAACGCATTTCTGCGGACTCCTTGTGGAACTATAGCGGATGCGTTGGACGTCTGTGTCAGACCCTCGGGGACGGCCCGGCAATTTGCCTTTACACAAACAACCTGTTCCTCGGACTTGTTCATGCGATCGTCTCATGCTCTGTACTGTAGAAGGCTCCACAGCATACCTAGTACGAAAGTCACGCTAAACAGTTATTACTGACCCGCACTGCGCGAAACTTAGAACACAAAGCGCTTTCTGTTGCCCCGACACCATATTTATTAGAACTGAAGTGGGCGCACACTTCTGCTTCCTAGTGGGAGCCATTTAAAACTCGAGAGTTTACTCATTCCAACGTTGTTGACGCACGTATCTCAAACAACATAACAGTTATAATTTTTTTTAATCCGCATATTTCTTTTTGGTACACTTGACGATAAAAGATGACAGCCAAAACAGTTGCAGGATAAAGATTTATTAAAATTCTTGACCAAGGTTTCGGTATATATAAATATACCTTCATCAGAAGTAAAAAATCCTGAACACAAAGACACTTTCATTAGCAAAATCTTAGCATGGGAAATGAGTGTCTGTCTTTATTGAGTTTCGATTCCCCCTAAAGGGGGCGGGCTGGCAGCAGTGTATTACGCCGCTCTTCAGCCTACAGAATTTGTTGCAAAAAGATGAAGATAATAAAAAATAATAACAGTTCGCGATAAAATCGGTGACTTAAAGGTAAAATGGCAGAAAATTCTGGAGCTTAAAACACAAAACACAGGGTTGATGATGCTAATAAAATACACAGGAAGCAGAAAAATAATAGACAGACAATTAAAAAACACGGCGACAGTCTGGGTTCTGTTCGCAAGAGATATAAAATGCACACCCAGCGACAGCATGATTTCTTTTCGCAACACTGTGGAAAGACGCACAACACTGAACACTCACGTTAACACTGCACTAAAAAGTTGGCACAAATATGACATACCACACCCGAGAGCAGGTGGGGGGAAACTGGTCAGATGACGGGATAAAAAAGGGGGAAGGAGAGGAAAAGTGAAGGGGGAGGGGGGAAAGGAGCCAATGGAAGATGAGGATCCATAAGAGGGGTGGGGGGTGCTGAGCAGACGTGCCAGGGAGTGGGGAAGGCAGAGGAGGGTAGTACAAAAGGACTCGGGGGGGGGGGGGAGAAAGGAGATAGGGAAAGGGTAGGTGGGGAGAAAACACAGGATGGAAGGGGGGAGGAAGAGGGAGCCCAGGGAAAGGATGGAGGAAAGGAGGGGGGTGAGGATCAGAGTTGATAGGAGGGATAAATGGAGGGAGAGAGGGCACCATCCGGGAGGGGGAGTTGATGGAAGCCACCTTGGGAAAGGAGATGTAGGGTGTAGAGATGGAGGGTAGGGGCGATACAACAGTGAAGACGTGGCCGGGGGTGGGGATGGGAGGGGAGAGGAGCAACCAGGGGTGAGGGGGTTCAAGGCGGCGGGAGGTGTAGAGGATGCAGATATGTTCGAGGAAGAGGAGCAGATGGGGGAAAGGAATGAGGTCATAGAGGATCTGCGTGGGGGACGGGAGGCATATACGGAAGGCGAGGTGGAGTGCATGACGCTCAAGGATCTGGAGGGACGTATAGAATTTGGGGGGGGGGGGGGGCAAATATCCAGGCAGGACTGGCATAACAGAGGATGGGATGGATTAAGGATTTGTAGTTGTGGAGGATGGTAGAGGGGTGCAACCCCCATGTCCGGCCAGAAAGGAGTTTGAGGAGTCGGAGGCGGCATGGGAAATGAGAAACTCTAAAGCTTAAGTAACAATAAAATTACCAGAGTAATACAGGCACAAAATCTTTTAGTTACTTACTAAAATTACATCATGCAATGGAGATTAATAAAACAATTGTGCCAAAGGCGTCGTCAATAATTAAGACGTCTTCTCCATTTGTACAACATGACTATGGGCACAGGGTCAATGCGAACAGTTTAGCACCAGTACTTCACCTATGAACTATCGAGACGAGAGTGTGAAAGCACTAGGGCAGATTGTTTCGCCGGGAGAGGGCACTTGTCGTATGTGCCAGACACTCGCGCATGTTAAAATCCATCGACACCTACACAAACGCATCAAAAATTTTAAAAGTTGTGCTAAATCGAACCTTCTGTATTAATAAATGAAACATATCAGACCATTGAAAAACATCTATGTAAAATAGAAAATGTGGAACCAATTTACTTGTGTCCTAGTGTCAAACAGATGGCGCTTGCGCTATGGAACACATTATAACGAGAGAGGGCACTAGTGTAATGCGCGAGAATCTCGCGTAACGTAGGCGGTGAAATACATATTAGCGAAAACAACCAAAATGTTACAGTAAAACGAAACCATCTGTCGTTGTGAACAAAAACATACTAGTCAATTAACCACACATACACATCGAAAATCACAAACAGCAAACATCAAAAATACGTAAAATCCCAACAAGACAGGGAAAGCGCATTTCACCGGCATCAACAAGCAAGAAAACTAACTTCTAGTCAGCCAGACTATATTACATTAAGGCAAGGAGGGGTTTGAAACTCTCAATAAAATTTTTTGTTTCTAAGCTTCCCCTGTTCATTAAGAACAAAGCCATCTTTTAGAGACAGATGCTTGAAAATTTCTAATTCTCACAGCATGTCCAGTTTGTAACACTTATTCGCTTCATGAAGCAATTCTACGTCATCCAGTTTACGTGGCGTATGCTGTAAGAGCCATAGATGTTCGGCAAACGTGGAATTATGTACGTTTTCCCCATTTTTACCTAGCATGTGTTCTTTATACCTTACTTTAATGGGTCTACCTGTCTGTCCAATGCAATAGTTTGGGCAGTCGTTACGAGTAATTTTGTACACACCGGATTTAGTGCCAAGTTCTTCCCGTGCTCCTATAGTATGAATTACTCTTTGTTTCAGGCTATTATTTACGGAAAAGGCAACTCTGTAACCGTACTGTTTCTGTAAAAGTCTTCTTATCTTATATGATACGTTCCCCAAAAATGGAATAGAAATAAAGTTATTACCCTCATTCTTTTTCGCCCTGTTATCTCCTAAGGTTGAACATTTTACAGCTGTTTTTTTTTCTTAACAATTTGGTCAATTAATTTGGGGTCGTATCCATTGTTAGTAGGTATTGATTTTAATAAAGATATTTCTTTTCCTAAACAATTCTGTTCTAAAGGTGTGCTCACAGCACGATGAACTGCAGAATAAAAGAAGGCGAATTTGTGAGTTTGAGGATGACAAGAATCTACTGGGATAATATTATCAGAAAAAGTTTCTTTACGAAAAATGTCGAAGCTAATAGTGTTATCAGACAACTTAAGTTTCAAGTCAAGGAAATGGAGTTCTCTCTCATTGTTTTGTATCTCTTTTGTGAAATTCATTTTCTCGTGAAAACTGTTAAAAACATGAAACAGTTGTTGTAGATCTTGGTCACTCCCTTGAAATATTATATCGTCAACATAACGAGCATAGAAAGAAGTCATATTACCCAACACAGGACTATTTTTGAAGAAATTTTCTTCTAACGCATTCACAAAGATGGCAGCTAAGATACCAGCTAACGGGCAACCCATGGCTAAGCCGAATGGTTGCTCATACATTTTGCCATTGAACTGAAAGTAATTGTAATCTAGTGCAACCTGCAGTAGTGACATAAGTTCCGACAATTGCCACTCACTTAAAGTTCTATGTTGTCGAATGTTATCTTCAATAATCTTAAGTGTGACATCCACTGGAACATTAGTGTATAAACTTACGACGTCAAAAGAAACCAAACGACAGGAGGAAGTGATCTCTACCGCTTTTAGCTTATTTATTACCGCAGCACTATTTTTAACAGAGTAATTGTTTCCAAAAACAAAGGCTTCTTTAAATTTAGTGTGTAAGAATTTCTCTGATTTATGATGTGGACTCTTTATTGCGTTAACGATCGGTCGAATTGAGTGTTGACTTTTGTGACCTTAAACTGACTTCTAAGGGTAGGTGCTCTAGGGTTCATATTAATTAAAGTTTTCTTTTGAAACTCTTTCATAATATATTTAGTTTTTCCTAAAATATCCCTAATTTGCTTTTGAAATGTAAGGGTAGGATCCTGCTCAATTTCGAATATCTCATTTTCATCGAAAAAAGCCAAACTTTTAGCAATATATTCACTTTTATAGGCTACAACAAGCGACTTTCCTTTATCAGATTTAGTGATAAAAGCCTCATTATTTTAGTTTATAATTTACGGTTAATACTAGTAATAATGCTATCCTCTCTCTGTTTTAAGTCACTGTTTTTTCGAATTGACCTCTCTTTCTAAAATTGCGCTACATTCATGAGCAATCCTATTTTGTTGGGATTTTTCTGTTTTTACAGAGTCAAGACCAACTTTAAGGTCAACAACAAAATTATCCACCAGTTTAGGGTCGTTAAGACTAGGCATGAAATTGTACTTAAAACTTCTCGCTAGCGTGGCGCTTTCCTGAGGAGTAAAGCTTTTGGAAGATTTATTTAGTACTCTGTCAAAAAAGTTGTGTTCGCAGTAGACAGTTCTTTGGGCATGAACAACATTAGATTTAGGTATAACATTTTCTACCTTCTGAAGTTTAAAATCGTGCCTACGCTTAATTTCAACCCTACGATTCTGTAGCCACTCATTAACACCATGCCAAATACTGTCTACATCAAAGTTAAAATAATCTTTGAAAGTTCTAGTAATCAAGAGATACAGAGAGTAAGGTTCTTCATTTAGTTTATCTTTCTTCTTATAAAGGTCACTGATTCTGTCACTCATAATTTTTTTCACCAGTTTTGCTTTAGTAGACGGAACCTTGTTACACTGTTTCACATTCATAAAAGCCTTCACGTAATTCGGTGTCAAATGGCGTCTCTCACACTGTTTAGTGAAGTCAATAGCCATACCTGTTTTCAGGATTTTAAATGAGATGTCCATGTATTTCGAAACAGCCTTTGAAACCTGGGCAGGTATATACACTCCTGGAAATGGAAAAAAGAACACATTGACACCGGTGTGTCAGACCCACCATACTTGCTCCGGACACTGCGAGAGGGCTGTACAAGCAATGATCACACGCACGGCACAGCGGACACACCAGGAACCGCGGTGTTGGCCGTCGAATGGCGCTAGCTGCGCAGCATTTGTGCACCGCCGCCGTCAGTGTCAGCCAGTTTGCCGTGGCATACGGAGCTCCATCGCAGTCTTTAACACTGGTAGCATGCCGCGACAGCGTGGACGTGAACCGTATGTGCAGTTGACGGACTTTGAGCGAGGGCGTATAGTGGGCATGCGGGAGGCCGGGTGGACGTACCGCCGAATTGCTCAACACGTGGGGCGTGAGGTCTCCACAGTACATCGATGTTGTCGCCAGTGGTCGGCGGAAGGTGCACGTGCCCGTCGACCTGGGACCGGACCGCAGCGACGCACGGATGCACGCCAAGACCGTAGGATCCTACGCAGTGCCGTAGGGGACCGCACCGCCACTTCCCAGCAAATTAGGGACACTGTTTCTCCTGGGGTATCGGCGAGGACCATTCGCAACCGTCTCCATGAAGCTGGGCTACGGTCCCGCACACCGTTAGGCCGTCTTCCGCTCACGCCCCAACATCGTGCAGCCCGCCTCCAGTGGTGTCGCGACAGGCGTGAATGGAGGGACGAATGGAGACGTGTCGTCTTCAGCGATGAGAGTCGCATCTGCCTTGGTGCCAATGATGGTCGTATGCGTGTTTGGCGCCGTGCAGGTGAGCGCCACAATCAGGACTGCATACGACCGAGGCACACAGGGCCAACACCCGGCATCATGGTGTGGGGAGCGATCTCCTACACTGGCCGTACACCACTGGTGATCGTCGAGGGGACACTGAATAGTGCACGGTACATCCAAACCGTCATCGAACCCATCGTTCTACCATTCCTATACCGGCAAGGGAACTTGCTGTTCCAACAGGACAACGCACGTCCGCATGTATCCCGTGCCACCCAACGTGCTCTAGAAGGTGTAAGTCAACTACCCTGGCCAGCAAGATCTCCGGATCTGTCCCCCATTGAGCATGTTAGGGACTGGATGAAGCGTCGTCTCACGCGGTCTGCACGTCCAGCATGAACGCTGGTCCCACTGAGGCGCCAGGTGGAAATGGCATGGCAAGCCGTTCCACAGGACTACATCCAGCATCTCTACGATCGTCTCCATGGGAGAATAGCAGCCTGCATTGCTGCGAAAGGTGGATATACACTGTACTAGTGCCGACATTGTGCATGCTCTGTTGCCTGTGTCTATGTGCCTGTGGTTCTGTCAGTGTGGTCATGTGATGTATCTGAACCCAGGAATGTGTCAATAAAGTTTCCCCTTCCTGGGACAATGAATTCACGGTGTTCTTATTTCAATTTCCAGGAGTGTATTTCAAGATTTTAAACATGGCTGAAATAGCAACTGTTGAAATTCTTCACGATAAAAGATGAGAGCCAAAACAGTTGCAGGATAAAGATTTATTAAAATTCGTGACCAAGGTTTCGGTATATATAAATATACCTTCATCAGGAGTAAAAAATCCTGAACACGAAGACACTTTCATTAGCAAAACCTTAGCGTTGGAAATGAGAAACTCTAAAGCTTAAGTAACAGTGAAATTACCAGAATAATACAGGCACAAAATCTTTTAGTTGCTTACTAAAATTAAATCATGCAATGGAGATTAATAAAAGAATTGTGCCAAAGGCGTCGTCAATAATTAAGACATCTTCTTCATTTGTACAAACATGATTTTGAGCACAGAGTCACTGCGAACAGTTTAGCACCAGTACTTCGCCTATGAACTATCGAGACGAGAGTGTCAAAGCACTAGGGCAGATGGTTTCGCCGAGAGAGGGCACTTGTCGTATGTGGCAGACACTCGCGCATATTAAAATCCATCGATAACTACATAAGCGCATCAAAATTATTAAAAGTTGTGCTAAATTAAGACAGAAGGTTCGACTGGGTGAAATCAACCTCGAAAAAGAATGGTTCAGGTTCTGGAGAAATGTGGGAACGCGAGAGACAGTACTGACTGCATAACTTAGCTTGGAGAAGAAATGCAAACATAGATTTCCGTAAAGCTTTTGATAGTGTTAACTGCCGTATGTCCTTCGAAATTCTGAAGGCAGTAATGATAAAACACAAGGAGCGAAAGGTTATCTATAACTTGTACAGAAACCAATCGCAATTACTACAGTCCAGGAACATGAAAGAGAAATAGTAGTCGAAAAAGGAAGTGAGACAGGATAGTAGTCTCCCTCTGATCTTATTCAATCTGTACTTATCAAATTGTGGACACCAAAGAGAAATTTGGGAAAGGTATTAAAGTTAACGAAGATAATATTTTATTTCCGTCAGAGACAGCAAAGGACTTGGGGCATCAGTTGAATATAATGGATAAAGTATTGAAAAGAGGTTATAAGAAGAAGATCACCGAAAGTAAAACAACGGTAATGGACTGTAGTCGAATTAAATCGCGTGATTCTGAGTGAATTATTTAGAAAATGAGTCACTAAAAGTAGTTGAAGAGTCAAGTAAAACAAGGATGACGGACTGTATCAAATTAAATCACGCAATGCTGAGTGAATTATATGATGAAATGAATCACTAAAAGTAGCTGAAGAGTTTTGCTGTTTGGGCAGCAAAATAACTGAACACGGCTGTAGTAGTATCCATATAAAATGTAGACTGGCTGTACCATGAAAATAATTGCAGAAAAAGAGAATTTTGTTTAAATGTGTCATAAATTTGAGCGTTAGGAAGTCTTTTTCTGAAGTCATATATCTGGATTTTAGCCTTTCACTGAACTGAAATATGGACGATAAGGAGTTCAGACAAGAGAATAATGGAAGCTTTTGAAATGTGGTGGTACAGAAGGGTGCTGAAGGTTAGATGGACAGATCTAATAATTAGTGAAGAGGTACTAAACTGAATTGGGAAAAAAAGGAACTTACGGTACGCCTTGAAGAAAAGGTGGAATCGGTTGGTATGAGATGTCTTCAGGCATCCAGGAACCGTCAATTTGGTAATCGAGGGAACACCCGCGGGTGGGGGGGGGGGGGGGTGCGAGGAGAGGGGGGGGGGGGGGGGAAAGAGTCAAAGAAATTATATAAGACGACAAGTGTCTGGCGCAGTTGTTATCGGTTACTGCTGCTACAATGGTAGCTTATCAAGATTTAAGTGGGTTCGAACGTGGTGTTATAGTCGGCGCAAGAGCGATGGGACATAGCATCTCCGAGGTAGCCGAAGTGGGGATTTTCCAGTACGAGCACTTCACGAGTGTACCGTGAATATGACGGATCCGGTAAATCATATCTCCGACATCGCTGTGACCGGAAAAAGATCCTGCAAGAACGGGAGCAACGACGACTGAACAGAATCGTTCAACGTGACAGAAGTGCAGCCCTTCCGCAAACTGCTGCAGATTTCAAAGCTGGGCCATCAACAAGTGTCAGCGTGCGAAACATTTAATGAAACCTCATCGGTATGGGCTTTCGGGAGCCGAAGGCTCACTCGTGTACCCTTGATGACTTCACGGCGTAAAGCTTTACGCCTCGCCTGGGTCCGTCAACACCGACATTGGTCTGTTGATGACTGGAAACATGTTGGCTGGTCGGACGAGTCGCGTTTCAGATTTTATCGAGCGGATGCACGTGTACGGGTATGGAGACAACCTCGTGAATCCATGGACCCTGCATGTCAGCAGGGGACTGCTCAAGCTGGTGGAGGCTCTGTAATGGTGTGGGGCGTGTGCAGTTGGAGTGATATGGGACCTCTGATACGTCTAAATACGACTCTGACAGGTGACACTTTCGTAAGTTTCCTGTCTGATCACCTGCATCCGTTCATGTCCATTGTGCATTCTGACGGACTTGGGCAATTCCAGCAGGACAATGCGACCGACATCCCACATGTCCAGAATCGCTACAGACTTGCTCCAGGAACACTATTATGAGTTTAAACACTTCCGCTGGCCGCCAAACTCCCCAGACATGAATATTATTGAGGACATGTGGGATGCCGTGCAAGGCGCTGTTCAGAAGAGATCTCTAACCCCTCGTACTCTTACGGATCCATCGACAACCCTGCAGGATTAATGGTGTCAGTTCCCTCCAGCACTGCTTGAGGCGGTAGTCGAGTGCACGTCATGTCGTGTTGCGCCACTTCTGCGTGCTTGTGGAGGCTGTACACGGTATTAGGCAAGTGTACCACTTTCTTTGGCTCTTTAGTGTAGTTTTATGCAATTATGTACGACTTGGACACAATTAGTACTCTCCTGATGTTTACATTATTGGCTTTATGTATCCTTGTGTGCATATCCGCATTCCACATTTCTGCCTAAAGATGAACCATAATATCGATAAAAGCACTCCTTCTTCAGGCCACGAGTGGCCTATCGGGATCATCCGACCGCCGTGTCGTCCTCAGAGGAGGATGCGGATAGGATGGGCATGGGGTCAGCACACCGCTCTCCCGGTCGTTATGATGGCTACTTTTCGGTCGAGTAGCTCCTCAATTGGCATCACGAGGCTGAGTGCACCCCGAAAAATGGCAACAGCGCATGGCGGCTGGATGGTCACCCATCCAAGTGCCGGCCACGCCCAACACCGCTTAACTTCGGTGATCTCTCGCGAACCGGTGTATCCACTGCGGCAAGGCCGTCGCCATACACATATCGATACTGAAATAAATAGAAAGTTACATAATACTTCACAGACACAAGAAGGGACGACAGTTTTCCATAACAGTGGGGTCCAGATGTAGTGCAATGGCCCTGCACGGTCAGTAGAAGCCCCGATATTGTTTTTTTTTTTTTTCTTCTTGAGGTCAGCGCTCCCGCTCACTGCCCATTTCCCTTGCAGACTCCCGGCCCTCGGGCAGTGTAGGAAACTTCCGGGATAGCAGACACAATCGCAGCGGCCTGCGTTAAAGGGGCGTGGTCCTGGAGGAAGAAACTCGTGCGGAGGGGTGTGGTAGAACGGGAGGGGGTGGACAGAGGGGGGAAGGACGAGAGGGGAATATACTTTCCTGCGGTTCGTCTTTGCGCGAAGGCAGTTTCCTGCGTCCGCTTTCCACGGAGCGACGTTGTTATTCTTCCGTTCCGCATTTGCGAGGGATGGAAGGAAAACAGATCGATGTAACGAAAACACGGGACACAATATTCGGCTGGAGAATGTCTTGAGTTGTTCGTTGCTCTTAGTAGCCCAGTAACTTTTGACGAGTTGTCTTTACCAGTACGTGTCGTAATTTAGTTGCTCACAGTAAGTTCATTAGTTATTTAGTTAAAGAGTAATTTGTTCCTTATGTAATTGCACGATATTTACTGAAATAATGACGATCTGGACAATTTATATGGGACGTTTTGATATGGAGCCAAACAAAAAGTCTAATCTGCTTCAGCAAAGAAATGCAACGAAATGCGTATTGGTCAAATAAAGGTTCATTTTTAGTAGTTGCGTAGGCGGACCTAACAAACTTCAGCAATGCAAGAACGACTTGCTTTGTGAGAAATCCTACAAGCTGTCCACATACAGGTTACTAAAAAGTACGTTCGTTTAGACTGCGTACATATTAGAAAAGACAAGCGTATGTATGGACGTTATGAGCTTCGATGCTAAGCCAGTGCTAAGCAGAGAAGGGAGGGTAGAAAGGTGGAGGGCATTTATACAAGGAAGACGAAATTGAAGACTGCGTTACAGCAAGCGAAGAAGAAACAGACGAAGATCAGATCGGAGATACTACACACATCAAAAAAAGTTTTGCATCACCTCGGTTCCCAGAACTCTTGGAGATAGACGTTGACTGTGGATATTGTATCACAGACACAGTCGCTCTGACTGTTCAGAGATGTCACTAAACCAACCCAAAGATATAAAGAATCATGCATGAGGAACGCCCATTAGACGGAGGGTGTCCGACAGCCAATCAGTTGCAGTCATTCCACCAGGAAGGAGGTACACGGCTCGTGTTGTCTGTAGTTCTACCATGCCTAGACGGACAATAGCGCGGTTTGATCGCGTCCGCAACAAGGGAAGTGTCCAGGCGTCTCGGAGTGAACCAAAGCGATGTTGTTCGGACGTGGAGGAGATACAGAGAGACAGGAACTGTCGATGACATGCCTCGCTCAGGCCGCCCAAGGGCTACTGCTGCAGTGGATGACCGCTGCCTACGGATTATGGCTCGGAGGAACCCTGTCAGCAACGCCATGTAGAATAATGCTTTTCGTGCAGCCACAGGACGTCTTCTTACGACTAAAACTGCCCTCAAAAGGGTGAATGATGCGCGATTTCACTGCCGACGTCCATGGCGAGGTCCATCTTTGCCAACACGATACCGTGAAGCGCGATACAGATGGGCCCAACAACAGGCCGAATGGACCGCTAAGGATTGGCATCACGTTCTCTTCACCGATGAGTGTCGCACATGCCTTCAACCACACAATCGTCGGAGACCTGTTCGGAGGCAACCTGGTCAGTCTGAACGCCTCAGACACACTATCCAGCGAGTCCAGCAACGTGGAGGTTCCCTCTTGTTTTGGGGTGGCGTTATGTGGGGCCGACGAACGCCGCTGGTGGTCATGGGAGGCGCTGCAACGGCTGTACGATACGTGAATGCCATCCTCCGACCGATATCTGTTACATATATTAGCTGCCTTAAGGTTGGGGTAGTACATTGGTTAATGCTTTAAAATATGCAGATGGATGTACAATTTGTGTCAGTAGTTGATATACGTATAGTTTCAAGCTGACAGCGGGTACAAGCTGTTGGTGTTTTATCGAAGGTTAGTACACGAGTAAAAGTGTTGGATAACAGTTTGTGGGTACATAGTTTCGGTAATACGTAGACAAGCAGTGGGGAACTTATACATACTACACTTTTTGTGTCTTCCAACATGACAGGGGCCGTGTTCACACAGCTGTTGACGATGCCAAGGACGGGTTTTTGCGAGTGCAGGGGTGAATTTTCGCATCTCCCTTGGCCACCACGATCACAAGATCTCAATATTACTGAGTGTTAGTCGTCTAATTTGGGGGACACTGTGCGTGATCTTTACCTCAGTTTGCCATTAGTTTGCAGGAAGAATGGTATGAGGTACCCTTCACAACCACATAGGACCTTTCAAATAACTTCCGGGAATTCAGCCAGGTAACACTTTCAGCGACCGCCGATATTTCGGCGGGAGAACACCCCGCCATTTTCAAGGCAAACCGCAGCGGACAGGCGGCGTACATGCAAATTTAAAACCTCGGTTCACGGACTGAGGCATGAAAGATAACACACACACTGAACACTAGTGCCACCAAAGATGACCAAAGTCAGAGCTATCGATAGTGAGACTATGAATTCGCATGTCCCAATGATCCATCATCCTTCCTCCTAACCAACACGTCAAGAAAGGGAAGGCAACCATCCTCTTCCACCTCCATCGTAAAACGAATGTTCGGGTGGATCGAGTTCAGATGTTCTACAAAGGCATTCAAATTCTCCCTACCATGAGGCCAAACACCAAAGGTATCGTCAACGTATCTAAAGAAACAGGTGGGTTTCAAAGGCGCCGACGCCAATACACGTTCCTCGAAGTCTTCCATAAACAAATTTGCGATCACAGGAGACATCGGACTACCCATCGCAACTCCATCTGTCTGCTCGTAATACTGGTCATTAAATAAAAAGTAAGTGGATGTCAACACATGCCGAAAGAGATCTGTTAATTCAGCACCAAACCTAGCCTCAGTTAACCGGAACGAATCAGACAGAGAAACACGAGTGTAGAGAGAGACCACATCGAAACTCACTAAAATATCAGAGTCATTCAGCCTCAGTCCCTCCAAACGACGTAAGAAATCAGCTGAGTTCCTGATATGATGTTCACACCGACCAACTTGTGGACTCAACAGAGAAGCAAGATGCTTGGATACACGATATGTCGGAGCGCCGATGTTACTCACTATAGGACGGAAAGGAACCCCTTCCTTATGAACCTTTGGAAGGCCATATAACCTAGGGGGAACCGCACTATAGGTGTTAAGCCTCTTGATTGTGTCCTGCGACAAACCACTTTTCTTCATGAGGCTGTTGATCTTTCTCTCAACACTTTTTGTGGGGTCAGCATCGATTCTGCAATACGCTGAATCAGATAGTAAACATTGCATCTTTCGTACATAATCATGTTTATTTAAAACAACGGTGGCATTGCCCTTGTCAGCAGGTAAAATAACTAGGATCAACTTTGAGAGGGCGTAAAGCAGCCCTCTCCGCTGCTGTTACATTACTCTTTGGTTGGACGAGCCCCAGTCAAAACACGGCATGCCTCCCTCCTAACTTCCTCTGCAGCGTCAGGAGGTAGTTTGCAAACTGCCTGTTCAATTGAACTAATAAAATCAACTACCGGAAAACTCTTCGGAGTGGGTGCAAAATTTAAACCCTTCCCTAGCACGGATAAGGTTGCGTCGTCAAAAGATTTCTCTGTGAGATTTATCACAGAACGGCGAGATATAACATCCGACTCCGTGCGATGAAAACGTTCAAACTTTGCCGAATGTCGAGCAGTGACGGAGTTGTATTCCCAGTCAGCTTGAGTCCATGAGGCATCGTCCAACCAATCCCAAGTGAAATCAGACACTTCAGATGCAACCATTAAATGAAAACTATACAATTCTTTGGAAACAGAATCCAAACGTCGACGAGTAAAACGAATCCATTCGCGAACAAGAGCCAAGCCAGCATGTTGCTTGATACGATTGGCGGCAGGAGAATTAATGTGGTGCACAACCTTGGTAAATGTTGGGACATGATTTTCATCACGACACCTCAATAAAAACGACAAAGCACATTGCAGTCTAACCCGACAGCTACGAAGTTTATCCAACTTACTTAAACACCGATAAATTTCATCCCCGTAGAGGTAAACAATGTGAGACCTGAGTTTCTCCTGGCGTATGCAACATTCAAATAACTTCCGGGAATTCGGCCAGGTAACACTTTCAGCGACAGCCGATATTTCGGCGGGAGAACACCCCGCCATTTTCAAGTCAAACTGCAACGGAGCCAGATGAGATTAAATTAGCGAGTAACCTCCTTAACAGGTGTGGTGTGCGTACTGTAAGACCTTCGGTACACACACCATCAGATTATTTGACTTGTCGCTCTATCTAAGTAGGTGAGTGTCAGCAATATGTCTCGTGGTCTTATCGTGTCTAGGCGCTCAGTCCGGAGCCGCGCGACTGCTACGGTCGCAGGTTCGAATCCTGCGTCGGGCATGGATGTGTGTGATGTCCTTAGGTTAGTTAGGTTTAAATAGTTCTAAGTTCTAGGGGACTGATGACCATAGATGTTAAGTCCCATAGTGCTCAGAGCCATTTTTTTTCTTATCGTGGCGTGTTTATCTTCTGCCGTTAGGTCAGATGATAGAAATGCCACTTGCACGCTTAGAGTAGCAGATTGACGGTGACCAACTTTAAACAGAACTCGATTAATTTTTACACACATTTATTAAAAAAATAACAAGCATAAAAATAACTTAACTTGATTCTGGATGCTATTTACAATTGACAATCTGAAGTTCCTTTGGTCTATGGTATGTTAATCTTATTCTCACATATATCTGATACTTTACAAAGTGTCTATACATTTCTCTTCATGGCTATGTACAGGAATATGATAATCTTATTAGGCGCAGACTGAAACTTGACTACAGACAAATGCAGACTAATGTACACTCGTTATAATACCTCGCGCATTTAGGTATCACTGCGCGAGTGTGATCCGCGATGAGAAAAGGTTCTATGTTAGCAGCAATCTCATTGGCTGTGTTACATATTAATACGCGGATCGGCAGAAGCAGAATTTGGTCCGTCTCTGAGGCAGCGCCATCTCGTAGTGCGGAGACGGACGAGCGCTGCGCCTGTGCTGTTGTGCTTAGTGGGGCGCGCTCTAGTGGGAAAGTTGTGTACATGCTGACTACGTGGAACTATGTACACAACAACAGGGATGGAGGTTTTTGTTTAAACTCTGTGTAAAATCCGGCTCTCTCCCTTGTCAAAAAACAGAGGGACAGAGTCGATGCTACCTCACCTGCGAATTCATAGTCTCACTATCGATAGCTCTGACTTTGGTCATCTTTGGTGGCACTAGTGTTCAGTGTGTACGTTATCTTTCCTGCTTCAGACCGAGAACCGAGGTTTTAAATTTGCATGGACGCCACCT